>NC_082710.1:23500294-23841544 GCF_030144855.1 Hypanus sabinus | reverse complement strand
CTATATCATACTGTTAATATGTACAATATATGTAATGTGTTAGCATTAACTATGATGGTGATGATCGTAATACCTGCCATTGTCATGGTTAACATTTGATTAATGAACAGAATTACCTCCCCAAAGATGCCAAGTCTGCTTTCTGTCTGTGGTAGCTTCATTCCTATTGGAATGCGCTCCCAAAGCTGCAGCAACTGTTCTCCAACCTGTGGCTCTAGCTCCTAAATAGAACAAAAAGCAAGACAAAGTCTAACTTCATGATGTCTTTTAGCACCATTTTAAACAGTTTCTAATAGCACACCACTCTTAGCCCATAAGAATACACATCTATGAAAATATGCATTACTCATTTAATCCAGTCCCTTTGAATGACAAAACTCAACTCAAAAACACTTTTTAGAAATGCATATTTTTTTGAAATTCAAGGAATAGGTGTACAAAATTATTGACAAGCTTAATTAGATTTAATAACAAAATATTTTCCATGGACTGCATATCTTTTGAAAATCATGGAATGGATGTCCAAAGTTACTGACAAGTTGAATTAGCTTCAACAACTTCCAACTGCAATTAAAAGAACATATTGATTTAAAGAAACCCATCAATTCTAAACAAATTTTCACGAGCAGAAGAGTAAACAAAATAAATTGACAATAAAGTCAATCAAGCAGCAAAGGAGGGTCAAAATACATTAAGATGTTAAAACGGGAAAATAACACAATAGTCATGATACATTAATTAATCAATGATATAAATCAAAGTAAACAGGTGAGATCCGAAAGTACACAGGTGACCAAAATTAGAAACTAAATAGTCCAGATAATTTAACTTTAGGGGTAAAAAACAAAAAGAAAAAAGGATGGTGCATATCAATACAGTGGAAAGAAATTATCCTGACTTCTCAGATCATAATGCAAAATCAATTCATGAAGAGCAAAGAAAAGTAGCTAAGAGCAGAAAACAGTGGTAAATGTTATTTATGGGCCACCAAATTGTGCAGGTAAAATTGGGTATGGAATAAATCAGGAAATTGGATGTGTACATATCAGAGGTAATATAGCACTCAAGATCGAGCTTAACCAACAGTTCTACTCAACAAACCAAATGTTGCAATAACATGGATGAAGAATTCAGGAAGCACATCAAATCAACCAGGTTGATAACCAGGGTTATTTTAGGTCATATTTTTAATGTAATGAAAGAGGGTTAATTAATATTCTGATTTTCAAAGAACCAATAGGGAAGAGTGACTATAGAATGACTGAATTTGACTTTGAGTTTCCAAGTGATATACTTCAATGCAAAGTAGGGTCTAGATAAAAGAAACAAAGAAAGCAAGAAAGGAGGAATAACTGTGATTGATGGGAAGAATACGTGAAAATGGTATGACATCATACAGATAATGATGATATAAAGGCTCTAATAATTTAAAGCAATATGAGCAATTAGCAAAAACAAAATCCTTTAGGGCATAAAGACTTAAAAGCGTGTAAAATGCCAGGAATATTAGTAGACCTGAGGACTGGAAGCATTTTAGAACTCAACAAAAGAAGACCAAGAAATTAATAAAGTTAAAATACCCAATAGTAACAGGAACATTAAGGAGCAGACAGGGAGACAGATTCTGGAAAGGTGTAATAATAAAAGGGTTGTCGTGGTGGAACATTTTAATTCCCCAAATATTAATTGGCATTTTTCTAGAGTAAAGGGTTTAGAAGGGGTGAAGTTTGTTGGGTGTGTTCAGGAAGGTTTCCTGACACAATATGTAGATAAAAGGCTGTACTTTATCTGGTATTGGGAAATGAACCTGATCAGGTATCAGGTCTCTCAGTGGGAAAGCATTTTGGAGATAGTGATCACAATTCTATCTCCTTTACCATAGCACTGGAGAGGGATAGGAACAGACAAGTTAGGAAAGCATTTAATTGGAGTAAGAGGAGATATGAAGCTACCAGGCAGGAACTTGGAAGCATAAATTGGGAACAGATGTTCTCAAGGAAATGTACAGCAGAAATATAGCAAATGTTCAGGGGATACTTGCAGGTCTGTTCCAATGAAACAGGGAAAGGATGGTAGGGTATAGGAACCGTGATGTACAAAGGGTGTTGAAAATCTAGTCAAGCACAAAAGAAAAGCTTACGAAAGGTTCAAAAAACTAGGTAATGATAGAGATCTAGAAGATTATAAGACTAGCAGGAAGGAGCTTAAGAATGAAATTGGGAGAGCCAGAAGGGGTCATGAGAAGACCTTGGCGAGTAGGATTAAAGAATACCCCAAGGCATTCTATAAGTATGTGGTCAGCAAGAGGATAAGACGTGAGAGAATAGGAGCAATCAAGTGTGTCAGTGGAAAAGTGTATATGGAACCAGAGGAGATAGCAGAGGTACTTAATGAATACTTTCCTTCAGTATTCACTATGGAAAAAGATCTTGGCAATTGTAGGGATGAATTACAGCGGACTGAATAGCTTGAGCATACAGACATTAAGAAAGAGGATCCACTGGAGCTTTTGGAAAGCATCAAGTTGGATAAGTCTCTGGGACCGGACGAGATGAGCCCCAGGCTACTGTGGGAGGCAAGGGAGGAGATTGCTGAGCCTCTGGCAATACTCTTTGCAACATCAGTGGGGACTGGGGACGGGAGAGGTTCCAGAGGATTGGAGGGCTGCAGATGTTGTTCCTTTATTCAAGAAGGGGAGTAGAAAATTATAGACCAGGAAATTATAGACCAGTGAGTCTTACTTCAGTGGCTGGTAAGTTACATAGAAACACAGAAAACCTAAAGTACAATACAGGCCCTTTGGCCCACAAAATTGTGCTGAACATGTCCCTACCTTAGAAATTACTAGGCTCTCTATTTTACTAAGCTCCATGTACCTATCTAAGAGTCTCTTAAAAGACCCTATCATATCTGCCTCCACCACCATTGCCAGCAGCCCATTCCATGCACTCATCACTCTGTGAGTAAAAAACTTACCCCTGACATCTCCTCTGTACCTACACCCCAGCACCTTAAACCTGTGTCCTCTTGTGGCAACCATTTCAGCCCTGGGAAAAAGCCTCTGACTATCCACACAATCAATGCCTCTCATCATCTTATACACCTCTATCAAGTCACCTCTCATTCTCTGTCGTTCCAAGGAGAAAAGGCAGAGTTCACTCAACCTATTCTCATAAAGCATGCTCCCCAATCCAGGCAAAATCCCTGTAAATCTCCTCTGCACCCTTCCTATGGCTTCCACGTCCTTCCTGAAGTGAAGCGACCAGAACTGAGCACAGTACTCCAAGTGGGGTCTGACCAGAGTCCTATATAGCTGCAACATTACCTCTCGGCTCCTAAATTCAGTTCCACGATTGATGAAGGCCAATACACTGTACGCCTTCTTAACCACAGAGTCAACCTGCGCAGCTGCTTTGAGTGTCCTATGGTCTCAGACCTCAAGATCCTTCTGATCCTCCACACTGTCAAGAGTCTTACCAATTTCAAGCCTGATAGCCTCATAATACTCCTTACTCCAATTAAACGCTTAATTCTAACTTGTCTGTTCCTATCTCTCTCCAATGCTATTGTAAAGGAGACAGAATTATGATCACAATCTCCAAAATGCTCTCCCAATGAGATATCTGACACCTGACCAGGTTCATTTCCCAATACCAAATCAAGTACAGCCTCTCCTCTTGTAGGCTTATCTATCTATTGTGTCAACTTGATGGAAAAGGTCAGGAGAGGCAGGATTTATGAATATTTGGAGAGGAGTAATATGATTAGGAATAGTCAGCACAGCTTTGTCAAAGGCAGATCGTGCCTTACAAGCCTGATAGAATTTTTTGAGGATGTGACTAAACACATTGATGAAGGTAGAGCAGTTACATAGAAACATAGAAAATAGGTGCAGGAGTAGGCCATTCAGTCCTTCGAGCCTGCACCGCCATTCAGTATGAGCATGGTTGATCATCAGTTGATGTAGTGTATATGGATTTCAGCAAGGCATTTGATAAGGTACCCAATGCAAGGCTTATTGAGAAAGTAAGGAGGCATGGGATCCAAAGGGACATTCCTTTGTGGATCAGAATTGGCTTGCTCACAGAAGGCAAAGACCGGTTGTAGACAGGTCATATTCTGCATGGAGGTCGGTGACCAGTGGTGTGCCTCAGTGATCTGTTCTGGGACCACTACTCCTCGTGCGTTATAAATGACCTGGATGAGGAAGTGGAGGGATGGGTTAGTAAATTTGCTGATGACACAAAGGTTGGGGGTGTTGTGGATACTGTGTTGTGCTTTCAGAAGTTACAATGGGACATCAATAGGATGCAAAATTGAGCTAAGAAGTGGCAGATAGAGTTCAACTCAGATAAGTTTGAGGTGGTTCATTTTGATAGGTCAAATATGATGGCAGAATATAGTATTAATGGTAAGACTCTTGGCAGTGTGTAGGATCAGAGGGATCTTGGGGTCCAAGTCCATAGGACTCAAAGCAGCTGCAAAGATTGACTGTGTAGTAAGAAGGCATATGGTACATTGGCCTTCATCAACCATGGGATTGGAGCTTAAGAGCTGAGTGGTAATGTTACAGCTATATAGGACCCTGGTCAGATCCCACTTGGAGTACTGTGCTCAGTTCTGATTACCTCACTCCAGGAACGATATGGAAACTATAGAAAGGGTGCAGAGGAGATTTATAAGGAAGTTGCCTGGATTAGGAGAATGGGTTGAGTGAACTCGACCTTTTCTCCTTGGAGCAGCAGAGGATGAGAGGTGACTTGATAGAAGTGTATAAGATGATGAGAGGCATTGATTGTGTGGATAGTCAGAGGGTTTTCCCCAGAGCTGAAATGGCTAACACAAAAGGGCACAGTTTTAAGGCACTTGTAAGTATGTACAGATGAGATGTCAGGGGTAAGTCCTTTATGCAAAGAGTGGTGAGTGGGTGGAATGGGCTACCAGTGACAGTGGTGGAGGCAGATACAATAGGGTCTTTTAAGAGCCTTTTAGATAGGTACATGGAGCTTAGAAAAATAGAAGGCTATGGGTAACCCTAGGTAATTTCTAAAGTAAGTACATGTTCAGCACAGCATTGTGGGCTAAAGGGCCTGTTTTGTGCTACAGGCTTTCTATGCTTCTATGTGTAGAATATGAGAGCAGACCAATAAGGAAACTAAAAACAGACTGTAACACGTTTTATAAATATGTAAAATGGCAATAATTAGTGACAGCAAGTGTGGGTCTATAAGAGAACAAGACAGGAAAAATAATAACAGTGAGTAAGCAAAAAGGATTAATCATGTCTTCACAGAAGTGGAAAATTTGTCAGAAATTAGAGGATCAAGGTAAAATAAGGAAAACCAGGGGAATAAAATAATAGTGAAAAATTATACCAGGAACTGATGAGTTTCACAGTTAATAAATCACCAAAGCTGATGATTTATGTCCCAGTTATTTGAAAGAGGCAGCTTTAGAGGTAGTGTATGTTCTGGTTATCATTGGAATATAGAACAAAGGACAATACAGCACAGGAATAGGCTCCTCATTTATAGATATCTCTGCTGACTACGATACAACCTAAACTAATCCCATCTGACTGTGCATGGTTTATATTCCTCGGTTCCCTACCAGTTCACGCCTCTGTCTAAATACCTATTAGATATTGTTGTTGTATCTGCTTTTCCTACATCCCTTCACATGACGATCCAGGCACTTATCACAACACTTGCCTTGTATATCTCCTTTAAACATTCTTAATTCTACCTTAAAACCCTGCCCTCCAGAATGTAACATTTCACCCTGGGAAATATAGTATGACTTTCTATTTATGCCTTTTATAACATTAAATACTTCTATCGGGTCTCCCCACAGCCTCTGGAGCTCATGAGAAAACAATCCAAGTCTGTCTTTATAGCAATTGCTCTTATGCTGATGAACCTCTTCTGCACTCTCTCTAAAGCCTCCAGATCTTTCCTAAAGTGTAGCAACCAGAATTATACAAAATACTCCAAGTGTGGTCTAACCAGTTTTATACACAACTTCTCAACTTTTCCACTCAGAGCTTTCAATGATGAAGACAAGAGTGTTATCCAGCTTTTCCTCTCTATTTACTTGTATTGCCACTTTAAGGGAGCTTGACCCTGAGATCCCTTTGTATATTAATACTCATGAGGGTGCTTCCATTTTCTGTGTACCTTTCTTTAGTGTTTTATGGAAACAGGCTATTCACCCCAACCCTTCCACACTGACCAGTGGGCACACTTCAGTATTAATCCCGTTGTTTAGAATGAATACCATCTTGTTCTCACTTAAACATCGCAAGATGCAAATACAGCAGTAAGTGTCAGAGAAAACGTTCCAGTGCTAACCTGAACAATGTGGCTGGCTCAAAGAAACCTCGGAGGTCTAGCTAGTGATTGTACATCTGGAAATCTAAGATGTGTTAGCTGAGTAAGTATATCATTGCAGGGCAGCTGATCAGATCAGGAATAATTAACACATGGTTTTAGTTATATGACATTAAAGCACATCATAGTGGGGTACGATAGCTTTTCCCATAACACTAATGTGCTTTGACAGTGGGAACATAGCCAACTTCACCTACATCAGTTTACAGCACTGAAATGCTCTTAAAAAAGATAAATAAGAACAGCTGATTAATAATTCTTAAAGGAACTAAATACAAAGTTCTATTACATGTTCAAATTAAGTTATTTGCACCGGACAGATATTAGTGAAGAGAATAAAATGGAGAGTAAAACAAAGTTCTAACAGAACAAAATATTCATCTAAGCATACAAATAGGTAAATTTAATTTTGTATAAATGCTCTTCTACAGAAAAATATACACCAAATATATATTCAAGATTAGGTCATACCTGTCCATCTCTGCTAATCTGGACTTTCTTATTATCATTCCATGGGTTGAGGAGATGGTGGGCAATTTGGAAAGGAAGGCTTTCCTTTCTTATCCATTCAACTCGGAAGATCCCTCCTAGCCCAGCCGAACCCCACTCCTGGCTTCTTTCTCTCCCTATCTCAGAGATCATTCTGGCAAATCCCTAAAGAAAGCAGAGCAATCTTTAATTAGTTTTTAAATCATCTAATTTTCTCCCTGTAGATGATCTGTCCTATTACTCAACCAACAATTAGGCGGTACTTTAGAAAGTTTCAGTTCATTATTTTTCACTCTGTTCTTGTGCAGTAAGCTTTACGGTTATATTCACCAAAGATATAATGGAACAACTTTTATCTACCCATTTATTTATTTAGACATACAACATGGAACAGGCCTTCCAGCCCAATGAGCTGCACTGCCAGCAACCTACCTATTTAACTCTAGACTAATCACAGGACAAGTTTTCAATTAACCTACTAACTGGTAAGACTGTGGGAAGAAACCAGAGCACCCAGAGGAAACACACATGATCATGGAGAGCATGTACAAAATCCTCACAGTTGCAGCCACAAATAAACTCCAAACTTCAATGCCTCAAGCTGCAATAGAGTTGCGGTAACCACTCCAAGGGTAGAGCAAAGTCACAATGGTGTTAAACGGCGATTCGTTGGCTTGCATCTTTAGAAACAGCTCTATTTCTGTCTTTGATATTTCTTTTTTCTCCTTTTCAAGGTTCATTTGAAGATTTTTTTGCTGGTGGGGGAGGGGGTCATTACTTTGCTGCTTCCTGTGCGTGGGAGGGGGAGCTGGGGGGGATTTGGGGTTCTAACGTTAAACTGTCATTCATTCTTTGGGGCACTCCTTTGTTATCGTGGATGTTTGCGAAGAAAAAGAATTTCAGGATGTATATTGTATACATTTCTCTGACATTAAATGTACCTATTGAACTATGCTACTGTGACTTTTGATGGTTACACCTTGGCTTTTCATAATCCATCAAAATTCACTAAAATCTCAGAATAAAACTTCAGATCTTGTGCATTGCTGAAACAGTCTTCAAGAAATTCAATTTGCTGCCAAATAAACTAAACTTTTCAGGATGGAAAAGTCAAGAAGAAAGAACAACAGCAGACCACGTGGAACAAGCTTTTTCCACTGTTTATTTAGAGGCTGATCTGTGATTGAACTCCCATAGATCACTTTGTTAAAGGTCTATTCGTTAAATCTAAAACTTATAATAGATTGACCAGCAATTGGTGTGTGTGAGAGATTGTGCTATACTTCAGCTGTACCACTGCTGTAAAATATTTCCTGCGCATGGCCCTTTGATTTAGACTTTCCATCCAGCAGAAACAGCTCATCTCAAATTGCCTTCTCGGTTATTTTTCAATAGATAGTGGAGATGATCAGATCACTTCCTATCCACTTATATTAACAATATTATCCCTCAGAATCTATGATAAATTCCACATCGCCACTCCAACAAGGTTATTATCTCCTCAAAGAACTCCAGGTATAATCAAAGTAGAGCTTCAAAACTGCAACCGCAAAGTGAGTGGAGACACAAAAGACTTCAGATCCTGGCATCTGAAGCAATAAACAACTAGTTGGAGGAACTCAGCAAGTTGAGCAGCACCTCAGGTGCAAAAGAAACGGTTGACATTTCAGGCTGAAACCCTAGGTCAGGAGACCAATTAAGTGCCCAAAGAGAAGTTACTTGAAAAAGAGCCTTTCCTTGATATTGTAAGTTCTACAAGCAATTAAATGAAAATGAACAGCCGTTTCTTAAACTTTTACCTGAAAGTGTCCTGATCCTTGTACAGAAAATACCAGATACACAATACT
Source organism: Hypanus sabinus (assembly GCF_030144855.1). Lineage (NCBI taxonomy): Eukaryota > Metazoa > Chordata > Chondrichthyes > Myliobatiformes > Dasyatidae > Hypanus > Hypanus sabinus. Next base: position 23,832,819 of record NC_082710.1, on the reverse strand, counting down.
GCTTTCCCAAAATGCACGGTTTAATTTCCGTTCATTGCTGGGTGTAGTTGACCAAATTCCCTTTTGTTGTGATATTTCAAGATTACGAAGGTTGCTGCTTTTCAAAATGAAGAAACGAACTGGTACATTTGGTCTTGGTGATGGAGACTTTGACCCCTGAGGACAAAATTATGATATTTTATTAACTTTTAATCCTCTTCTAGAGTGAACAAAAGTCTAACTGAGAAAAATTTGTGCCTAAGAAAGACTGCTCTCTTCTGGGCAGCAGGGGATGATTTGAATCATACTTTAGGACTTTCCCTCAATGTTGCCAAACCACACCAGCTGGCATTATAAATGAAAAAAAAATTCATACATATATGGAAACTATGCTGCCAGACCTCAAGAATTTACAATTTCTTTCCAATAGTTAAATAGCTTTAACTATTTAGACTCAGTCTGTTAACAGATATATTTGCAATGCAAATAGTATACTGAAGTTTACAATTAAACTGTAAAGAATATACTTTGAGCAAATTACATATAAAAATGAATCGCTGATGCAAATATTGATTCTAGGCATCAAATTCAAACTCCTAAAGTTAAGCATTGGTCTTACTGTAACAGCAAATTACTTTTTTTGAAGACACTTAGGTCTTTGACTTTGAGTACTATTTTTGATGATGTCTGGAATTGAATGGTCCGGGTGAAAACTAAACTGAGCACTAGAAAGTGGATTCCTGGCAAGTAAGTACTGTTGACAAGGTCTTCCATCACCACTGATGATGGGGAATAGGTTTATTAGCTGATAATTATACAGGATCAGGTATGTCTTGCTTATTATGAACAGATGTAACTGAGCAATTTTCCACATTGTCAGGCAGATGCCAACATTGTAACTGCTCTGGAGTAAAGTAACTAGAAGCATGAGTGAATTCTCAGAACTGCATGTGGGATGTTGTCTGTTCCCATATCCTGCACTGCATTCAATACTTTTGGCATGTAGCATGAATAAAACTAACCACAACCTGCAATAGTGTGGGATTTAAGTTAGAAATTGTTGACTACAGCTGCAAAAGCTTCAGCTTGTGCTTTGTACTTGTCTCCTGGGCTCCAAAGTCTTTGAGAATAAGAATACTCTTGGGCATTCCAACAATCTGTATGAGTGTATGGTATGGGAACCGCACTGCGGCAGACAGGAAGGCTCAACAATGGGTAGTCAAAACTGCCCAACACATCGCCAGCACAGGCTTACCCTCTATCAAAGACATATATACAGAAAGTGTGCTTTGATCAAAATACCAAATTCTACATTCCTTATCACCATCAGCTGAGTGAACAGGAGAATGCTACATTACAGGTTCAACAAGAAATTTGGTGCTCTGATCAAAGCACACTTATTTCTTCCTTGTTATGCTCCAGTGCCATCTTACTGCTTTCTATTCCCTCAATCATCCCAAAATTAACCAGGACCCATGTACCATTTTGAGTCTAGCTGGGTCTAGACAGTTGAGACTACGGTGTATCTTATTCAAGGTATTGGCTTGCATTCCCTAAGATTGATGTTCAGTGCAAGTAGCAGCCTGAGACATGTTATCACCTAAGGTGGCTTCCTCTTTGAAAACTCTGACAAAATTCTACAGTTGTACACAGGAAAGCAATTTGACTGGTCTCATCACAGTCTGGTATGGGAGCCCCAATATACAGGAATGCAAGAGGCTACAGAGAATGGTGGACACAATCAGTTCCATCATGGATACAGCTCTCCGCACCATCAAGGACACCTACAAGAGATGTCCAAGGAAGGTGATTCTATTATTAAAGGCCCCCTCCCATCAACAAGGCCATACCCACTTCTCATTGCTGCCATTAGACAGGGGCTATAGGAGCCTTAAGACCTATATTTGAAAGTTCAACAACAGTGTCAGAGGGTTCTTGAACTGAGCTAAAAAACCTTAATTTCAGTTTGGCCTATATTTCCTTCAACTTATATTGATGGTATTATTTTATTTTTATTGTGTTTATTGTGTTGTGTAATTTATGTAAAACTTATTTTATGTATGTTTGTTAAGTATGTAATGAACTGCGCTGCTGCTGCGAAAAGCTAATTTTTATGGCATTAAACTTTAAATATGTATGTCCATGACAATGAACTTGGCAATATTATTATAAATATTATTAATATATTTAAATATACTAATATATTATTATTCTATGCAACCAAAGAGCAAGGGAAGCCCAAGAACAAAATCTGAACAATCTCCACATATTTCTTGGTTCGCCTTGTACCTCTAAACACCACCATCCCTGACAATTACCAGCATGTGTACCTCTTAACAGCTGTTCTTTTTAAAACAACTTCAATGGCTGAGATGCAGTGGACCAAAATATATTCAAATCAACTACTTAAACTTCTGAAAGTGCAATAAGCCACACAAAAGTTGCACCTCCTCAAATACATTTATTTTTATCATGATTAAATAAAGCAACAAATACGGATTAGATTCAGTTTATTTAGGTTTCAAATAGTTCAGATAAATACAAAAAAATCTTCAGTTGTGCATTTCATATAGCATATTTAGAAATTATTTCAATTGTCAGAAGAAAACAAGTCACATCTTAATTAAGTCTTGAAGATTATGAAATATGGAATTTTGTGTAACCAGGCACAACTTAAGACACAGTACTATGCAAAAGTCTCAGATACGTGTTAAAAAACTCCGTAAAGCAAAGATGCTTTCAAAAATAATGAAGTTTCTAAATATCAAAAAATTAATATAAAGAACAGAAAATATTAAAAAACTATACCAAATCAATATTTGGGGAGAGCACCCTTTGCCTTTTGAAACTACATCAATTCTTTTGTGTACACTGCTGTACAGTTTTATGAGAATTGGCTGATAGGTGGGTCCAAGTATCTTACAGAATTTGCTATGGTTCTTTTGCTGAATTTGCTTGCTTCTGTCTTTCCAGGTAATCCCAGGCAGCTGTGATGATGTTGAGATCAGCGCTGTGTGGAGGCTGTACCATCTGTCGTAGAACTCTTTGTTCTTCTTTTTGCTGAAGTTAGTTCTTTACAACCTTGGCCCTGTGTGTGAGGTCATCATCCTACTGCAGAATTAAATTCGGACCGATCAGATGGCTCCCTGATAGTAATGCATGATAGATGAGTATCCGCTTGTATTCTTCAGTACTGTGGATTCCATTAATTCTGACTAGATCAACAGCTCCATTTGCAGAAATACAGCTCAAAGCTGCAGAGAACCTTTGCCATGCTTCTCTGTTGGCTGCAGACACTCGTCCATGTAGTGCTCTCCAGCTTTTCTATGGACAAACAACCTCCTGAAAAAGGATCCAGTGCTTTCCAGGCATGTATGACAAACAAGCTCTTCTTGGGCTCCAACCGGGTAAGGGTATCGATTATAACCAATATTTTGATGACAAATTCTGCCATTTTCTTCAGGGATCATGCCTGGCCATGTCCAGTCCAGTGGTATTTATACCGATAGTCTGTCCCTCCTGATTGGTTAGTCCTCATCCAATCAGGTTCATGCTATTCTGTTTGAGCCAAAAATTTCAAATTTTGACATGTCAGTCCAGAGCACTTGCTGCCATTGTTCAGCAACCAAGTCCTTGTGGTTTTATGGTTAGGTGAGTCTCTTGGCTTTGTTTCCATTTCAGAAGAAAAGCTTTTTGACAGCATCTCTTCCATAAGACCACTTCTGACAAGGCTCCTCCAGACTGCAGAGAGGTGTGTGTACTTGGGTTCCAATGGTTTCTGTGAGTTCTGTGACTTCTTCTGATTTAGAAGAGACATCAGTTTGGTGTATCTCTTATCTACAGTACTCAGTTTCCATGGCTGTGTTTCTGATTTTTTTTTCTTTTTAAATCTTTTTATTAATTTTTAAACAAACATAAATGAAACATGAATATGAAGTGTTTGAGAGTACATAATTGATAGTTTAAGTAGACATTCAAATATATAATAATAAATATATATAGCCTCCCAAACTCATAGTATTTATGAACAAAAGAAACAAAAAGAGAAAAAAAAAACACTAACCAACATGGGCCATTGCATAATGTTAAATACATAGAGTAGTGCCAATTATTCCAAACCTCCATCCAAATAATTAAGGATAATAAAAGTAAGGTTTAGGAAAAGACAATTTAACTCATATGAAAATGTTGAATAAATGGTCTCCAAGTTTCTTCAAATTTAACTGAAGGATCAAAAACAGTGCTTCTAATTTTTTCTAAGCTCAAACAAGAGATAGTTTGAGAAAACCACTGAAATATAGTTGGAGGATTAATTTCTTTCCAATTCAATAAAATAGATCTTCTAGCCATTAATGGAACAAATGGAATCATTCGTTGAGATGAAGAGGATAAACGACTGTTATCCACCATTGGTAAACCAAAAATTGCAGTAAAAGGATGCAGTTGGAAATTGATATTCAGAACTCTTGAAATAATACTGAAAATATCTTTCCAGTAATTTTGTAAACAAGGGCAAGACCAAAACATATGGGTCAATGAGGCAACATCAGAATGACATCTGTCACAGGTTGGATTAACATGAGAATAAAATCGAGCAAGACTTTTAATCTTGCCTGTTTCTTTGTGCTTCTTCAGAAGAGCTTGGACAATACATCTTGAAACTTCTGTCCGCTGCAAAACTTCTGCTTGGGAGAGACCTTGCCAATTCAGGATGTCTACCTTGTATTGTTGCTATGCTCACTCATGCCATGCTGGAAGAATTGATGATTTGAAAGTAAACTGTCACATCTGCCGCACCCTCACCTTTTCATTTGGTTGTATGGATATGATTTCTTCTATATCCATACCTGTTTTAGTTCATTCAGCTCTATTTAATTGTTCATTAGCACGTCTTTTTTAATCATGCACTGGGCTATATACCCAGTTTTTATCTGAAAGATGGTCTTCTACTTAATATGCTACTTTCTTTAATGAAATACAAAAGTTTCTCTGTAACATTTTATTTTTTGAAAAATGAATGTTTGGAAATCTAAAATTTGCTCTATTCTACTGATACGCTAACGCAGAAGACAAAGAAATAAACATCTAAACAAAATATATGTAAAAATTTTAGAGTACCTAAGAGACCTTTGCACAGTTCTATATGACTATAATAAAAATTAAAAGGAAGAATTAAGCTATGATAGTGGTTCTCAGCATTGGCCATGCTAGATTTTGTAGGGGCCACAGGAGTTTCTGATAAGTTTACCGTTTTTATGAAATATTACTAAAATATATAAATTTTAAAAATTAATACGGGTAATTTAATAGAACCCTGAATGAAATGAATGGGAAAATGTGCTAAGTGGTGCAAATGAAGCAGCAAAACAGCTTAGCCTGTGTGTATTGGGGAGGGGGTCGTTCTCACTCCTCCTGCTTGACTATGCAAACAAACTGCAGCAAGGTGATCAGGAGGCTGGTTCTGTTTGCCCCGTGCATGACAGGCAAGAACGCGTGAGGTCTACCACCGCATACCACTAGAACTTCCATTAAATCCTTGACACTTATAGTTTTAAAGGAAGTTCAATTAGGGCTAGGGTTAGAGTACATACTCTTTATTCCCACTCAGAATTTATGTATATAATAGCATTTTATAAATATATTTGCCTAAAAAAATTTAATTTTTTTTAAAGTACTACTTTAAGACAGTCTTTTTCAAGAATTTTGTGAAGAAAATGAAGAAGATTGTAAACTGCAATTAATGCATATTGATGGTTATCAAAAGGTAACTGTCTTTGTAGCTTTGTTGCACTTTGGGATAGTAACACAGCATTCCTAAGTGATAAGCAGATAGAGAACAAATTGTCACTGCTAACTTTGACATGTCAGATATATTTGTAAAACTATTTATTAAACAAACAAGGAAAAAGCTGCAATTTCTTATCATACAAAGAGGCTATTACTGCTTTCCTTGCAAGAGTGTTTTATTGAGCTGCAGAGTGAAATAACAGCTCAAGGAAAATTCAAACACAGCAAGCAAAATCTCTGGATTACTAGTGATGTTCTGGGAGAAAGCAAAGTTGTTTTTTATTTGGATTTCCCAACACTCATCTAATTGAACATGGTTTCAGTCAAGCTATTCACCTGCTAACAAAAGCTTGTACTGCCTTGAGAAAAGAGGTTATCTCCAATTACCTCCATCCAAGCTGCAACCAGATATTCAAAACCTGATTTTCATTTTGAAAAACTCGCTTATTTGCATCAGCTGCAAGGATCTCACTAAATACCTAAAGTAACAATATTGAGCACTTTTTTGTTGTTGGTTGGATGAAAATTATATATATTATAAATAATGTATCCTGTTCAGTGCTTTGAAATATACACCTGTAACATTATATTTAACATAGTATCTATAACCTATTAAAACATAAATATTGACTGTATATTAGTGTAATTAGTACAGTTGACCAGAAAAAAACTTTAGCAACTAACAGGGATTATGGAGTATGAGGGCCACTGAGGTGAATGAAAGTCACAAATAGGCCATGAGCAGGAAATGGTTGCGAACCACTGAGCTATGGGATGAAACTTGGGAACAAAAACATCTCATTGTTTGAAAGAAATTATTAGATGGCGAACAGGATTAAACTGGGTTTGAAGAAGGCATCTCAAATGGGTTTAATCCTGCATTGTCAGATTTAATGATTCAAAGGGGACATTTTTAAAACATTCCTACCTTGCATGAAGGTGGTGGAGATGGACTGGCACATGGGCTGGGGTAGTTACTGCTGTCTGTTGATTTAACAGATGACTGATCTGACCGGTCATCAGGACTCCTCTTTGGGTGAAGTAAGCCACTTTCCTTATACCGTTGCTGTTGCTGTTGCTGTTGTTGCTGCTGCTGCTGCTGCTGCTGCTGCTGCGACTTCAACTGAATTCTATAAAAAGTAAATTGATGGTTTATATCTTTTAACAAAAGATATCAATATCAAGATTTGAAATGTAAATACAACAAATATACAAAATATGAAAGCTTCAAAGACTATGGAGCAATGGTAATGTACTAGACCAGTCTAATTCTGTGCTACAATCGTCTAATTGCATCATCTCCGAAAAATTAATTGACACCTTTCTGTAATTAAGGGTAGTTATCCAGTATGTGACCCCAATTTACATATATACAGTAAAATGGTGGTTTGTGTTTTTACCTAACTATACAATAATATATTTTATGTGGGGTATCACTTTCAGATGGTATTCTAGGAGAGTATTCATGGGAAATGACCATGCCAACTGAAAGGCTTTGCTTTTCTCAAGGTCAGAGTATGTTACATGTACATTAAATAGCTAAATCTATTAATCTTGGAGTTAACAGGCAATCCTTGCCATGTGGAGCTAACTGTAAATAGCTACATAAACAACAAAATCAGAAATTTCAGGCCAAGGACTGTCCATAACAAGAATATAGTCATTGACCCTAAATCTTTCTTGAGATGTAACTCGCATTTTCACCAGCTTGCAACCGACAGTGAAGGCCAGAAGAATGACAATCAGACACGAATTTTGGAAACATCTGGCAGAGTGCTCTGCGCCAAATATTTGGATCAATTTATCAGAAAGTATGACAAAGTGGAGCCCTTTTTTGCTGAATCATATATTTTAACAGAATGCAGCAAATGTGGAGTTCTGTTAGTTACTGGTTTTACACGATGCAATATTGCATGGTATGAGAAAATTATGTGCTTTGTGATAAATTATATGTAGATAAAGATCCATCTTACTGAAGTTATTTGGTGTTAATATGTTTTAACAATTGAACTAAATAATTTAAAATGTCTGATCATAGTTAATTTCTTTTTGGTTCACAGGCATCGAGACACTCTTAAAATTACAACTACCTCAATTTTCACTACAGAATTCGAAGTTACACTAACCTTCCAATAAAACTGGCAGCACAAGAGTAGATAACACACATGAGCTACTGTTAACAAAGCAGCAAGGAATCATGTGGAAGAGGGGGAGTAATAGTTTGGTCAATTGCTCCTTCACGCAATTCTCTGCCTGACCAAACCAGGAATCAATCTAATAGACCTTCACTGCACTCAAAACTCAAGATGTGGTCTCAGCTCAGACCACAAATGCAATAAGATTTTGCTGCATATATACTTGATTCTTCTGGCTATGAATTCCAACAAACCATTTGTCTTAACTACATACTGAACCTGCTTGCTTACTTTCTCTGACTGTTGTAAAAGGATGCCTAGTGCCCAGGTCCATTGCACACCACCCCCCCCCCCCCCACCACTTACCCAGTCTATTGCTGTTCAGGTACTATTCAGTACTCCATTTTCCCACCAAAATGGAAAAACACTCATTTATGTGTTTTTTAACTGTATCTTGAACATTGTCAGTTTCAGACATCAAACCTCACTCACAATTTCTACAAATGTTATACTGCTAATTTAAAGATATTTGAAATAGTGGAAGGCTCAGATAACTGTTAGACTACACTATCATCAGGTTGGTGGATAATTGATTAAATAACCTACTCAACTAATAGTTCAAAAGAAATGGCTTTCATTCTGCTGCTCCTTTGTAAGGATACAACTGAGTTTAATTATTTAACAGAAACAGATCTTGTTAAAGCTTTAAATTTGTATAAAGAATACCTTCAGTATGTTTTTAAAAATTGCTGAATTAAAATGTTGTACATTCATCCTTGACAAAGAAATTGAACAATTATTAGCAGGATCCTGAGGAATGAGATTGGATTAGATTGAAAAGGATGCTTCATGTTATGTCGGAAACTATAACTAGGAGTCACTGTTTAAGAGAGATGGTGGTTTTCTCTCAGAACTCATGAGCCTGTGAATCTTTCTTCCTCTTTAAAGAGCAGTAGAAATATATCTTAAGGCATTGATGAACAAAATTGAAAGATTACAGAGGGGAGATGGAAATGCAGGAGTGAGGGGGTAGTCAGGTCAATCATGATCTTATTAAATGGAGAGGTGGGTATGAAGAACTTCATCCTAATTCATATTTTGTATTGGTCTTTGTTTATTCTGCTTTTTCAGCATAATTGTTTCAAAGGACTCTAGTTAGATATGCAGGAAAATAAAAGAATTTTCAATGATGCATCAGATAAGATTTACAATGTACATTGTCAATTGTGAAGAATTAGTTTGAAAGGAAACAGAATGAGAACGATCAATAACAAATGAATCACTTAACTACTATTAGCAGGGGTTCAAAATTCTGCACACAATAGGTGAGTGATTTTCACTTACACATTGCTCCTCCATTTATTTTATTAAGATTTCTTTACTTGCATACCACATAATCTAATAAAAACAGATTCATTGAGCTGATCCAGTTACCATCAGACAATTCAGTTTTGCTAGAGTACATTTAAGATTCAATATATTTCACAAACCAATTATTATAGATTTTAGTGGACTGCTGACATTCTACCTTTCTCTAAATTCCGCACTAGAAGAATCATCTGAAAACTCTGTTTCTGCTGAGCTTTTCCTACTGTTTGACCTCCAAGATGAGGAGACTGGAAGCTCTTCTGAAGACATTGGCCTTGGTCTTTGTCCGATCCCTGATGGTTGATGCAGTCCCGCTGCTTGCTCCTCACTGCTAAGTACTCCGATGATTGCCCTGATAGTCGCTTCGTCTACCTGAGTCCAAGGTTTTGATGGAGCTCGCATTCTCCTCAGGAACAGACTGTGCCATTTCTGTCGTAACTGCAAGATAAGACTGGCTGCCTACAGCAAAATAAATGAGTAAAGAAAGAAAGCAGTGAAAACTAGTGCGTCTTGTTTGCTCTACAAATGATCTCAAAGCAATTTACAACTTAAGGATTACTTCTGCTTTTTTTAAAACTTATCCTATTCTGGGCACTTGGCCATTATTGGAGAAGCCAGCATTTAATGTCTGTAACAGCTGCATCAGGACTATGCCTCTAACAGTGAGACCCTACAAGAGAAGGGATCTTGGACTTTGTTCCATGGTATTTGGAGGTTGGGAGAATAAAAATGTGTAACGCACATTTACTGCAGTTGTTGTCCTTAAATGCTTTCATAGGTAAGCTCTAAGATTATATTTCTGTATATATTATGTAAATGCTGCAGAAAGGACATTAAGTAAACTACATTAGTTGATTACAATAAATAAAGGGGTTTAGAAGAAATTTCACTTAAAGTGGGTTGTAACAGCATTCTTTCTGTAACAGACATCTGTTATTGGTTCTTTATCCTGTTCAGCTTTGACAATTTGTAGGGATAAGATATTTTGAAGTTGACAGGTATATACATCATAATATTAACAGCTGCCAAAATTGCTACAGTTAATATTTTCTACTCCATAACCTATCAATTATATCTTGGCTCAGACTTCCAATTACATTCAGACTGCCTCAGATTACTTCAAAAAAATTACACTTTCTTGCATGTCCTAAATTGCAAATTAGTTTAAATATTGCCCAGCCGTGTGCAACATATCCCCTTTAAGCGAATGGTCAGACTTTGTAATAAAAATATTCTAAATCAGATGCTGGGAGAACAGAAATAACCTACAATAAATTGTTACCTTGATCCTCACAGCCAGTTCCATCTATTCAAGATTTTCATGTACCCAGCTCCCTTTGTTGCCACCATAATGATAACACTTCAATCTTAACAAATCAGCTACGATGGCAGACTTGAAGGGTTAAGTGGCCTAATTCTGCTCCTATGTTTTATGGTCTTACTCTTACCAGATTTCATGGAAATTTGAGGACATGGGAAATGTTAGGCAGTTGGATCTGAAGGTACAGCTTTTATTTGTCAGCAGCTCCTAAAACACATTTTATTCAATTAAAATTATCACATGCATTGTTTAAACCCATCTACTTTTATTTGCACAAGCCTATATATTAAAAGAAATTTGGGTTTCAGTTGATGATGTAGAGGTTGAACAAAAAGAAACTTATGGCTGTGTACCTTTTAAACTAACCCCTTCAAAGACTGCTAGTTTAAAAATGGGATTCCAATGCATCAAACAGATCAGTATGCAACACAAGTCATTTAAGACATTGCCTTTGAGAAGCTGGCAAACAGCAAATCAGATATTCAATACTTTATTTTCAATGGGGCAGACATGGCAATCATCACTTATCATCAGAACTTACCTCCTTAAGTTGCATCAACCCAGGATAAGGATATTGAATATGAACCTGCAGCAGTTCAATCTCTGTATAAAAGCTGCAAGATTCAAGGTCATTGTTATGATCCTCTACCACAGCCCTTTGAACTTTGTCTATGGGTAGTCACACCAAACACTGTGTCCATCTCCTGCAACTGTCTGATAACAATGACTGCAAATCATTGCAGTAATGGCTATCTGGAGAAGACAAATCTCAGCGTTGTATTCTGCATGCATACTTCAATAATAAATTTAACCTTCGAACCTTTGAAAACTGCCGAATTCAAAATTTAGAATAACAGTTAAATGGAGGAGTATAATAAACAACAGCTGGGTTCCACTTCAAAATTTAGGGTTTCAAGTTAAAATAGTGATCATAAAATATAAATTAGTAGATGTCCATTGGTTCTGCAAATATATTTTCTTCAGTGCAAGAAGTCATATAAGTACAAAGAAGAAAAACACAACAGTTCTACACAGAAAATCAAATTAGATTCCAAAATAGCCCAAAGATCATTGATACAATTAACATTTGATTTAAACATTCTATTTTGGACAATTATCCATTTATGCAAATTAAATTAAGTACTTGATCATGTAAAGAAGCCTGTGAATTGCCTATGTAGGCTAAGTGCTGGGATTGATTCTACATACGTACGGTGGAGAACATTCTGACTGTCCGGTATAGAGGCACCCATGCACAGCATCAGTCAAAGCTGCAGAGGTTTGTAAATTCAGCCAGCCCCCTCATGGGCACTAGCCTCCCCACCATTGAGGACATCTTCAAAAGGCCTCAAGAAAGCAACATCATCATGAAGGATTCTCACCATCTAAGACATGCTCTCTCCTCATTACTACTATCATGGAGGAGGTACAGGAGCCTGAAGACCTATACTCAAAGTTTCAGGAACAGCTTCTTACCCTCTGCCATCAGATTACTGAATGGACTATGAATCCATGAACACTACCTCACTATTTTAATCTCTCTTTGCATGATTTATCTTTTATATATTCTTGTTGTAATTTATAATAATTTTCATGTATTGCACTGTACTCCTGCCACCAAACAACAAATTTCATAACACATGTCAGTGATCTGGAAAAACCCATTCTTTGATGAGGGAGACGAGGTTAGAGTTGGGTGTTGCCTTTAAGAATTCATGAGTCAGTCACATGATCTCCCAGGCACATCAAGACAACCAATGGCAATCAGCAGCTACTGCTGGGAGGGACTGCCAATGCTTTCATCATCCGGTCATTAATACAAACTGTAAAAAGACAAGACCATAGCACCGAATCATGTTTACATTTTGCCAACCAGATAAAGATCCATTACTGCCTACTCTGTTTCATGCTAACCAACAAATCTTCCACACCATAAACTTCTATTTTCCATCAGCAACCTTGATGCTTTGATGCTGTACCTCATCAAACAAGTTTGTGGCCTGACACCTTTATTCTCAACATGTTGCTTCTTCAAGGAACTCTAATGAATTGGTTAAACTTGATACAGGTCGACCTTCACTAATCCGGCACCATTGGGACCTGAGGAGTGCCGGATTAGTGAAAATGTCGAATTACAGAAGGATCACATTAAGCAATAGCTAACTCTCTCAACATACCTTTAAAATATTATGTAAATCAGTACAAGTTAGATAATAATGAAACAGAAATATTAAATGAGTAGCAAGTGAAATTTTAATAAAGTAATATACAGTACTGTACAGGCATAGGTAAAATAAAGGGTACAGGTAAATGCACAGGAATTAGCTTATACATAAATGTTGAGCACTTCCGCTTCTAAAGTGAGACTTTTAATATACCTTCAGGCAAAATTACATGTCCGCAAGTGTGGGGTTGTCAGGATCATCAACATCTTCATCTTGAAACATGAGTGAAGCATCAGGAACTGGTGCTGAAACTGGTTGGTGGCAGCACATCTGAGTGAGCAGAAGTTGATGGCACTGGATTTTGAAGTGTTAGCTCCCCTGTTGCACTTTTTCTGGCAATTTTTTGAACGTATCTTCCAAGGTAAGCTGTTTCATATATTTTGGTCTCTCTCTCTCATTATCTTATTCTGCAGCATATAAACACTCGTTATTTCTTGCTCAGTTATAAAACATCATTGCTCTAATCCTTCAGCAATTCACCCGTCAACTTAATTAGCCTGTCAATAGAAAGTCTCTCTGCTACAAATTCCTCATCTTCATCACTGCCTTCTCATCCAAAATCTTCCTTCTCTGGATGTACAACCATCTACACAATTTCTGAGTCAGTATAATGATGAACAGTAGGCTCACCCTCATCTATATTCTACATTCTTCAACATTGTCATCACTGAACCTTGATGAAAGATCCTTGGCAGCAGGATTAGTTAGCTCTTGAGCAAAGGAAAGCATTCATATGTCATGTGTTTTTCCTCGGAAACTCGAAAGCCTGTAAAGTCATTTTCAGTGTCTTCACCAGGTGCAGACTCAAATATTAAACCTGGCCATAATCTATGCCAACTATTTTTCAGTATGGATGGCTCTACAGACCTCCAAACATTAGCAGCACAGTAAATTATCTCTTTCATATTAAAATCCTTTATAAATTCCTTTACCGGCCTGCCGGCATTAACTGCACTCAAAAGGTACCTCACAAACAGGGAACGATACTTCAACTTGAGAGAACGTAATATGCCATTGTCCAGGGGTTAATTAATGGCCTACGTTAGATGGCAGGAAGATACCAAAAACATTGTTTATTACCAGGAGTTCTGCTTTTGGGTGTGCTGAACAGTTGTCTAAAACAAGCATTATCTTACAGTTGTGGTGCAAGCCAAGAGTCACAGTGAGCTCGTGCTTCGGGAACAAAATAATTTTCAAACCATTCTAGTGTGATGCTAATTGTAATCCATCCGTTTTTGTTAGCACGGTAAATTACAGGAAATTGCGTCATACCTTTGAAGGCCCTGGGCCGTAAACTTTTGCCAATGACCAGTAACTTATAGCTGTGGATTCCTGCAGCATTAGAGCAGCCAAACAAAGTCACACGATCTCTCGCTGCCTTAAAACCTGTTGGCGATTCTGCATTTGCTGTTGTTAGCATTCTTCTTGGTGTACATCTCCAATACAAAGCAGTCTCATCAGCACTGTATACCTGCTCGGGGCTTAATTTTTCATTGGAGACTAACCTGGCAAACTCGTCAACAAACTCTGCTGTTGCTTTCTTGTCTGCTGAACGTTTTTCACCACACACTACACAAAACTGTAAGCCATGATGCTACTTGAACCGATGAACTCAGCCTTCACTATAGTCACACTCATAATCTAGTCCTAGTTCTTCAATGAAACACTTTTGCTTGTTCCTTCACCATATCTCCAGACAGTTCAACACCTTCACTTACATGAAGATTAAACCATGTTATCAGCACTTTAATCTACTTCCGAACTTCTTCCATCTTTCATTGTTTTTCTTACGCACATCTGTTTCTTTGAGCCACTATCAGCAAAAAAAATGTAGCGGTTTTTCTTTCCGTTTCTTTATATCGTACACTGTGGAAGAGCCAACGTTGTAACACTCGCACAAGCTTTTCACCAATACACCACTGTCCAGTTTTTTTTTAAAAAGAGTTCAACCTTATCTTTAATGGATAATGTGCAGTATTTTCACTTCACAGCACAAGGTGCATTTCCTTTACTCACTGGGGCCATAATTGGGGTCAAAAAAGAGCAAATGATATTAATAAATGCAGGAAAACAAGCAGGGGTCGTCTGTCTGTGCTTACAAGAACAGGCCAACATGTGAACAGATCTGGCACAACCAAAACAAGGCACAGCAGATTGGTACAGTGGCCCGGGAAATTTGAAATTACAGTTACGTGGAAAATTTGAATTCAGTGCCGGACTATCGAAGGTACTGGATTACAGGTAGTCAGATTAGTGAAGGTCGACCTGTATTTCCTTTCATAAGACCATGGTGACTTTGATCAGTTGCAATACTTCTCATCATGACTTCTAATATATTTTTCTATTTCACATATAAAACTCACTGGCCTGTAGTTCCCTACTTTCTGATTCTCTCCCTTTTTAAATAAAAGAGTTACATTTGCTATTTACCAATCTAATGGAACATCCCCCAAACCTAGGAGATAATTGAAAACTAAAAACTTTGCATCATCACATGAAGCCGTTCTTAATACTCTATGAAATCAATCAAGAACCTGAGAATTCTCAATCCACAACTCCAACTGTATCACTGACTACTGAACTGCAAGCTTGACCTCTCTGACATCCTGATAGTTTTACAATTAAATGTACCAAAATCTTGAGATTTTACTTTTAAAAATGCAGAACAATGGACTTCTAGATTGCAAATTATTATATACAAAATGCAAAATCAGAATAACGTCTCAAAGGGTGAAGTTACAGTGGAAGAGCATGTTCCTAAATCAGGTTAGCATATTTGTACACCAATAAATCAATAAGTCAACAAAAAAACATAATTTCTTAAATTACTTACTTCTGGATCTATTCTAAAATTCAGCCATTCTTCCAGTTTCAAAGTTGCCATCTTGGAAGTGGATTTGTCCTCCATTTCACTGTCACTACTGTCATTGGTGACACCATCTACTATACATAATATTGGATGGAAAATTTGTAATAAAGAGTCTTTTGGATTCTTCTGCAGAAACTGTGGTATGAACTAAGCTTAATATATTTCAAGTATTGATATGAAGAGGTTATCGTAAAATGTCAGGCTTGATACAGCGAAAGCACCCTTGTGGGTACATCCCAAATGAGCACGTAATCTAAACTGACAACTCAGCATGATACTGACAGAATGCTGTTACAGATCACATTAACCAATTAACATTAAAGCAATGCCCAAACTGCTGTCTCAGTTTATAGTAAGAGGCAAAATTGAATTCTCGGTTTTATCCAAACATTAGTTTCTCAATCATTTGGTTATCTCCCTGCTGTTTATGGAACCCGACCTACGCAAAAATTGACTTCAACCTACCCTCTCATTACAAGCAAGGCTACAGCACTGAAATACACAAGTGTAAAGTGTTTTGAGATGTCCTCTGAAAAGCC
Source organism: Hypanus sabinus (assembly GCF_030144855.1). Taxonomy (NCBI): domain Eukaryota; kingdom Metazoa; phylum Chordata; class Chondrichthyes; order Myliobatiformes; family Dasyatidae; genus Hypanus; species Hypanus sabinus. Next base: position 23,816,596 of record NC_082710.1, on the reverse strand, counting down.
CTTCCACACTGGTTTGTGACAAATTGTGTTGTCAGAAATTGCTCTCACCGAACTTGATTAACTTTCAATTGTGTTTTTTTAAATAAAAGTTTACAAAAAGCCTAAGTGAGTTAACTTTAAAATTTTTGATGAAAATAATGGGTTTATGGTAATGTTTCTGAGTTCAATTGTTTTTTAAAGAAAGGAAAAACCCAGAAGATTGGTCAGAGTGACACAGGTTCCAATCAGCTAACTGCAGGGCATACATCAGCATGGTCTAGTAATGGAAAACTCTGCTCGATCTACTGGGGTGATCTTGAGCTTCCTGCCGCATGACACTTTAACTCTCAATCCCAATCCCATTCCCTTTCTGTCCAGTCTGTCTGTGCCCTCCTCCAATGCCATAGTAAGGCTTAATGTTAAATAGAAAGACAACATTTTATCTGTCAAAGCACACTGCAACCTTCTGGAATGAACACTGAATTCTCCAGTGTCTGATTAACTGTTCTTTCATTGTTTCCCATTATCATCCTTATATCTTTTTCTATTTCTATTACAGTATATGCCTTGCTAGCAATCAATATCTACGCCTCACATTGCCCTTTCTGTCTTAACACAGCTCTATCTGTCTTTCACCTCACTCCTGACCCCAAGTAATACTTTGCTGAATTCTTCCAGCACCTACTTTTATTTCAGGATGATCCAGATTTGCACTGCATCTCAGGACAGAAGAGAGATCTGGCCCAAATGTCTTACTCCACATTATCCTTTTAATTACAAAACCTATAAATTAGGATCAAAAGAATTCTTCATGGCTCCCATTAAAACAAAATTTCCGTGTTAGCAGGATGTTGTACAAAATATATAAAATATGTAGCACATCATCTTTATGTTAACAGATAAACAAAATTCCATGGTGAAACATTTAATGATATTTTTTGTTGAAAAATGGAAAGTGAGTCTTCTTCAATGACTAAAGCTGACAACCAAAAATTCACAACAAATGGCAAAAAATTCATAGTGTGCATTTGTTACTATTCTGCTTCTGATTTGATTATAGTTTCAATCTGATGAAGGAATTACAATACTGAAACACACTTTCTTTTCTCGACTTTTACCCTTTAAATCACAAACTAGATTTGTACGTTGATTTCCCCGATATATTTCTGCTTTCAGCTGCGCAAACACACGTAGGTCTAAACACCATCCTACTAAGAAGGGCAGAAGAAAATCTCAAGGTGCTTATGGATGAGGAAAAACATAAAATTTGCTTTACTGAGTATTTTAATTGCTTCTTCATCCTCCTTATGTGCCATTATCTACACTAATCCACATCTGATTTTATCTGCCTTTGATCTCCCTACATGCAAACCAACTTCAATCTATTTACGATCACTGCTGCTTTCTTGAATTCACACAGTTAAGCAGAAAAGTTCAAAGAATGAAATAAATTATTATTTAATTGTTTTTAATCAATAAAACACATTGCAAAGAGCTCACATGCCTAGCTTCAAACAAATTTTATTTGCTCTTTAAATTATACTTGGAGCTTCTAAAAAATAACTTAGATTCCAGAAATTTAAAAGGTACTTTACACCTAAAATTTATGACTATGTATATGTTACCTCGAGGGGAAGAAGGCTCTTGTAATGCGCTGCTTGACAGTCTAGCTGGACCACCAAATAAGACCACGGAGATTGGTGTTACAGTGGAACAGCACCGTATATTAGCAATTCTGTGTGCTCTCGTCATTTCATCATAAACAAGCCAATCAGTGGGCAGTGCTTGAACAGCCACAGCTTGTCCATTTGCTGGTGGAATCTGGTACAAAATTGAGACTACTATTAGAATTGTAGATTTATTATAGCACAAAATGAGGTCCACAGACACAATGCTAGCCAATGTAGTTCTGCAGATCAATGTAGTTGCTCTATTCATCACTTGCACCACTATACCCAGCTCCTCACACATAGTCCTGTCAAATCTTTACTCTCAGATATTTATGCAATTCAATTTAAAATCCACCGTATACTTTTTACATACAAACTTCATTCTTTTGTTGAGATGAGGAATAAAAATGAAGAATTACAGATATTTGAATACAAGAGATCCTGCAGATGCTGGGAATCTTGAGCAACACACAACATGCTGGAGGAACTCTGTATGTCAGGTAGCATCTATCCAAGCAGTATATATGGGGGGGGGGGTAGATAAACAAGACAACATTGCAGGCTGAGACCCTTCATCAGGACTGAAAAGAAAGGGGAAAGGAGTTAGTATAAGAAGGTGGGGAAGGGGAAGGAGTAAAAGCTGGCAGGTAACGGGTGAAGCCAGGTTTGGTGGGGGGGGAAGGTGGGGGGGTGAGGAAGGGGGTTGACGTGAGAAGCTGTGAGGTGATATGTGAAATAATTAAAGGGGTGAAGAAGGAATCTGATAGGAGAGTACAGTGGACCGTGGAAGAAAAGAGGTGACAGGGCCACCGGAATAAGGAAAAATAAATATTTGAGAACAGTGATAAAATCACAATGATACTTCCTTAAATATAGATAGAATGTTTTTTAATTCTGTTTTGACAGATGCTGAAAGACTTCACAAACTAACCTTATAATGGCAAAAAAAAGAGGTCCTACCTTCTTATATTGTGGTTGACTAAGAACTGAGGTAGGGTGAAATCTGACTTTTTTCTCTTTAGACCCAGCCAACGTTAAATTTTCTCGGTCAACATGGATGAGATTTGGGTACATTCCTGCAACTAATGCAGCTTTCACCACAGCCCAATTCTCAGAGTTTGTGTTTACATCTCGAATGTCACCTCCTCCTCGTGCCCTTACAAAACCTGGGGAATAATATTTATATTTAAATGGTTAAAGGAAAGCAATAAGGATTGATAATAATCATGTCAAACTCCAATGCAGTATATGCAAAAGGATTGTTACATTAAAATCTAGCTAAACAGAAGTTGAGGGCAAATTTAATAAATACAAAGTTATCTTTATTTTATTTATTTTAAAGTCGCAACAGTGTATCTCTTGCTTCAGCGAGCTCAATCTCCTTACAGAAACACAAACTTTTATCAAACCAGGCAATCAAACATGATGAGCACATCCTCAGATTCCTATTGAGAAACATCCATGTACAAGGTGAGGCAAGAAGTGAATAATAATTAACGTCCTGGCATCTAGGCATTTAGTATTTGATTCCCAACCACAAATGTGAAAATAGCATTTAGGTAACCAAGCTCTGTTTAGTTTATTTAAAGATATAGCACGATAACAATCCCTTCTGGCCCAACAATCCTGTGCCACCCAATATGTGACGCTATTACTGTTTGGGGTGTTGAAGTTCAAAGTTCAATTTCAATACCTCTAAGAAAGTTTGCACATTATTCCTGTGAGCACCTGTGTTCATTCTGGGTACTCTGGATTTCTCCCATGGCCAAACATATATCAATTAGTACGCTAGTTGGTCATTGTCAATTGTCCTGTGATTAAGTTAGGATTAAATAGGTGGGGTGCTGGATGGTGTGGCTCGTTGGGCCAGAAGGGCTTATCCCACACTGTATCTCTAAATAAATAAATAAACTGGTACATCTTTGGAATGTGTACTGTACAGACAGTACATATACATTCACCATAGCTTTTAGGAGTCTGTGCTAGTGGCAATTACTCACTATATATATGGGTCTATATAATGGGAAAATAATGCTAAGAATGAAGGCAATGCTTTGCCCTCTAAAGCCTTTACATTTACATTCAATGTCCGTCTCTTCCCAACTCTCTTATTCTAAATGTTTAAAAATTAATACTGTATATACTTAGAGATTCTGGTTATTATTCAATAAAAGTCCATTGAGCTAAACCATAAAAGTGTGCTGTCAAGTGTGATGGACAAGAGATAGATATTTTAACATTTAAAGGCACCATGAGGTCTACTTTACACAAACATACTTCCGAAAAAATAATTACCTCAATATTATTTAATCTGAATATACACATTATCAAGCACCACATTGAACATAGTTTATATAAATAATTTTGAATGTTGATCACAAAATAAAAAATACAGTAATTTAAATTAAAGTATCAAGTTTTGTGATGGGTGGAATGCAAGAATGAAGTTAAATACATGATGGACAAATAAATATTTGAAGAGTGTGGTATACTGTGAATGGTGTTGATGTTTACACCTTTTATAATTTAGATGTAAACATTGTTTACATTTTAAATGTAAAAAGTTAAGAATGGTGAAAGTTGTCAGTGGTTTTGTAGAAGAGAGGAAGGTGTCTCTTCTTAAGAGTCAGGTGTCACTTCAGCTCTTAGCAATGGATTTAGCCTACATATGTACAAATACAGACAGACAGACATACTTTATTGATCCCGAGGGAAATTGGGAAATAATTGTAAAATAAAGGCAGAAATATACTGCATTGTGGGTATTCAATTGCTGAAAAAAAATCAAACATTGCTTTGGTTTTAAGATTTTAAAGAAAATCAGCATGGCTTGAGATAAATACAGAAAATAAAAACATTTTTAAACAAATTCCTACAAATATGAAGAATAAATTTATGACACAGCATATATATATATGTACCTATTGTTTCTTTTACAACCATTTTAGAACATTTCTCTGAAAATTGTTCCTGTGATCATGAGAACATATTTTGGGAATGAAAACAGAATAAGAAACGAGAAAGAATATCTCCCAACACATAAACTGTGAACTGCAATAGTGATTAACAAATGATTACCTTTGAGAATATCACTGCAGGCTACTGGTTAATAAATTTGAGCTTGCTTTAATGCCACCTCTAAAATGGATTTACCTGAAGCTCTGAGCTGTCCCAATAATTGTGTCCTCATGCCAATGATGATTTCCATCGTAGCCTGAGAAAGGAAATTCTTTTCACAGAATGCTCTCTCCCAGCCATCGCTGCGAGCCTTTTGCCAAGCCTAGCAGAAAAAAATATATTTGAAATCAAAACGAATTATCTAAGCACACAAAAAAATCTAAACTTTCACATTACTGAATCAACAATCAGCAACATTTGGAATAGCCGAAAGCAAAACAAAACATCAGCAATCCTATTGTTATCAGAAATGTTCCTTACAGAAAATGAAATATTGTGGCGGTGTGCTACACGCAGCGCTGAAATAATGACACGTAGTCGGTGAGCTGCAGTTGCAAAAAAGATTTATTCAAACTTCGCAGCCTCGCTTTAAAGCCTTCCTGCTCCCGCCCTCCCCGGGTGGGAATGCTGTAAGGGGTGCATATTCACAGTCACGTCCTGCGCGCAGGCTCTTCCCCTTGCTGGTGAAGAAGGCCTGGCGCCTTTTTTGGGACAGGCCTCAATGGCGGCGCACGCCACTTTGTGAGCCGGTTTGAGTGCGCTGGGAAGTGGGTGACCACATAACCCGCCCCCCAGAACTGGCAATACACCCCCCAATGTCCTCAGTCTGGGTCGGTCCCTGTTTGGGAGGTCTGCCTCTGTGCCACGGTGCCTGAATCTCGACCGGTTGCGCCATGTCCACATGGCCAGTTTGATTCGGTCCACTGTGAAAAGCTCCTCTTTCCCCCCCAATGTCCAGCATGAATGTGGACCCGTTGTTTCTGATCACTGTCAACGGCCCTTCGTAGGGCCATTTTAGTGGTGTCCAGTGTCCGCCCCGTTGTACAAAAACAATCTTACAGTTCTGCAGGTCAGGTTCTGCCCAAGCTGTGAAGTGGGTATGGGGGCCAGGTTACCAAGCCTCTCACGTAGTCTGTCCAGGACTGCTGCGGGTTCTTCCTCTTGCCCCCTTGGGGCTGGTATGAACTCTCCTGAGACGACCAGGGGTGAGCCGTACACCAACTCGGCTGACAAGGTGTGCAGATGCTCTTTGAGCACCGTGCGGATTCTGAGCAGGACCCAGGGAAGCTCGTCCACCCAGTTAGGCCCTTTGAGGCGGGCCATGAGAGCCGACTTCAGGTGACGGTGGAAACGCTCCACTAGTCCGTTCAACTGTGGGTGGTAGGCAGTTGTGTGGTGCAGCTGTGTTCCCAAAAGGCTGGCCACAGCTGACCACAGGCTGGAGGTGAACTGGGCGCCTCTGTCAGAGGTAATGTGAGCCGGTACACCAAAGCGAGATACCCAGGTTGCAATCAGTGCCCGGGCGCAGGATTCAGAGGTGGTGTTGGTGAGCGGGACTGCCTCTGGCCATCTTGTGAACCGGTCTACAACAGTCAGGAGGTGCCGCACTCCTCATCACACTGGCAGGGGGCCCACGATATCCACATGAATGTGGTCGAAACACCGGCGGGTGGGGTGGAACTGCTGCAGCAGGGCTTTGGTGTGCCGCTGCACCTTGGCTGTTTGGCAGTGCATGCACGTTTTGGCCCATTCACTGACCTGCTTGTGGAGTCTGTGCCAAACGAACCTGTTGGCTACCATCCAGATGGTTGTCCTGATGGAGGGGTGCACTAAGTTGCCAAGCTGCCGAGACGATGGGGCGGGGTTGGCTGGTGGTTACGTCACAGATTAGGGTCCTCTCACCTGGGCCTACGGGGCGGTCCTGGAGCTGCAAACCGGAGACTGCAGTTCTGTAACTAGGGATCTCCTCATCTGCCTGTTGTGCCTCCACCAGCGCTTCATAGTCTACCCCCTGGGACAGGGCTTGGATGTTAGGTCTGGAGCGAGCGTCCGCCACGACATTGTCCTTTCCCAAGACATGCCAAACATCCATTGTGTATTCAACAGATGTCGCTGCTGGCAGGACGACCGGGGTCGGATGCGTTCGTGAACGCAAAGGTAAGCGGTTTGTGGTCCGTGAACGCAGTGAAGGGCCTACCTTCTAAGAAGTACCTGAAATGCTGGATTGCCAGGTATAGCGCCAACAGTTCCCGGTCGAAAGCACTGTATTTGAGCTCAGGTGGTTGTAGGTGTTTGCTGAAAAACGCCAGGGGTTGCCAGCGACCCTCGATGAGTTGTTCCAGCACTCCACCGACTGCCGTGTTAGATACATCCACTGTGAGGGCAGTAGGGAAGTCCGCTCTGGGGTGCACTAGCATTGCGGCATTTGCCAAGGCTTTTTTGATTTTAACAAAAGCGGCGGCGGACTCATCATCCCAGGTAACGTCCTTGCCCTTACCCGACATCAGGGCAAACAGGGGGTGCATGATTCGGGCTGCTGAGGGGAGGAAGCGGTGGTAGAAATTCACCATATCCTCGAATTCCTGAAGGCCTTTGATTGTGTTGGGTCGGGGGAAATGGCGGACCGCGTCTACCTTGGCGGGCAGAGGGGTTGCCCTGTCTTTAGTAATCCTGTGGCCCAGGAAGTCAATGGTGTCGAGCCCGAACTGGCATTTGGCCGGGTTGATTGTTAGGCCGTATTCACTCAGTCGGGCGTTGAGTTGACGGAGGTGGGACAGATGCTCCTGACGACTGCTGCTGGCTATGAGGATGTTGTCCAAATAGATGAAAGCAAAGTCCAGGTCACGTCCCACCACGTCCATTAATCGCTGGAACATCTGTGCAGCATTCTTTAGGCCGAACGGCATGCAGAGGAACTTGAAAAGGCCAAACGAGGTGATGAGTGCCGTTTTGGGGACGTCGTCCGGATGCATCGGGATTTGATGGTATCCCCGGAAGAAGTCTACCTTGGAGAAGATCTGTGCGCCATGCAGGTTTGCTGCAAAGTCCTGAATGTGTGGCACAGGGTAGCGGTCCGGTGTTGTAGCCTCGTTCAGCCTGCGATAGTCGCCGCATGGTCTCCAGACCCCTGTTGCTTTGGGCACTATGTGTAGGGGGGAGGCCCATGGGCTGTCGGACTGCCATACAATCCCTAATTCCTCCGTCCTCTTGAACTCCTCCTTCGCCAGTCGGAGCTTGTCCGGGGGAAGCCTTCGAGCACAGGCATGGGGTGGTCCCTGGGTCGGGATGTGGTGCTGTATGCCGTGTCGGGGCATGGCTGCCGTGAACTGCAGTGCCAGAACCGATGGGAAATCCGCCAGGACACTGGTGTAGTCGTTGTCGGACAGCGTGATGGAGTCTTGGTGTGGGGCCGGCAACTGGACTTCACCCAGGGAGGATGTTTGAAAGGTCTCGGTGTGGTCCAGTCTCCTCCCTTGCAGGTCGACCAGTAAGCTGTGAGCTCGCAAAAAATCCGCTCCCAGAAGCAAATGGGCTACGGCGGCCAGTGTGAAGTCCCACATGAACCGGCTGGAGCCAAACTGTAGCCGCACCGTATGGGTGCCGTAGGTCCTCACTGTGCTGCCGTTCACGGCCCTCAGGGTGGGACCCGGTTCTCTGTTGCGGGTGTCATAACTCGTCGGAGATAAGACACTGATCTCAGCTCCGGTGTCAACCAAAAAGCGGCGTCCTGACTGCTTGTCCCAGACATACAGGAGACTATCCCAATGGCCAGTTGTCATAGCCATCAGCGGCAGCTGGCCCTGGCGTTTCCCGGGAACATGCAGGGCAGGCTACAGCGGCGGGCTTCTGCACCCCACCGCTTTTGGGAGAAGCACCATTGTTCGTTGGTCTCCTGACTCCTGCCTCTGGGGTTAGTGGGCTCTGCAGCCAGGCCTGGTCTGTTCTGCTGCCAGGAGTGTGGCCTGGATGCCCCACTCCCCTTCTTGGCTTTCCACAGCATGTCTGCCCAGGCCGCCACCTTCCAGGGGTCACTGAAATCTGCGTCGGACAGCAGCAGGCCTACGTCCTCGGGCAGCTGTTCCAGGAATGCCTGCTCAAACATGAGGTAGGGCTTGTGTCCTCCGGCCAGGGACAGCATCTCGTTCATCAAAGCCGATGGTGGCCTGTCCCCCAAACCATCCAGGTGCAGTAAGCGGTCAGCTCGCTCGCGCCATGAGAGTCCAAAAGTCCTTATGAGCAAGGCTTTGAATTCTGTGTACTTGCCATCCTCCGGGGGCAACTGTATGAATTCCTCAACCTGGGCGGTTGTCTCCTGGTCGAGGGAGCTCACTATGTAGTAGTAACGTGTGGCATCTGAGGTTATCTGCCGAATGTGGAATTGGGCTTCTGCCTGCTGGAACCATAGGTGAGGTCGCAGCGTCCAGAAGCTTGGCAGTTTTAACGAAACTGCATGAACAGATGCGGCATCGTTCATCTCCGGTCCAAATATCGTTTGGGCCGTCGGGGTCACCAATTGTAGCAGTGTGCTACACGCAGCGCTGAAATAACGACACGTAGTCGGTGAGTTGCAGTTGCAAAAGAGGTTTATTCAAACTTCGCGGCCTCGCTTTAAAGCCTTCTTGTTCCCGCCCTCCCCGGGTGGGAATGCTGTAGGGGGCGCATATTCACAGTCCCATCCTGCGTGTGGGCTTTTCCCCTTGCTGGTGAAGAAGGCCTGGCGCCTTTTTTGGGACCGGCCTCAATGAGCCGGTTCGAGTGCACTGGGAAGCGGGTTGCCACAATATGCTCCTTCTGGAATTGTGCAATAGGGTTGCTACACTTACGAGTTCAAAGGCCAAGATTAATGCTCAAGCTTATTTAGATACCCTGGCAGTTGGGAGTATTGTAATTGTTTTTTTTTGGTTTAATATGGCAAGAAAGAAAAACACAAGAATTGTACATGAACAAACAAGAGAAAATCTGCAGATGCTGGAAATCCAAGCAACATACACAAAATGCTGGAGGAATTCAGCAGGCCAGGCAGCATCGATGGAAACAGTAGTCGACATTTCGGGCCAAGACCCTTCAGCAAGACATGGAATTCTGAGACTATTCTAAATTCCAAGTGATACATTTGGGTTTTTTTTAGGGAAAGTAGCATACCTTCTTTACTCAGTGTGAATTGGTCATTGTGAACTGTTCTGTGATTCGGATAGGGTTAAATTAAAGGGTTGCTGGGCGGTGTAGCTCATTGATTCAAAGGGACTGTTCTGCACTGTACTGTAAATAAAAATAAATAATACTGATATGGTTTACCTTCAATCTCGATTTGAAATGGACTAGCAACCTATTGGTGCTTGAAATCATGCAGCTTGCCAAAGTTGCGCATGTTTCAAGAACTAACAAAAGTTCAATCTCTGAACCCACCATGGTTGCTTTACATTCTTTTTCTCAGTTTAACAGAGGTCCTAACACATTAAACCCACTGTTATATGAAAATTAAAAAGTGCCTACCATTTCATGCCCAGACAGCATTTCAGTAAATCTGATCACTTGGCTGTTCTTCTCCTACCTGCATACAGGCAGAGGCTGAAGAGCAAGGTCCAGTGATTAGAACGACAAAGAGGTGGTTGTAGGAAGCAGAAGAGCGACTAAGGGATTGATTCCAGTCGGTGGACTGGGCTGTGTTCAAGTACTCATCTGAGATCTAAATCAGTATACCATGTTTGTCATGGACTTTATTAAAACAGTTGTAGACTAGTGAGTCCCTGCAAAAATCATTCTGAGTCTTCCCCAACTAGAAGTTCTGGATGGACCATGAGATCTTCAATCAGCTGAGGGCCATATCAGAGGTATTCAAGTTTCAAGAAGTCCAGGTAAATCTCTGGAAAGGCATCTCATGGGTGAAGTGACAATTCCAGACTAAACTTGAATCAATTGACAGATGCTCAACAGTTGTGGCATGGCTTTAACACTATCACCTCTTATGAAGATAAATCAAGTGATAGAGGCAACAACAGGGCTTCGCTTCCAGAATAAGCTCAATGCCTTCCATGCTTGTTTTGATATCAAGAGATGGAGGAACCAACACAAAGTCCCACAGCACCTGCTGATCTGAGGCTGACATGCTAGGGTGAACCCAAAAAAGTATCTGGTCCAGACAGGGTACCTGGCAAAGTAATAAAGACAGGTGCTGATCATCTAGCTGGAGTGCAGAGATCATTAACTTAAAGCTTCAGCAGTCTGAGGTACCACCTGCTTCAAGCAGGCTTCGATTACATCAGTGCCCAAAAAAGAACATGGCAAACTGCCTCAATGGCTATCAGTCAGTAACACATCCACAGTGATGAAGTGGTTTGAGAAATTGGTGATGAATCATAGCAGCTCCCACTTGAAAAGCCACTTGAATCTGTTCCAATTTACCTATCAGAGCAAAAGGTCCATAACAGATGCCATCCCATTGCATCTTCACTCAACCCCGGAACATCTGAACAGCAAGATGCATACATCAGGATGCTCTTTATCCATTACAGCTCAGCGTTCAATACCATTATCCCCTCAGAACGAATAAATAAGCTTCAAGACCTTGGCCTTAATACCTCCTTATGCAACTAGACCCTCGATTTCCTCACTCAAAGGTAACAGTCAGTTTAGATTGACAACAACATCTCCACAATTTTCATCAGCACAAATGCACCACAAGCTGTGTGCTCTATGGCTTTACACTTATGACTGCTCCAATGCCATTTTCGAATTTGATGACATCACTGGTGTGGGCTGAATCAGTATATAGGAGAGAGATTGAAAATCTGGCTGAGTGCTGCTGGAACAACAACTTCCTACTCAATGTCAGCAAGTTCAAGGAGCAGATTATTGACTTCAGGATGAGGAAACCAAAGGTCCATGAGAAAGGTTTCAAAAGGTCCACTTTCTGATCATCAGATGATCAGAAGTGGAGAGTATCAGCAACTTCAAATTCCTCGGTGTTAATATTTTGTAAAATTTGTCTTCAGCCCAGCATATAAATGCATATCCTTAGGAGTTTGCAAAGATTCAGCATGACATCTAAAACTTTGACAAACTTCTATAGATATGCAATGGAGAGTATATTGACTGGCTATATCACAGCCTTGTATGGAAACCTCAATCACTTTGAATAGAAAGTTCTACAAAAAGTAGTGGATATGGCCCAGGTAAATCCTTCATCACCATCGAACACATCTATACAAAGCAAGAAAGCAGCAACCATCATCCTAGGTTATGCTCTTTTCTTGTTGCTGCCATCAGGAAGATGGTACAGGAACCTCAGGACTCAAACCTTCAGGTTTAGGAACAGTTATTCTCCTTCAATCATCATGCTTTTGAACCAAAGGAGATAACTTTATTTAAATTCAGTTGCCCCATCATTGAAATGTTCCCACAATCTATGGACTCACATACAAGGACTCTTCATCCCATGTTCATGATATTTATTGCTTCTTTATTTATTATTACAATTTCTTTCTTTTTCTATTTGCACAGTTTGTTGTCTTTTGCACACTGGTTGAAAGCCCATTGGTGCAATCTTTCAATGATTCCATTATGGTTATTATTATTCTACTATAAATTTATTGAATACGTCATGAGAAAATGTATCTCAGGGTTGCATATGCTGACATATATGTACTTTGATAATGTATTTACATTGAACTTTTAACAATATTCTTAATGATCATCTCAAATCTACTCCAGGCCGCACAAATAGGAAACATTTTTAAATTCCTCAGGCACTTCGCAAGCCCTGCCAATGTTGCCAATGTTCTGAATAACTGCCTCAGGCAGCCAACCCGACAAATCCTAATTCATTTAATCAAACCTGCAGTGATTTGTAATATACACGTCTGACAACATAATTGCACTTGAGATTAAAAAGGCAGAAGTTTAGAGTTAATAGATTTAGTTCTGCAACATACTTTCATTTCACAAACCTAAAATAGGACTAAGGAAAAATTAGCATTGTGAATGGAAGAATGAAGGATCATAAAAGAAACCTGTGTATAGGTGAAGTACAGTTGTTCATTAAAATATTTTAAAATATTTTTAAATAAAGTTTAAAATATTTTAAACTTTATATTTTTTTAAAAATCATCGGGCAATTCCTTGCATTGGCAACATCTCTACTTGTCCTGCTCAGTTAAGATCACTGCATTCTTGCAATCTAGTCTTTTGCTCTTCACAGATTTTACTTGCTCTATAACTAACTGTTGTAGCTTTCCAAATCCTAAATTCTGAAATTTTCTTTTCCTTTAAGTCATCTTTATAATCCTCCTCCTCATAGAGATTGCTTTTCATCATATGTCAAAATATCTCCTTTTGTGTCTTTTTTAATGTTCGTGTGACAGATACTTTATTATGTTAAAGGCACAAAGCAAATGGTTGTCATTTTACCTATATTAGTCCAATTATCCAGGAAATAAAATTCTGAAAGAAACGGTGACCTGCATTTGTCCACTCTGATTGTATCTACCCAAAAAATTAAAAGCTGAGAACCACCCATTTTGTTTGGAAAATACTTCATAACCAAAACATCACTGGGGAAAAGAGGTAAACTCTCTTTAATAAAGCAATCTACCTGTCAAAAATTAATCTACAAACAGCAATTTTTTCATGATATGGCAAAAGAACTGCACTTAGCTTGGTTCTCTTAGCATTGTTCTAATGATATTCACCAGGATAATTCCTGGTTTGAGAGAGGTATCCTATAAGGTTGAATAGATTGCATTCTTTGAAGTTTACAAGAATGCTAGGTGACCTTAATGAAAAATAAAAGCTCCTAATAAGACATGGCAGGATGGATATCAAGATGCTTTCTTGTGGTAGAGTCTTGAACATGGGCCATAGCTTCAAGATCAGGGGCTAGTTATTTAAGACAGAGATACGTAGAAATTTCTTCTTATATAGGTAAGTGAACTGCTAGAATTCTCTATGAATGCGAGCTCAGCAGTAGCTTTTAAAATGAAGGCAGATAGCCTTTTGAAATTTCAGAGGATTGCTACAAGGAGGGCAGAATGGAAAGGTTGAGGTCCGGAGCAGAGCAGCCTACTCCTACTCCAATTGATGTGCTTGAGCACTCACAGAGCAAGATTTATTGTCAATGGTAATCGACCATTGTTATGTGCATGTTAGTTGCATTTTATTCATAACACAAAATGCTAATATTATACTTACTGACTAGGTACTATTTACAGCAAAAGTTACAATAGAATGGCAAAATGTTGGACAAACTCAGAAGGTCAAGCTGCATCTATGAGAAGAGAATGCTAAGTATTTCTAAGTGATGGGGCCCAGTGAAATTAAAGGGGAGCACAGGAAGAGGGTCCCTGAAAGCCAGGTACCAAACAATTGAGAATTCCTAACAACAGAATAGTGAATTATCAGAGCTTTACTAATTCAGCCAGCAATTTCAAAATCAAACAAAATAAATACATTTCGTAGTATTAAAAAAGGTACTTTTATAAGGTTTTAAACTTCAGATTATAATTACAAGACAGGTGTACCGCAGAATTAAATGGAGAAGCTCACCTGGAAAGCTCTTAAAAGAGCCATATGATCACTGAACGTTCCTGCAGCAAAATGCTTTCTGCATAACATAGAAGCACGCTTCTGTGAAGGTTGCATTGGTAAGACAAATGGATCGCGATAGGCCAAAGTACAGGCAATAGTGAGAATAGGATCAAGACACTTTAGCACTACAGCACAAAGAACCATCTTTCCCAGATGAGGTTCCACGGGAAGATCAGCTAAGTGGTAGCCAAGCTCTGTTAAATCTTCCCAGCTGTCCATGGCATCTATAGTCTAGAATGAAAAGAGTACAACAAATATGTTCCTAATATTGTATTTTATAAACACGAAAAAGAATGCAGATGCTGTAAATCCAAAGCAACACACAAAAAATACTGGAGGAACTCAGCAAATCAGGTCGCATCCATGGAAATTAATAAACAGTCAATGTTTCAGGCCGAGACCCTTCAGGACAGTACTTTATATTTTTATTTTACATATGGTAAACATCTCATACCTTGAGCATCTGAACTGCATTTCTAATTATAAGTGATGGAGGGGGTTCTGGTGCTTTAGCAAGGAAGTCAGCAATAGGACAATTAACTGGAGCTAGCAGTTTGGTATGTAAGCAAAGTTCCTGGGGAAAAACAAGATGCAAATGAATTAAATTATATTACTATATGTTAGAACAGTCAGTTTTAAGAAGTCTTTTTTACAGATTATAAAATTTTTGATAGATTGACACTTTATTATGTACACAAAATCATTGAATATCAAATGTAAAATTCAATGTCATCTACTCCCAATTGTGTTATTCTGGCTGAAGGAAACTTCCGTGTATTAAAGTTGTGATTGTCACTTATTTCAAAATTAACCATGGTTTAACAATAAAAATTATACATTAGAATAAAATAATAAGCAGGCAATAAACCGAACTATCACCTGCAGTGGCATTCGTAGCAACTCAGGAATCTGAAACTCCAGAAGATTTTGAAACCGAAGTCTACTAAATAGGTGAAAACAAATTCCTGGTCGGCAGCGACCTGCCCTACAAAAACACACAGAAATATCAAACAATTAAATAAAAGTAAAATCCATTACGTTTTGAACAACTTAAAATTTCACAAAATTTAATCATTCAAAAAGGCATAAAAAAATGAAAATTAATCAAACCTGGCTGAGTAAAGAAAAAATTATTCATGAGATTTTTCATTGCAATACCATAAATTTAGGTTATAGCTTGATATTTTCTGGGCTAAAGGCACTTCCTGGAACACTCTTCCTCGTATCTCATTTTCTGAAAAGCTCTGGAATTATGCTTGAGATGTTCCTATCCTAACCTTTGATGAAGAAAATGATAATAATGAAGAAGCTTAAGAAGGTTATGCCAAGGACATCTCCTCAAGGAAGCTCATCTGATGACAATTAATCTCCCTTGTGTCATCTCAAATTCTGCCACTGATCAGTTTTCTTTCTGGTGCTCAAATATCAATATCTTGCTTCTTTGCTTATATTTAGTCTTATGTTCATTCCTAGATCAAGACTACAATGATGTTTAGGAAGGAGTAGTAGTTCCAGTAAGGGAAAAAATCAGAATCAATAGTTTATTGGTGAAAAGGTTTGGTTTAATGGCAAAACAAAACTTTACTCATGAATGAGAGAAAACTAATAGGGCATTAACTGGCAGACTTAAGCTTGCCTCTTTTTTGAGGACAAAACATGTAGGCAATTGGTTATATTGCTGTATAGATACTAATGTGACTGGTTTTCCCAGAGGTTTTCTTAAGCTTTAATATTAAATTTAATAAATAGAATAACCATTTTACCTTCCCTTCCTCTGGATAGCACTCGCCTTGGAAATCCACACCATTTTTAACATTGTGACAGAGTTTAGTGCATCAAATGATTTCTGAAACAAAAGTGAAATTGAAACAATGAAGAGTTGCTGAGTTCTTCATGCTGTAGAAAGTACTGACATATGTTGATTAAAACTTACCTCTTTTACTTTCCCAGAATCAATGACAAATACCACATCATTGACAGTTACACTTGTCTCAGCAATATTTGTGGAAAGAATCTGAAATAAGATAGATCAATTGTCTACAAGTGAAGGAAAAAATTATTTTAAATGAGTGATTTTATTTTAAATAACTTTAAACTTACTATTTTACGAACTCCATTAGGGAGACTCTTTAACACTTTCTTTTGGTCAGATGTCTGCATGTTGGAATGAAGCATGAAAATCTGAAATCTAAAAGGGCACATTATTGTATAACTCATATCTTTGTTTACATTTATATAAGCTATATAAGACCTTGGTCAGACCCCACTTGGGAGTACTGTGTTCAGTTCTGGTCATCTCACTATAGGAAGAATGTGGATACTATAGAGAGAGTGCAGAGGGGATTTACAAGGATTTTGCCTGGATTGGAGGGCATACCTTATGAGAATAGGTTGAGCAATTCTCATAAGCAACACTTATGAGAACTTATGAGTAATAGCAACACCACTTGCGTATCTGCTGGGGTCATCTACTGCACCCTCTACATTGGTGAAACCGTAGTAAAATGGGGGACTGCACCTCTGCTCCATCCACCAAAGCTGAACTTGCCAGTGTCCTGACAGTTTAAGTCTAGTTCCCATCCCTGTCCCAGCATGTCAGTCTATGGCCTCCTCTTGTACCATGATAAGGCCACCCTCAGGGTGGAGGAGCATCACCTTGTATTCTGTCTGGGTTGCCTCCAACGTGATAGCATGAATATCTATTTCTCCTCTTGATTTTTTAAAAATCCCTTCACCTCCTTTCTTCTTCTGTTCCCCACTCTGGCCTCTTCTCACCAGCTTATCACCTCCCCTTGGTGTCCCTCCTCCTTCCCTTCTCCTATATGGTCCACTCTTCTCTCATACTAGATTCCAGCCCCTCACCTTTCCCACCCACCCATCACCTTCTAGCTAGACCTCCTTCCGTCCCAGCGCCCCAATTTTTTATTCTGGTATCCTCCCCATTCTTTTCTAGTGCTGATCTTGGCCTGAAACATCAATTGTTTGTTCATTTCTATGGATGTTGCCTGACCTGCTGAGCACCCCCGGCATTTTCTGTGCATGCTTTGGATTTCCAGCATCTGCAGAATTTTTTGTGTTTATGAATTAACACATTTATATTGTCTACAGATTTTTAAAAAATCATGAGACTTCCTCTGAATGTTCAGTGTATAAGATTTATCACCAACAGCAGTAATGACCCATTTTGACATAAGGATTGTCTGGTTCATTTATTTTCAGCAGATAATGTGGACCTAGGACAAATGGAAGAAAGCCCAATGTACCAGAGGGTGGCAGCAGAAACGTTCCAATTATTTTCAATCCCATTCCATAGCTCAGGAAGGTTTCTGTTCATAATCATCATCAAAAAGTTTACTTTCAGAAGAAGTAAAGAATTAAGAAAATATTATTAGGTAAAATGTTTTTTGATAAGATAAAGTACACTTATATTACTCATGGTTCGAGGGCATACTGTAGAATACCTTTACCAATATGTAATAAGTTAAATATCTAGAGTATAAGCAAATAGACAATTTGGGCATGCACTAAAAACTAACATGCTTTATAGATTTACCCAATTTTCTTAATCAGAAATTGTAAGCAATAAATGTTTTGAAAACTTACTTGTGAGAATTATCTGCAAATCTTTTATCATCATAAAGAATGCGATCTCTGAGACCTACAATTTCATCATATCCTGGTAAAAAGATCAAAACTGCACCTGGAAACATAATAATTATATAAAACTTCCCTTTAATAATAATTTTATGATCACTGGATATTTAATGTACCACTAAACCCTACTGAATGATGCACAAATGGCTCATTCCTGTAATTTTGATGTATAGGTTTTATTGACATTTTTGCCAAGGATTTTTCCCAATCCCAACCATCACAAATCATTCACAAGTATATCTCCAAACTTAAAACCTATGTAATATTTACAACATTATCAAATTACTGGATTAACAATTCAAGGCCTGAATATATGTTGTGTAATGGAAGCCTGGTTCAAATCCTCTCACAGTTGTTAAGGAACTTATTTATCTAATACACAGAATTATATGGAAATAACAAGCCATTATCAATTACAGAAACAAAAGGACTACCACAATATTGTAAAAACCCATCTGCTTCACTGATACTGTTGAGGGTATGAATTCTGCTATTCCTTGTATAGCTGATAAGCAACACCTCAGCAGAATGCCTCATTCCGAAATGGCTTCTGATATATTATAGCAAGTGTAAAAGCTACTAAGGAGTAAGCTATTAGTTCGGGCTACTTTGGCAAAAAGCCCTGAAGTCAGATGGGAACTTAAATTCAAGTAATTAAATAAATTATAAGTTTAAATATAAAACCTATACTAGCAATAGAGATCATAAAGATTACAGAAGGCTGGTAAAAAAAAATCTAGGTCACTGATGTCATTTAGTATGTTTGTCAGTCTTATCCAGTATTGAGTGCATGACTCCAGAAACATCAATGTCTTAATAGCTCCTCATTTCAGGGGTGAATGGGGAGGACACTAAATTTCAGTATTCTCCATATCCCCAATAAATCTAATAACAAAAATAAAAAAATAACAAAAATAACAAAAATAACAAAAAAATAACAAAAAATAACAAAAATAACAAAAATAACAAAAATAAAAAAATAACAAAAATAAAAAATAACAAAATATTCATCCCTTAAAAATAACAAAATTTGAATCTACTTGTTATTAATTAAGCTAGTTCATAGACCATGTTACCAATGGCATAGGAATCCCATCCAAATCATCTGACATTCTCCCACTGGAGAAACTTTCTTTCCATATCTATTATATCAAGATTCTTCCAGATTCTGCAAAATAAATTTCTTGCATCTCAGTCTATAATGTACTCAGAGTAATTTTAGTTCCTTTTCTTTTACATAACTTTAAAATGTTTTACTGTTTCAGTGTATTCCCAATCATCAGGTTTACCGCTCTCATGGACAACTTTGTAAGCCGCCTTCTTGGATCTAACATTATCTTGAATTTTCTCTTAGTCATTGCTGGAGTGTATTTCCTACTAGGTTTTTGTTCCTTAAATTGGCGTGTTTGATGCAAACTATGCATTGACTTTTCAAATGTTAGTCGTATCATTCCCTCCTTGCCCATTTTCCATTATCTTTCAAAATAGTTTCTCAATGTATCATAGCCAGTGCATTCCTCATCTCTTTGTAGTTTGTTTTGTTTAAATTTAAGACCATGGCTTCAGATTGAATGCACTCATATTCATATTTTATATTGTTACGTCCGTAGCCCCCTCCTTTGTGAGAATCGCAAGATCACTGTTGGGTTGGGTCAAGGGGCCCAGGAAATGGGAAAAGAGACGTGCAGGCTGGCTCGTTTCCCCGGCGATGTAAAGCTACGGGACCTGGCCATTGTCTCTTGGAGACCAATTTGTGGATTGAGCTACTATACTACGTGAACGCCCTCAGGCAAAGTGGGCTAGTTGAGGGAGAGAGTGCACACCCCCAACCTGATTGACATCTATGACCCTGCGAGTCAGGATAAAAGAGGGTCTGTAGGAACAGTCCCTCAGACGCACCAGAAGAAACGTTAAGCGACCACGTAACAGCAGGAAGTCATCTGAAGGAGGCCACGTGCGTTCAATTCTGTGGCTGGAACCACGGAAAACAGCTTTTAGCTAACAACGGGGGAATCCGCTCCCCTGACTCAACGGACTGGCATCATCAAAGACCTGGGGCAAGTTTAAACCGCATCGCTTTTAAACCCAACAACGCTGCAGCTTGAACGAACTGATAGTGACTGTTATCTTTCCATCGGACAATACATTATCCCCTAGACTACGATAGAGCTATTTCTTATTGGTTATTATTATACCCGCGCTTTAGATTTAGTACTGACGACATATATTATCTGTATGTTTGCATTAATCTTATTTTTGTGCCCTTTATCAATAAATACTTTTAAAAATAGTACCATCAGACTTCAACGGACCTCTCTATCTTTGCTGATAAGTGATCCAGTTACGGGATTTCGTAACAATATAAAATTCTGTATTATTATCATCACTCTTCCCTAAAGACCTCATATCTATAAGATTATTCCAATTATTTTTCAATACTAGATATATAATAGACTGTTCTATTGGTAACTTCCTCAGAGTACTGATCCAGAAAACCATCTCTTAAACACTCCTTGAATTCATCATCCATGCCATTTCTGTTAAATTTGAGTTGTCTAGTCATAATTCAGATTAAAGTCATGATCATTGCACTACTGATTTCCCAAGTTATACAATGCCCAATATTACCACTACACTTGGCCTGGAAGTTGTCTAATGAATCCCAAATTCCCACCCATGTTTTCTTGCCTCTTAGGTCCCCCTAAACTGATTCTTCCACATGTGAGGCAGGACAATTCTTTTTGCTAACTTACACATTGAAAAATTCATTGTCAACAATTTTTTGATCAAAATAGATGAAGTGAATAAATCTCAATATTGAAAAAAATGTAATAACTGAATATATCCAGCATAAAATTCAGGACAAATAGAATATTTCAATTTAACAATGACCGAGGATACAGAATAAGTAGCCATCCTGTGCTGAAATTAAACTTTATTGAAATATTTACCAAGAAATCCAAATGCATAAATCGTATCTTACCATCATCAGAACTCTGAAAGATGTTGTAGAGAAGGTGCATTATTAGATTCAGGTCAACCTTTTCGTCATCAAAGCTGTGGTGGTAGACATCTAGAACTTCTTTATCTTCTCGACTTATCTCTCCGCTGTCTGATTGCACCAGAATACTCTCATCCAAATTCCCCAATTCTACCAAAGAACTTTTGTGAAAGAAAGAAAATAGCAAGATGCTCAATATTATAAATCTGCATATTAAAAGGAATACCTTTTCACCTGCTGCAATTTGAAAGTCAATATAATTATGATTCCAGAGTCAGAAATACATAAAAATACAATGGCTTATTTAAATCCTAACATTAGGGTGCATTTTACAGTGATCATTGCACATGATTACAACATTTCACAAAACATCTTCAATACCCTGATGTGTATACAATACCCAAAACTCAAATAATACATTAATATGATTTTGCTTTATATGTTTCTTCCTTACTGTGATTAATAGATTTCAAATATAAAATAACATTTCTGTCCTTACTTGAAAGATTCCAGAAGATCTATAATCTCAGTTTGACCAAATCGTTTAGCCCAGTCCAAAGCCAACCTAAAAATATTTAAAAAAAAATTCCTGAAACTAGGTAGTAACTATATTGAACCTAGAGCTATCATTGTGATCTAGCCGAAGATGGTTGACATATTTAAGTGGAAAGCTTCTTGATGAAATTTCATCAAGCACATGATAACATGAATAACCATCATCATGTCTACAACATCAGTACAAAAAGATAATCACAGCACAAAGCACATCAAATTTGCATTGCCAATTCAAATCTGCTTTTTCTGAGTATATTAGCTGTCATTTTAAAACTAGAAATTACTTTTGCATATTATGCACGCAGTTAAGAAGCCATTCAAAATAAACCACTTCATCCCTATGTGCTTGCTATCAAAAGTTGATAAAAACCAACAGAGATGATATTTCATCTCAAACCTGAGGAACAACAAGAGGGGAGATGAGGGATAACAAAATTACTCTGAGGATATTGGGTGAAGTAGGTATGGGGAAAAAATGTCTGAAATCACTTCCTCAAAAGGGTAGTGGAAACCTGAAACCTTCTACTCCTGAAGAAAGTCAATAAAAAATTCAAAGGTGAAAGCAAAATAAAAATATTCAGCAAGGGGTTTTTATCAGTTATGGCTAAGACAGTTTCTCATTAGGATGGGCATTAACCAAGATCTAAGTGAATGGCATAAGGTGCTTAATTCACTTTTTAAATTTTCTGGAGTATAGACTATATTTAAATCACTGAAGAAAAATCCTCCATTGATAAAGAAACTCAATATATTTGAACGTTCAAAAATAGTCCAGAATTTGAACTCAAAAATGATTATTATATGAGGAATTTGTAATATTTCTATCGACACAAGTATCTTAGGTCCAAGAACTAGCTAAGCCTCAAGGTCACAGAGCTCACCCAACAAGCAAATAAACTGTTGGGTCTCTTATGCCAGAGCTGGTAGATACACAAGTTTAAATTCCTGTTCATTCAAACAATTCCCCTCAATGCAGCACAGAGATAAACTAAATCACAGACAAAAGTGTGGGATTTCTGCATTAAAATGACTCATGGAAACACTACATTGCTTAGTCACTCACTGTTAAGATATAATGATTACTTTTGCAAAATCCAGACCAATACTACACCAATTTTACAACTTCTGTAATAAGCTATAAACCTGAGCATTCAAAATCACACTTGTCTGCATCCTAAATCATATCAAATCCTCTTCATCAAGCACAGATGTGCACAATGAATTGCACTATCCCCAGTCCGACAATGCCCAAGTTTCATAACTCACTTCAGTCCTTCATTTTTAAGTTCTTCAATTGCTTTGTCTTTTCTTCAGTCTTACAACCCTCCCAGTGTGCCTTAGCTGTCCAATCTGGATCTTGCTCACCACTGTCAATGCTTTCAGCTAAGTAGATCCTACTCTCTCAAAATAGTCTCATTTTATTTCTAGAATTGTTTACTAAGTAAGAATTTTATTAAGCAAAACAAGTTTCTATTCTCCACAACATCACCAATACAAACAGATGAACCTACTAAACTAGACAACTCATTTTTTAAACACAAAAGATTCTGTAGATGCTGGAAATCTAGAGTAACACATGCAAAATGCTGGAAGAGCTCAGTAGGTCAGGCAGAGCCTATAAAAAGTAACGATCAGTCAATGTTTTGGATTGAGACCCCTCATTAGGACTGAATGCAGATCCTCCAGCATTTAGTATATATTAGACTAGACAATTTTTCTGGCTTCCTGAAACCCAACCTCACATGCTCCTGATCATGTTGTTGCTGAACTATTAGTTTTCAGTTCAACAAAATACCAAGTGCTGTATAATTATCTCCACTGGCATGGGAAAATAGTGTGCAAAGAAATTGCTCTTGAATTGAAGACTATTAGATCTTAGGTTGATTACGCAGACAATGTTTTGATAAGTTAATTAAATAAATCACACATTTTAGCTTAAAAGATCAACGTAAAAACAAAAAAATCCATACCAGCCATTTGAAGCCTTAACATTTACATTTGCTCCCATGCTGAGTAGCTGTTCTACTTGACTTAGAAAGCCCCGGCCTGCAGCTATCATTAATGGAGTAGCACTGGTTTCACTATGCCTGTAGTCAACTGAAATTTGGATAGAGATTACTGTGTAATAATAATACAACATAAAACACCAATGTACCATGTATGAATTTTGCTTGTGCACTTTAATAAAAAAAAAGTACACAGATGTTACCGGAGAAATGTTCTTATTACTGGTATTTGCTGCTTGTTTATCAATGTGCAGCAGATCCCACCAGAGATTTTATACCCACAAAAGTGATGATTGTTTACTTTACATAATGAAGCACCAGTGGAAGCAAGTATTGTAAGTGTAATTGCAAACAACAGAATTACCTTCCCCAGAACAAAGAGCCAAAGGCACTATAAATGCAGCAATGAAAGCTATATATCCGCCTGCATTGTTTTTTATCATTGCACTCGCAACAACATCCCGCCCCTCCCAATGCTTTTCCAGACATTGCTGCCTCATACAATCCCATTTTATAATCTCACTGTAGTAAACAATCACTAAAGTTTTTAGGAGTTTATGACGAGAACTTTTAAAACAGTTCAATAGGATTTACATAATATTAAATAAAGAGAAAAATAAATGGATAATGACATTTAAAGTCAAATGAACCATTTGAATCTAGGTGGCACACTTAGTCAAATAACGCTTCATGTGCTTGCCAGGCATGGCCAGGGAAAGCTGAGGATGAATCCAGTGGTAGAGCAGGAAGTCAGACGCACATCTAGCCTCCAGCATGTTTCTGACTTCCATATTCACAAGCAAAGATATGAAAGGTTGGGCTATATAAATTCAATCAGTCAAAATGCTTTTAGGAAATACTTTGATATTTCTACTTTGTTCGCAATCACATTTACAACAGACAAATGATTTGAAACCATCCTGTTTCCCCCATATTGCTTTCTACAGTTTTGACCACGGAAAAAGTCAAAGCTGAATTAAGGTTAAAAGGCTGCATAAATAAAAGTTTATGAAGCCTAAATAGGAAAACAGATAATAAATAAAATAAATAGGTATTTATTTAAATAAATATTTAGCATTATAAAATCTACCATCAGGGTCGATGCAGAGAAACTACTTTAAGCTCCTGTATTAAAGTTGATATTACAACCAATTAAATCAACAGAAATTTCAACTAAACCTAAAATTTTTGTTTATATTAGGCACCCCGGAGATGTATGTATCTAAATACTATGTGTGCTATTAATATTTGTTTGCACATGCATAACATTCTTTCTGTTTCCACGGTGCACTAATAACTTCTTGTATCAAACCTAGTTAAGATTAGGAAAACTAGAACAAGAAACAGAAATATCCTGCACAAGTAAATTATAATGTATTTACATTTTAGCATGTATCATCTTTAATTAGTAAAATACCAGAAATAACCTTTGAGCAAAAAGATTAAGACAAAAAGCTGAATGTAAACAGAACTACACACCTTTCAATCTGGACTCAAATTTCTCATTCATGCAGCCTACAATTTTCTATTATGCAACGGAGCAAGATGGCTTGTTACTGTTATGTACTCAAAAAATATACCCAAAGATAACTTACCACTGATATTCTCACTTAAAATAAGATGGAATAGTTGAGCAAAAGCATCAACATCTTTGTGCAGCCAAATATCTGAGAGACAGGCATCCATTTCCTTTATAAGCCAAGGCTCAAGGGAATTAAAATCCTTTTCACTCTGTGAAGTAAAGAAAATGGACAACAAATGGATCCTACTGGAATCACTACTGTCCAATTAGGAAAATAACACAAATAAAGAAAAATGCTGAAAATTGTTTTGTTATCAAGTTTCAAATGGTTCATTAATTTATCATAGGTTCAAAATACAAATGATCACAAGCATAAAATTGAAGAAAACAACTAATTTTTGGGAGCCAGTAAAGAATAAGAGATCAAAAAAAATCAAGATCTATTTCATAATCACCATTGGAACTGCACTCAATATGTGGTACAGGATGTTTCGTTTCAAATACATAATTTTGAAAAAAAAGCTAATTCAGTAATCTGCCATTGCAAGCCAGCCATTATTAGATGACCAACAATTCATACAAATGCTTATGGATTGAACTGTATGTCCTTGTGACTAGTAATATAATCAACTTGGACAACATGGCAGGAGGACATAAAGAAGAAGAAGAATTAAAGATAGTCATTTTAAAATGTAGCCAAATTACCAATTGACTAAATACACTATCTCCACCATCATCAAGTAAATCATTTTCTGCTGTTAGACTTGGGATAAATCTTTGTCTTTGATGCTCTGATCTGCTGGTACAGCTGGTCTCCTTAGCTTTATACCATTCGCTCAAGTTTGTTTGCTGCTTGTCTTCTGAGAAGATAAAATTTATTTATTAATTTTAAGTACAGTTAATTTTAATGCAAGAAAACTACATTAAAAAAACTACTATAATGTTATTGTTGGGTTAATATCTTACAAACTTAAGCTAACTCCAGGCTGCGGGCTTAATATAGATATATTTTTAAGGAATTAATGGCGAACAGAGGAAACATGTGCAACTGCAGTTACCTCGCTGTTTTTCTTTTTTATATTTCAACATTTCTTTATTTGTGTAGCCAGTGGTACGCAAGATGTCCTCTAAAAACAGCTCTTTTACTTCAAATGGTCTTCCTTGAACTTGAAAGAAAGGGACCAAAGATCAAAATCCATTGTTGAATCAGCCTTGCTCATCTTTGATAAAATATTTATACCTCTACTCAAAGTCTAGCAATCCTATTTGACATTTAAGATTGTCATCTTGTCATGCTCCTTTATAAGGCTTACAATACAGAGCAATAATTAATTCCAAAGACCTGAGCAATACCTGATTAACCTGCTTAGAGATCTTAATATCAGATTATTTCATCATGACTATTGCATCTAGTGTACTGGGTAGTGTTTGTTGCTCTCACTTTCAGCTTCCACCATGGGCGAGAAGTCTCGCGAAAAGGAATCAGGTCAAGCTGGACCTGATGTCCAGCTGTGGGTATTTAGCCCCACTATCTTGTGGCAGCCTTGGGAAAGACTAAGACTATGGGAGTAAATCCAGACAGCAAATCCCTAAGGCAGCTGGACGTCATTGAACATCCTTCCAGCAGCACCTGCAGCCAAGCTAGTGCCGAACTTCATAAGCTTTCCTTTCGACTAAATTGGTGAGGCCAAGTGAGGGATCTTGATGACTGGGCATCTCTGGATCTCTATATTTTCCGCTCAGGCTTGTAATGATGCTCAAGATAGGTGAATGCAAAGCAACCAACCAACTACCGCTAGGTGCAACTACATTGCTATCACATTACTGATATTTCATGATATTCTGAGGAATGAAATGTCATTAATTTTCAAATCTTTTTTTAAAGTCACTTTTTAGAGAAAATGTCAGCTGGTTAATCTTGTACTATGATAAATTTATTTCCTTGGAAGTTTCAAGGCAAAATAAATGTGAAAACAAATATCAGTATGTTCCTGCACCTTAACGCCAATTTATGGCACATCACTGGAGCAAAAGTGCACGTCATCCTGGTCTGAGAAGCAAGTTAAACCTTTCCCCTAGATTTAAAGTGGAGGTTGATAGTTTCTTAAATAATCAGGGTGTCAAAGATTAAGGGAAGAAGGCAGGAGAATGGGATTCAGAAGGATAATAAATTAGCCATGATGGATTGGCAGATCAGACTCAATTAACCAAATGGCCTAATTAAAGTTGGATAAGTCACTAGACAGGATGTACCCTAGGCTACTGTGGGAAGCAAGGGGAGATTGCTGAGCCTCTGGCAATGATCTTTGCATCATCAATGAGGACAGGAGAGGTTCTGGAGGATTGGAGGGTTGTGGATGTTGTTCCCTTGTTCAAGAAAGGGCGTAGGGATAGCCCAGGAAATTATAGGCCAGTGGGTCTTACTTCAGTGGT
The DNA here is from genome assembly GCF_030144855.1 of Hypanus sabinus. Taxonomy (NCBI): domain Eukaryota; kingdom Metazoa; phylum Chordata; class Chondrichthyes; order Myliobatiformes; family Dasyatidae; genus Hypanus; species Hypanus sabinus. Next base: position 23,789,236 of record NC_082710.1, on the reverse strand, counting down.
TGGTAAGTTGATGGAGAAGATCCTGAGAGGCAAGATTTATGAACATTTGGAGAGGCATAATATGATTAAGAATAATCAGAATGGCTTTATCAAAGGCAGGTCGTGCCTTATGAGCCCATTTGAATTTTTTGAGGATGTGACCAAGCACATTGATGAAGGTAGAGCCGTAGATGTAGTGTATATGGATTTTAGCAAGGCATTTGATAAGGTACCCCATGTAAGGCTTATTGAGAAAGTAAGGAGGCATGGGATCCAATGGGACATTGCCTTGTGGATCCAGAACTGGCTTGCCCACAGAAAGCAAAGAGTGGTTGTAGACGGGTCATATTCTGCATGGAGGCTGGTGACCAGTGGTGTGCCTCAGGGATCTGTTCTGGGACCCCTACTCTTTGTGATTTTTATAAATGACCTGGATGAGGAAGTGAAGGGATGAGATAGTAAATTTGCTGATGGCACAATGGTTGGGGGTGTTGTGGATAGTGTGAAGGGCTGTCTGAGGTTACAGTGGGACATCGATAGGATGCAAAACTGGCCTGAGAAGTGGCAGATGGAGTTCAACACAGATAAGTGTTCATTTTGGTAGTTCAAATATGATGGCAGTGTTACGAATGAGGAGCAACTCTGATGGGCAGAAGGGTGCAAAGTCGCCCTCCCTTTTTGAGAATCGCAAAATCGCTACTATTTCGGGTCTGATACCAAGGAAATGAGAGAGAGACAACGCAGAGATACACAAAAGTGCAATGTCTCCTCCTAACAAAAGTGGAACGGAACCACTGATTACTGCTATTGTCTCTTGGAGAAGGATTGTGTATTGAGTACTGTTTTATTCATTGAAACCCCTCAGGGGGCAACCAGAGTGGTCTGGTTGATAAGTTGCATCATCCCAACCTGATTGACACCTGAGACCCCGTGAGTGGGGATAAAAGTAAGGTCTGGGGAACACCACCTCAGACGCACCAGGAGAGACGCTATGAGACCGGTGGGGGCTTGTGTGTGTGTCCACCCTTGCCTGGGTGACGAGTCCGCCACGGAAGAACGGTCTAGCTAAAGGACGGAGCGGTCATACGTGAATGGCCACAACAACGCATCGACGGATCAAGATCGTAAAAGGAAAGTCGGCAAGTCAATAGCTGTTACTGCTTTCTCTCTCTCTCTCTCTCTCTCTCTCCCTCCCTCCAACAACTGCAACACCGCGACCAAGAACTACTGCAGCTTGCATGAACTGAACTGAACTTTATATTTCCATCGGACAATTCATTATCCCCTAGACAACGATAGAGCTTATTTCTTATTGATTATTATTATACCTGCACTTTTAGGTTTAGTATTGATGACGTATATTATCTGTATATTTGCATTGATATTATTTTTGTGTATTTTTACTAATAAATACTGTTAAAAATAGTATCATCAGACTCCAACGGATACTCCTATCTTTGCTGGTAAGACACCCAGTTACGGGGTTCGTAACAGCAGAATATAGTATTAATGGTAAGACTCTTGGCAGCGTGGAGGATCTGAGGAATGTTGGGGTCCGAGTTCACAGGACACTCAAAGCAGCTGCGCAGGTTGACTCTGTGATTAAGAAGGCATACGGTGCACAATCATGGAATTGTGTTTAAAAGCCGAGAGGTAACGTTGCAGCTATACAGGACCCTGGTCAGACCCCACTTAAGAGTACTGTGCTCAGTTCTGGTCGCCTCACCACACGAAGGACGTGGAAACCATAGAAAGGGTGCAGAGGAGATTTACAAGGGTTGCCTGGTTTGGGGAGCATGCCTTATGAGAATATGTTGAGTGAACTCGGCCTCTTCTCCTTGGAGCGATGGAGGATGAGAGGTGACCTGATAAGATGAGAGGCATTGATCATGTGGATGGTCAGAGGCTTTTCCCTAGAGCTGAAATGGCCAGCATGAGAGGGCATAGTTTTAAGGTGCATGGATGTAGGTACAGAGGAGATGTCACAGGTAAGTCTGTTTTTTTTAACTCAGAGAGTGCTGAGTGCATGGAATGGGCTGCTGGCTGCAGTGGTGGAGGCAGAAACAATAGGGTCTTTTAAGAGACTCCTGGATGGCTACATGGAGCTTAGAAAAATAGAGGGCTCTGGGTAAAGCCTAGGTAGTTCTAAGGTAGGGATATGTTCAGCACAGCTTTGTGGGCCGAAGGGCCTGTATTAGGCTATATGTTTTCTATGTTTCTATGCTCCTATGTCTTATGGAGTATCCAAGAGCCTGCTGTGCAAGAAATACATTGTTTTCTGCTATTTCTCAGCTGGCTTCAAGTAGTACCATTCACATTAGTGAATGAAGTAACCCTCTTTCAGTACATTAAGCCCCAAATTTTCTTGGTGACTAACACATATGCAGAGATAAATATACAAATAATACTGGTATCTTCAATAAATGGAGAGGAAAAATATCTTCCAGCAACCCCCAATTTTCACAGATTACATAAGATGAACGAGCAGTGCAAACTGAAAGATTTAACAAGAATAGAATTATGCTGGCCCAAATCTCAGTATGCATTATGTTTGTTCACTTTAGAAACAGTTATCATTCTTATAAGAACACAAAATCAATGTTAGATCATACAATCCATCGTATTTTAGCAATACAAACAATAAACAAATACAAAAACAATTTGGAATTTCATTACAGGATACCAAGTACATACAAAGTATTGCACATCAATGTTTACTTACTGTATATTACAGGACAGCCATTAAAATATCTGACAAAGAGATTAATATCCAGAGCTGCACTAGAAAGAATGAGTCTTAAAGATGGATGTTTTTGCATCAAATCCCTCAGTTTAGTTAATAAGAAATCACTAAACCGATCTCGCTCATGCACTTCATCCTGTCATATAAAAAAATGGGGAAAAAAATAGATGAGACTGCATTTTTAAGCAAAGTTAGTAGAATCCTATTTTTCATTTGTGGAATTACTCCCTTTATCAGTTAGTGGCATAATTGCTGCAAACCATACTACTTAAAGTAGTTCTTCCTCTTGCAGAGTTAATTCCATCAATTTAATCAAAGTGCTTATAACACAAGTGCCATTGAACTGAAAAGTACCAAGGAATGTTCTTGCTCTGCTCTGCAACTCTTAATCTGAAGAAGCAAATCCATTAAGGAAGTTAATCCCTTTAGCTTAATTATTAAAAGGTTTCCTGAACAACCTCAGCATGAATTTAGTTATTATTTAAAAATGCTAATTTTCAGCTTTTCAATGTGTGTGTCAGTATTTCATAAGAAAAATCAACATTCACAAAAACTACAGAATCTCAGTATGAATCAATGAGAGGAAATAGAGGCCAGCAGGAAAGAAAACTAAAAATTAGCATTATTAATTTCTCACAATTTACTTCCACAGAAATTAAGGCAGACAATTAAGGAAATATATGCTTCTTCAGAAACATTATAAATTTGCTTTCATGTAGTGCTTTTCTCCCCCATGAAGTTAGATTGGAGAAAATTGCAAAAATGCAACTACTGAAATAGTTTTATTTTCCTCAAAGAAACTATCTGGGGCAGCTCTTACCTTATGTGAGCATTTACTTTCTTGGAATGACATGCAACAATATGGAGACTAGGCCCTAGAGAGGATGCAGTAATGATTTTCTAGAACAGGATGCAGGAATAGGAATTTCACATTCAGAATCTAAGTTTCATCTCTTTAGAGCATAGAAAGTTGGAGAGAAGTATGTGAAAACATAATTGTTTTTAAACAGGATAGATAAGGAGTATCAGTATCCATTAGAGTAAGGTCAAGAACCAGAGGGGACAGATTTAAAGTAACAGCATGAGATCCATGGACGCACTAATAAAATCTTTTTTTTAAAAAAATACATAGTGTGTTGCTTGAAAGAATGTTGCATGAAGATTCAATTGTGACTTTTAAAAGGGAAATGTAAATATTTGAAGATAAAAAATAATCAAAGAGCTACAGGATAAAGAATTGAGGCAATGGAATTCACTGGACCTCTGTGCTATATTGACTATCTATGGCACAGATGGTTGTTGATTTTCAGACAGACCGAATAGCTATTTCTAATTTTTGGGCTTTGATAACATTATTTTCTCAAATATTTTTGTTCCAAGATTTTATCAGCTTCTTTTTTTTAAAATAAGGTAACTTTTTTGGGGGGGATCAATAATTTATCAAGTACACTCATCTCTGGATTTAGAAATTGTATCACAGTAATCAAAAGTTAGCATTGTGTCTGTTTTTTTACGAGGCTGAGTTTCTAGCTCACAGTACGAATGGAAAGCATGCAAGGAGCCACCTGTATTTGAACCCAGAACCACTCGCCTCAAAGTCCACTGCGGATGCCTCTACACCACTGGCCAACAAGGAAACCCTTATTTAAGAATACACCAGGTGTTCAGCGAAGCGGTCTCCCAGTCTGCTATACCTGCCCTCACACTTCCTCCCTCACCACCACTGAAGGCCCCAGACAGTCCTTCCAGGTGAGGTGACACTTCACCTATGAGTCGGCTGTTGTGACATACTACATCCGGAGCTCCCAGCGCAGCCTTCTATACATTGGTGAGACCCAACGCAGACTGGAAGACCGTTTCGCTGAACACCTGCACTCTGTCTGCCAGGGAAAGCAGGATCTCCTAGTGGCCACACATTTTAATTCCACGTTCCACTCCCATTCTGATATGTCAATTCATGGCCTCCTCTACTGTCAAGATGAAGCCACACTCAGGTTGGAGGAACAACACCTTATATTCTGTCTGGGTAGCCTCCAACTTGATGGCATGAACATTGATTTCTCTAACTTCTTACCACATCCCTTATTTGTTTGTTTATTCATTAATTATTTCCCCTTTTTTTCTTCTCTCTCTCTCTGTCCCTCTCACAATCACTTCTTGCCTGCTCTCCATCTCCCTCTGGTGCTCCCCTCCCCCTTTCTTTCTCCCTAGGCCTCCCACCCCAAGATCCTCCCCCTTCTCCAGCTCTGCAATCAACTCTGCAATCAGCTCTGCAACTCAGCTTTTGCCAATCAACTTTCCAGCTCCTAGCTTCATCCCTCCCCCTCCTGTCCTCTGCTATCATTTCGGATCTCCCCCTCCCACTTCCAAATCTCTTACTATCTCTTCTTTCAATTAGTCCTGATGAAGGGTCTCAGCCCGAAACGTCGACTGTACTTCTTCCTATAGATGATGCTTGGCCTGTTGCGTTTCACCAGCATTTTGTCGGTGAGTGTTGGCTAAAGTGAGTATTGCATTGCCTGCTGAGGAACATCATGAGCTGACTACACTGCTTAGCTGCTACTTCCATGGACCTTAGCTGCTCTCATACTAACATCTTCAACACCATAGCTTACAATGTGATTCAAGCCAAAATATGCAAAGCATTTAGCAAACAATTCAAAGTGCAATCACCCAAAGACTCAAAAAGTTGAATTGAAAGGCCTTTTATAATGTTGAAAAACCTTTACTTCCAGCGTTTTTCAAAATCTGTTTCATTACTTTAATTTTCTCTTTGGTTAGGAAAAATATACATTATTTTGATAAACTTACTACTATTACGTGAGTGACAGCAGCCAAGGTGCTATCTCCAGCCATTAGTGTTCGAAGAAGAACTCCATTAGTACAAAATGTCAATAGTGTCTTTGGGGATACTCTGAAACAAAGGGATTTAACATTAACAGATTTAAATTTCAAGTTTGGCTGTGTGTTAAACAACTTTTTTTTTCCCTTATTATACCTGCTTTCCAGTCTAATTTGGTAGCCAATTGTCTGCCCAATCTTCTCACCCCTCTCAGCAGCAACTCTTTCTGCGACAGCAATAGCCGCAAGTCGCCTCGGCTGAGTACAAAATATTCGGCAAGGGATTCCATTCCTGTAGCAATCATCCAGAAGGAACTGTGGAATCTGAGATATAAAAAAATGAATTTGGCTAACCTCAAATTAAAAAGCAGATTCAGAACAAATGCACAACTGTGCTAAAAAAAACAGAAATAATTAAACTTTAAACATTTAGAAATCTTTATAAAATACTAATAATGACAACATTTAGTGAGTCATTATTGGCAGAATTTATGTGCATTTTACTATAAATTAACAATTACAAAACAAGGAAATTACATTTTGTATTTTTTCAGAACCTTACTGACAGGCAAATTTTTAGAACACTTTCAAATATTGTCTGGCATTGTAAGAGAGAGGTGAATAACTAAGCTGACATTTCAACCTTTGCCTGGCATTTATACCTTAATAATGAGAATGAAGTATTCACACTCATGGTGTAATTAAATCCATTAAACAAAAATTGCTGATGTGACTATCACATAGATTCAATTTGAGACAAAAATTAGCGCATGTCATTCAGCTTCCAGTCCTTTTCAGTTCTGAATAACTGAAATGTTAAAACTGCTTCTCTTTCTAAAGATGCTGCATAGTGTTTCCAACACTTGATGTTTTTATTTCAGAGTCCTTCAGCATTTATTGAAATACCAAGGTAACAGATGTATTCGTAAGAACAAGGGTTGATGTTTTTTTTTGAATTAACAGTAAATGACAGAAAAGTTGACCATCTGGCAGAGGCATCAGTCTACACGTCATGCAGAAATTATTTAAACTTTGGAGTGTCACACCCATTAAACATACAAGTTAAAATTAAATAGAGCAAAGGTTAACAAAAGCTCTTTGTCACTAAAAGTAAACACATGACCTTAAATTAAAGGTTTTTCTAAAAACATCTGAAAATAGATTGTTCAAAATTTCACTTCAAACTGGCTGGCATAAAATCAAGTTTAATGCATTTGTTTTCACATACAAATGGAAAAATAACGAATTTATTTTGAGGAAATTTGATTTAATAAACAGCCTAAAGAGTTTTATTAATAATTAATGAGGCCATACCTGAGTAGTCTTTCCGGACCCAGTTTCTCCAACTATTAAAACCACTCTGTTCTCTTTTATAACTTTCACTATTTCATCTTGCTTTTCAAAAACAGGCAAAGACTGTCTGAAGGCATCTAATTCAGAATCTCCACGTTTTGGTGGAACTTGAGGAATGCCATTGTTGAGTCTACCACTAGTTTTATTCATTTCCCGGTTGTTTTCTGGAGAGACAAGCAAATGAAGCCAACTGACAAATAACTTGAAATTCAACGTAAAAAGTCAAACTAGAAATGTAATACAAAAATGACAGACTTGTAACAGGGATTTTTAAAAATAACAGATGTACTTTTTAAGTCTATGTGAGCATAGTTAGAGATCATAGTAAAATTCTGACATCTGCTTTTCTGAACTCCCGTTAGTTTAGAATCTGCTTCACAAAGTCGTTTGCCACACTCCGCAGATATTCACAGAGATTCTAGTTACGATGTTCACTTCCACTCATAGTACTGGTCCCACTCAACAGAACTCCTTGTTCCCAAATGCTTAAAAATTCACTGTTTTTTTTTAAAAAGAGTTGCTCAATTTTATAATGAATAATTTTATTCATGAACCTATAGCAACCAGGTTCCTTTTCCTTCACTCCCTTAAAGCTTACCAGGTTCATTGACAAAGTTTTTATAAAACTGTGTAATACCTTTAAAAAGTAAATTTAAAATGTGTTTGGGTTGAATAACTTTAATAGTCTGGAGAATCTACTAAACCAGCATCACCAAAGTCCCAAGCAAACGGGATTATCACAGCTTTTCTATAATTGGGAAACATTGCATATAACCTTTCTGTCAGGCTTTTATAAAATAAGAGTTAAAATGTCCATTGCTTATCACCATTAAAACTGTTATCACTACGAAGCAACAGCTGCTGTTACCTTAAAAGATGCTATTAACAAAATAGATCAGACTCTTTTCAGCAAAATCATAGATTCATCAAGAAGGGAAATAGGTTCTTTGGTCTAGCTGGTCCATGCTGATCAATATTCACATTTTCTAATGTTGCATTTCAATTTTTAGAATATTATTTTCCTATTAGAAGTACAGTTCACAACCGCAGATATGGAGAAAATCTAGGTAATTACACATTATGGTATTCAATAAATGTTCAATATCAACAAAAAAAAGCAAGCATAGCAAACAAATCCATCTCCATCCCCTAGCTTCAATTCTGCAAAAGTTGGCCAAACTAGTTTTGAGATTGTTATTAAAACTGAAGAACAATTTTTTTCAAATGTGCTTATATCCACCATTCAAAACAAATAGTAGTACATACCTGCTTCAACTGTCAACAAATTCCCACGTTCAGTTCTGGGTAAAAGATCTGTGCGTTCTTTATTTGTCACAGGAAACCTCTGAATTAGACTGCAAATAGCATGTTTCATGATATGAGTCAGCGTGCAGGTCATGATGGCCAGAGCCATCTCCGAACCATCTTTTTTCTTTATTGTAAGAAACCTATGTGCGCCTTTTCTAAAGAGGAAAACAAAATCAAACATGTTTCTTGATAAGTTTAAAATAAGAAATGTTATTATATTTACAACATACAATATAGCTTTTATGAACTATGCATTATGAAAATAGAGAATTTCAATAATTTTTCATCTTCACACATTTATCTCACATTTACACATCCATGGTCTAAGTAATAGAAAAGTGAAAATGATTAGATATATAGCTTTAAACATACTTAAAACAATACAAAATCATTTAAAATGTACATTATTTGTGAACTGGAACATTCAATGATTTTGCACAAGAATACCACATGAAAAACATGTGAAATCTTTGCAACTTACCCTTTACTTTTAGAGATCAGGCCTAGGGACTGGGCAAGACGATGAATAAATGCTCTTTCTGTACTAGTCAGGGAGGATGGAAATTCCATTTCTAAAAAGAAAAATTGATCTGTTACTGAGAAATAATATAACTGAAGTGTCATTAGCGCATCACAGGAAAACTCCACAAAACTCCCCCAAATCTGCAAATCATGCTGAAACAAATACCGTAATTCCTTAATTAAGTTTATTAGTTCATTGTAGTTATCACCAAAACAATGATCTTGAATGTCTGCAATGTTTAAAACTGTTTAATGTCATTTCCAGTACACAAATGTAAAGCAGAATGAAACAATTGTTACTCCAACTCCAATGCAGCACAAAAAACATAATTAGATATAGAACTCAATAATAATAATTTTAATAAGTCTATCTATTTTTACATGGAAGTGAAATGCAAATCCTGCCCTTGGGAAAGTTTTCTACATCAGAGAACTATGATAATGTATGAGGCATAGCACCCAATATCACGGAATGTTACAGCAATGCCAAAATTAATATTCAGTTGGAGAACATTTTGCCTCAGTATTCACAATATTGAAAAATACAAAATAAACAATGAAAAAAATCTATAGATATGAAGAAATCCCTTCTGCAAGTCAAACAGGATTTGGCAAATTTTCAAACATCACCGCACATGAAAATTAAAGCAAAGAAAACTGTCACTAATACCTTTACTCAAGCAGAATCAGGAACAAAGTACATAACAGTGGAGAGCAAGAAGCTTGAGGCTGTTTAAGAATAATCTTTAAAATGACTATAACGTGAGTAGCCAATGTTAACTTGGAAGAGGCAAGTCAAAAGAGATAGCACTCAACATAAAAATAAGGGTGCATCAATGTACTGCTAAATCTTAAAAAGTATCAGAACAGATCAAGCTACAGAAACAAGTGGCTTGATCTTTCAAAGCTGTACCAGCATACAGTTTGCATACTCAGGCCAGCTTGTCTTCCAACTTAACTCTAACTCATCTCAGAAAATAGTGTGCTGATAATTCCAGACTGACACTTTGAAGTACTGAGGGATTCAGTGCAGGATTAAGGAGGATATACATGCATACACAACAAATGTCTACCACTGGGATACACTATTGAAATGAGTGAACACAAATTAACAAACCTTTTAAGGCTCTTTGTTAATTATTTTACAGGACTTAAGCGCTCCATTATCTCTCATTATTGCCCTTCAACTAAGTAGCTTGCTGGGCTATTTAGATCAACCATATCTGGAATGCTTAAATAAAGCAGATCTTGCTCGAAGGACAGTAATGAATTTTTACAACAATCATCTGGATTCAAGTATATTGTTACTGAAAAGTTTATGTTAAATCACTTTTATTTGATAAACCAACTTAAGTTTCTGTTGTAATTTAATATTGTATTCTGGATTGAAGGTACACTAAAACAAGCATACACCTCTAACATCTGTTAGCACTATGGAGCACTGGTTGCTTTTTTGTCATTTTTAGGTTTGTTGTAACTAATTTACCTTCAACAAGGTTACACAAATGGCCAGATAAGTTCTTTCATGTTAACAATTGAGGGATAAATACTAGTTAATACACCAAACTAAATGTCTTAAGAATGAGAAGCAGCAGTAGACAATGCATGGCACCTGCTCCACCATTCAACAGGATCAGGGCTGATATTTTTCCTCAGCACCAATTTCCTACACTAATTCCTTTTTTCATCCATTCTCTTAACGTCTGTTATGGAATTTTTACATCTTTCAGAAAGGGCTGCACCTCCAATAAAATATACAAAATGCTGAAAAAACTCAGCAAGTCAACCAGCATATATATGCAGAGGAATAGAGAGTCAACCTTTCTGGCTGAGACCCTTCTTCAATACTGGAAAGGAAAGGGGAAGACGCCAGAATAAAAAAATGGTGGAAGGGGAAGGAGTACAAGCTGAAAGGTGTAGTTTTAAGGGTGCATTGCCCCATGATCCTTGATTCTTCTCATCTATAAATTTCCTCCATTCTTATGACCTGCATTAGGCACATAATTAAATCTGAAGTGAATATTAACCAATAATTATCTGACCTAGAGGGAAGAACACCAGCACTGAGCAATGGATATTATAGTAGACATGAAGAACCCACTGCAGCATTCATGTTGGATGATGTTGTTTTGCTCATCATCATAAGAACAGATTAACTAATTACAGTTCCATAAATTGTGAAACCCTGAGTGCACAAACCAGCTGTCTGATACTGAAATAACTGATTACAAAGTGCAGAATGCCCTGAGGTTACAAGAACAAATTTCCTTCCCTGAGTGCCTTTAGTGAGACAGGTATTTCCTCTTTTGAAATTAAATTTCTCCAGTTGCCATGCTGTGATCAACTGACTGGATCAATAGCTCAGGATGTTAGCCTAGCAATTTAACTAGTATGCTACCATATCCTATGATGTGGGAAGGGATAAATTCTTTCCTTCAATATCCCCAATGGAATATGGAATTTAAGTTTTATTTTTCAGTTGATTTTTTTAGTCATCGTACAATATGAAATGAAAATAAACATCCAATAACTATTTCATGCCATCACCTATCATAGAATTATAACAAATGCACTGTTACTCTGTCCACCTTTTTGATCGCTGTAACAGAATCTTTCTAGTGCAATATTTACTGCAATCTTCACTTCTTCATCAATCCGGATATCTTTAAATCCTTTTGCTTTGGAGGCAGCTTGGTTTGACTGGGCACTGCCAGGTCGTGGGGACACACTTGCAGGTCTTGACATAATTGATCTGAAGAAACAAAATAAAATATTTTCATAAAATTTTTAAATCAATTCTACACAATATGAAATAATGTAATCTATTTAACACAATTCTTATATCAGACTATGTAATATGAGTTTTATAGTTCAAAATGAATGTAAATATTTCACATTTGTACAATGCTTCACAAATCTTGCCAGTTTTGATGTTATTGTTCATGTAAATTAAATCCCTCAATAGTAAGTGCAATGATTTAAAATTAACCAAACAACTCCCTACAATATAAAATGCATAAATTCATGGAAAAACAAAAACAACAGGCAAATTCAAAAAAACAGTAAATATTTCTGGTTAATGACCTGTATGGTTAATGACGAGTATAGCAACACCAAACATATGGGTAATTTTTTTGGAAGGAAGCCAAATATTCCCTGAAACTGTAAGGTAAGTGCAGTGTTCAATAGTTGTGAACTACACCAGGAATACTATCCACCAAATACAACCCAAAAGAAATAAACATACAGGATAGAAAAAAAAATTATGACAAAGACAAGAAATAATACTAGAGAAGCAAATCACCATTAGCTCACACTATCCATATTATTTGACTCGATAGATATAATGTCAACTAGTGCATATCCAAGTGCCTACCTTGCTACTTCTTGCTTTCAACATTTTTTAACATTTTTAGACTGTTAATACTTCTCTTTGAATTTTACTAAATGTTCCCACAATATAATTGCACACTTTGACCCCAAGCAAAGTTTCTGAAATATCTCCTCCAAAATTCACAATTTATTTAATCAGAAATGAAGCTGATTAGGATGAGCCCAAAGTAAAAATATAGTCAATGGAGAAAGGTCTACTTCAATAGTATGTAAATAAATCTGGCCAAGTAAACAGTGGGGAGAAAAAAAAAAGCTGACAAGGCAGAATTTTAGAGTGTGTAGGGATAAATTTAGTAACCGGAGCCCAGTTAGGTTAACTTTAGTGGTTAAGAAAGTTCTAGATATAATAATCAGGAAGTCTTTGCAATCAATCATATGAATAAGTGTGGATTAATTAGCAAATAGCAATGTGCATTTGTTAAAGATAAAAGAGCTGATTTAATTTGACAGCAGCAATCATAGAGATGGATTAAGTAATACAGCAAACATAGTACAATAACAACAAAGTAATGGAAACACTCAGCAGGTCAGACAGCATCTGAAAGAGAAACACTGAATATTTAATTTCATTTGACAAGTTCACACTTGGTAGACTGGAATGAAGCTTTGAGCTTTTGGGATCCAAGATAAATTGGCAAATTAGTAATAGGCGATAAAGAATGATAAAGGAGGGTCACTTCTGTCAATGTAAGTCTATAACCAGAGGGTGCACCACAGGAAACAGCATTAAGATGATTGCCATTTGTTAATTACATTAATGAGTTTGATGTTAATGAAAATGAGGCCAGAAACTATCAGCAAAAAAAAAGTTCTATACAAGTTCAGGAAGCAGCACCAATGACATCATTAATATAACAAAACTGTTGAGGGAGGGGCATGAGCAGGGCTGTCACAAGGACTATTCCAAAACCCTAAAAGAGAAAGCATAACTTGGACCAAGATGATCTGCCAGAAACAAAACTTTGACTTACTGAAAGTGAATGGGGCACAATCAATAGGGATGCCAACACAGTTACCGTATACCAAGACAAAGCTTTTGTTTCCAGATAGGAAGACAAAGCATTAAATATATCTTGGCCTTTGCATGTTTCGGGCAGTTCTTTGCAACAGAAAAAGTTTTCTTGAATTTCACCATCATTTACAAATTTTACAACTGCTACAACATGACATTTATTGGTGAAATCTGTTGACCCATCAACCTGGAAACAGAAGTTGTTGTTTTTCAGCTTATCACACAAATTATCTTCAGCATCATATGACATATTAACAATATCAACTTGTCATACTGTTTGATTTCAATTTCTCGTACTGCATCTTGTTCTAACACGGGTTAATATAATATTATAAAACATAACAATAACTAAATGCGAAAACCACAAAAAATATGAAAACTTCACAACCCTTTTGCAAAGTTTACAACAGCAACAAAGCGGCAAACCAGTAGTTGAGTCATGGCACATAAAAATTCCTTCTTTAGAATGGAAATTTCCTTCCAGTTTTCTACTACACGGGTAGTTTGTTCGCTCCCATAAGTCGGTCAGCAGCGTGTAAAGGGAAGTTGGGGGAGGTGATTAGGGAGGGAGAGGCTGACTTCACACCCCAAGTTGGGGAAGTCTATTCAATGCTCAGAAAACACACTTCATGTTCATCATCAGCCTACCATCCTCCCTTCCGTAAAATACAGCGCTCACCATCAGCCTACCATCCTCCCTTCCATAAAATACAGCGCTCGCCATCAGCCTACCTACCATCCTCTCTTCCATGCAATAGTGCTCCTCATCAGCCTACTATCCTCCCTTCCATAAAATACAGCGCTCACCATCAGCCTACCATCCTCTCTTCCATGCAATACAGTGCCATTAGCCTACTGTCCTCCCCTCCATGCAATTCAGCACTCAGCCTACTGTCCGTCCCTCTATACAATACAGCGCTCACCAATTATCAATGGCCTCCAGTATCTCATGTCAAAAACTGAGAATGGACTCAACCAAATAAACACAGTCCTATTGTGCACTGCCTTACTGGGCTGAGAGACCTGTAATGAGATTGCTAACAGGGCTGCTCAATCATCGACTACCACGGCAATTGCCAGCATTGCACATTGCACGAAGTTCAAAAAACAATGGTTTTCTTTAATCACAATCTCTTGCAGAACCCCTAGCAACCTCTGACAGAAATCTAGAATTCCGTGGAACCCCAGGTGAGAAACAATGCTATAGGCAGATAAAGTGAAACAGTTCCTTCCCATTATTAGAAGGTTCAATATCCAAAGATCATAGATTGATGTGAAATAAAAGCAAACAAAAATGGAGATTTTCAATGCCACAAGTGTTTAGGATCTAAAATGAACTGCCAAGGCAGAAGTGGAGGCAGATTCAAAATAAAGCTGGAGATGTATCTGAAAGAATGTGCAGAGCTATAGGGAGCAGGCACAAGAAGAGAGACTAATTTCTCTTTTCATAGAACCTACTTAGACTTCTCAAGTGAATGGCTTCTTTCTGTGCTGTTACCTATCTACAATTGCCACTGTACTTTCTGTGCAACCATAAAGAATGTTGTGAGCTTCTCCTCACTGCCAGAAAGGTAACTGAGGCCTTTAGCACATCCATTTGAAATCAATGGCCCACAGTACAGAAGAGCTTCAGCAAGTACTTCAGTTAGGCATCATTCTTAGAAGAAGTGATGATTTCAAACAGCCCAGAAATTACATCCAAAAAAGGAGCTTTCAAAGGCTGATCATAGGAATGGAGAAGTTAAAGATAGGGAAGAGATTTAAACAAGAGGACAATAATATTAAAGTCTGCAAATCCCCCATTTATGTTAATCCTATATTAAGCATGTTATTAATTTTTTTACATAATAAATCAGGACAAAAAGGGGAGACATCCTTGGCAGCTAAGGTAAAGTAGAAACAAACAGATTTTGATAGTATATTAAAAGCAAAACAGTAACTAGAAAGAGAAAAAAATTCCCTATAAGGATCAGTGTGGTGATCTATATGTGGAAAATGAAGAGGTCCAAAATGAATATTTCACATCTGAAGGTAATGGAAACTAGAGAATTTAGGGAAGAGAACAATGATGTCCTCAGTCTTGTTATGAAAAAGATATCAGCGGATATGATGGGCATTAAGGTGGATAAATGCCCAGGGCCTGAACATGTGAATCCAAGGACATGGTGAGAAGCAAACGAGGAAACTGCAGAGCCTCAACAATGTGTATATTCCAGAGCCAAAGGTAAGGCATTCAGACAGGAAGCTAATGTGCATTTAAGAAGGCTGCAAGGCCAAACCAAGGAAATACAGACTGATGAGCCTAACATAAGTGGTGGAAAAGTCAGTGGAGAGGATTCAGAGATAGAATTTTATCCTATCTCACCCTTTTAATCAGGAAGGTGAGATCACATGGCATCCAGGGTGAACTGGCCAAATGGAGTCAGAGGGCTTTCAGATTGAAACATGTGGCAAGTTATGTGCACTAGGATCAGTGCTGGATCCTCATTGTTCATCATGTACATTAATCTGAATGATTAATACATTTGCCAATTGGTGGGTTGATGGATAATTGAGAAAGTTGTCTGTGTTGAAATAGGATCCAGATCAACTAGGAAGCAGACAAATGAAAGGAAATCTAACTCATACCAGTGCAAAGTGAAGCATTTTTGGAAGTGACACTGTGAAAGACAGGGTCCTAGGGAGAGTAGTACAGAACAGAGATCTAGGAGTTCAAGTGCATTGTTCCATGAAAGTGATGAAACAAATAGACACTTCTGCACTGAGTCATGCCTTTATGTTATCAAGCAGACAGAAATGTTTGTTCCTCGTATAGGCCAATTTCTTTGCTTAATGTTGATGTTAAAATCTTGGCTAAAGTTTTGGCTTATAGATTAGAAACTGTTCTTCCCTCTATTATTTCTGATGACCAAACTGGTTTTATTACCGTCTTCCTTTTTTTAACATTCGGGGTTTATTTAACATTTCATATTCACCTCCAACTGGGATTCCTGAATGTGTTATTTCCCTCGATGTGGAGAAAGCATTTGATCATATAGAGTGGAACTACCTTTTTGCAGGTTTAGAAAAATTTGACTTCGGTAAAATTTTATCTCTTGGATCAAATTGCTGTATTTGTGTTCTACTGCCTCTGTTTTAACTAATTTTCAGAAATCCCAGTTATTTAACCTCAAACGTGGCACCCGTCAGGGATGCCCTTTAAGTCCCTTTCTCTTTGATTTGGCTATAGAACCTTTGGCAATAGCATTTCAAAATTGTCCTGAATTGACTGGGATTTGGAGAGGGGGTGTTGAGCATAAAGTTTCTCTTTATGCTGATGACTTATTACTTTTTCTTTCAAATCCGTCTAAATCCTTACCTCCAATGTTTTTACTTCTTGACCAGTTTAACCAGTTCTCTGGCTATAAACTTAATTTACATAAGAGCGAACTTTTCCCAATTAATAAAGAAGCACAAGAATTAACATTTCGTGATCTCCCTTTTAAAGTAGTTCATAATCAATTTACTTATCTTGGGATTACAGTCACAAGGAAGTTTAAAGATCTCTTTCGTGAAAATTTTGCCAATCTTTCATATACTATAAAACAGAGTCTGTTACAATGGTCACCTCTATCTATGTCTTTGGTAGGTCGTATTAATGTTGTTAAAATGTATGTTCTCCTTAAACTTTTATATTTATTTCAATCAATCCCAATTTTTATTCCTAAATCTTTTTTTGATTCCTTAGACTCTATTATTCTGTCATATCTGTGGAAGAATAAGCGTTCTAGAATTAATAAAGTCTATCTCCAAAAACCTAAAGAGGGTGGCATGGCTTTACCTAACTTTCGTTTATATTATTGGGCAGCCAATATACGTTGTGCTACCTTTTGGTCTTTTTTCCATGGCCAACCCGAGTGCCCTAATTGGGTGGCAATGGAGTTGAGCTCCACTAAAGAATTATCTATCTCTGCACTTCTTGGCTCTGTACTCCCTAGTTTTGGAAAGATGTCTTCATAACGGTATCGTATATTCTGAATCACCACCTAGAACCTAACCCTTTAATTGCTTTGTTCGGTTTCTGGGGTGAGACAGATTTACGTCTGAGTTCGACGAAGTGTCGAATATTATCTTTTGCCTCTCTCCTGGCTAGACGTTTAATCCTCCTTAGATGGAGAGATGTTGCCCTGCCCACACATGCTCAATGGCTTAATGATATTATGGTCTGCTTAGACCTTGAAAAAACTCATTATTCAGTTCTTAATTCGGATTTAAAGTTCCATAAGGTCTGGGGACCTTTTATTGAGTACTTTCATAACCTTCCTCTTAACTAAAGTTTTTTTTTCAGTCCCTTGTTTTCAGCTCCTTTTTCTTTTGGTAGTAGGCATTAACATCTTCTGTTGTTAAGTGTATTTACAGCTTTGAGGGTTTGATTGTCCTGATTTATATTCTCTATATTGTGTTGTGGTTGGTCTGGAGTTTTTTTTGTGTTGCAAGGCTTGGGGAGGATACTAATTTTACTTGTCTTCAATTTGGGTGCTTTTTCAATTATCTTTCTTTGTATCATATTGTTATTGTATGTTTATTTTTTCACTGTATCAATGTTCTCCATTTTGATCTGGGTTTTTTTTATCTGTAGTTATGTAGAAAATGTATAAAAAAAACTAATAAAAAAATAAAAGCAGACAGAAATGTTGATAGGTCAGATGAGCGAAAATGTAATCGTACAAGTACATTTCAAGCAATAAGTACAACAAAAATAAACAAGCATAGGGAAAGTAATTTTTTTAACAAATATTGAGAGGTAAAATAAAGGGAAATAGAGTTGGAAATTGGAGATTGCGGGATTTGAAATCAAGAATGAGAACTTTAAAAATTCTGAGATTGGATGAGATTGCTTAATCAGAAAGCACTGGGTGATCAAGGAGGTACAAGTGAATTATATGGGACTGCTGTGGAGCGTTTCAATGATAAGAAAAAAAAACATTTAAAACACTAATCATGTCTAAAGATAACAAATTGTCAACTTAAGGTAAAAGCCAGTGCAGTTATAGAAACTGAAACAAAATATTGATGCTCAACCCTGATGATGCACTCAACACAAATGAATGTGTATTCCTGCTGAGAATCCATGCACCTATCCTGGGACTTTCACTTTCAGGCCAATTTAAATTCTACTGTAATTTTGATTGCAGCAGAAATTGCTTTGCTGTGTTTATATTCTAAATTATTTATTGAGAATTTCACAGAATCACCGACTGGAAGGAGTTTCGGCCCGTTGGGTCTGTGCTAGCTCTATGTAAGAGCGCTCTTAAGCTGATGACGAACCAGAAGAGGACAAACCTGACCTGAAGAGAGTATAAATTGCACTCAAATCCAATTGTTCAATATTGACTGTCATATAAAAAGCAAGCCGGACCTCCGCATCAAGAGAAAACTAATTATGGTGCAGAAAGTGCTGGCACCATGCCCCCACCCCACCGCGGCTGAAGGGAGGGCCCGAGGTGGTGAGGTAATTTGCGGAATAAATCCGGAGTGAGCGGGACGGGGCCGCTCAATAGCTCCTTCAGGTGGGATAACGCAAGACGCAGCTCGACCCGATTGTTGGTGAGGCCGCAAACGGATCAGCGGTTGTCTTGAAAAGAAAAGCCGCTTTGGCTGGATTTGGCTCGGCCCAGCTTTCACTCGCCGTTATCATTCGGCCCTCACCTGCTACGGTAACCCGACACTTAGCTCCCCTTCTCATTGACGTCGATCGGCCGGCGTGTGACGTCATGCGCAAGCGGCGTACTTCGCTCTCCGTACGGACGGACGTCGGACGCTTGGCAAGCCCCGCCCCCGTCGCCAGACCTACGAATTGCCGGAGGAACGCAGCGGGCCAGGCAGCATCTACGGAAAGAAAGTTATAGGATGCTAGAGGCCGAACCCCTTCGGCAGGACCTCGCCCAGGATTTACATTCTAAATGGAATTATGTGAGATCCGTTCTGAAGCACATGGCAGACATCCCACCTTGCAAAAACTCATTTCAGTGAGGTAGCAGCTGCAAGGGTGTATATACACAAGAATTTGATCTGAAAGAACACAACAATTTATTTGATCCCACATTGAAACTATTTACGTGTGTGTACAGATAGTTGAGTATTTTGTTGGCAGTCTCAATGCTAATAGCTAAATGCTAATGGAAATAGCTTTTCTATTTCTTTTGCAAACTTTCCTTGTACTGTGATGTGGCTTGCTTGGCAGATTTGAGCATTTTGCTAGAAGTCTCAACCTCATAGCAGTCTGTTTCATTGAATTTATTAATTTTGCAAGACATTAGATTTACAAGTGTTTTGTGAGATAGCTGACCTGAATTCTGTCTTAATGTGACACGTCATGTTGAATGCCCTTTCTACTTCACAATTAGAATTTGGCAGCACCAAAAGCAGCTTCATCAACTGGCAGAGCTCTTTGAATCTCAACTGCCCTGTGTTCACAGATTTTACTTTGGACAGCTTCCCCCAGAACTCCTCAGAAGTACACCTCAGCTCTAGTGACCTTCTCTGTCAGCCTTTGGTTTTCTGCTGAAAAGAACTGTGAAATACTTGAGCAGCCTTCCCTGTACTCAGCCTCCCTAACATGTTGTGGCCCCTAAAATAAATAAAAGCATAAGGTGTATCCTTATTATATTGTCTTATGCAGAAAATGTGACATTAAAATATGTACATAATATCATGGAGTCATTTTTTATTTTATTACAACTTTAAGCAAGTGTACAGGGAGTTTGGCCTCATTACGTAGGACGTCAATAGAGTAGCTTCTTAGCAGCTAGCCAGCTAGTTTAAATAACATTAGCTATGCTAATGAATGAATGACTCCTGTTTAACTCACCTCAACGTGTCTTTTACAGTCATTTAACCCACCATGGGCAATAGAAAAGTCACTGTTGCAAACAGTGCAGTGAGCCACATTGTCATTATTTTTGACCCCTATTAGGCAGGGGTACACTTTAGCGTAGTCTGGGGTGAAGTACGTTTTATATTTTCTTTTTTTGGAACACTCTCCCATGGCACTGCAGGACACTAAACTGAACTGATGGACAATGAAAGAGAGAGAGAGAGAGAGGTCGACTGTAAAGCCCGCCCACAGAAAACTGATAGGTCTACTTAGCACAAAGAGAGACCAATCAGGATGCTCTCTCTGTCACTCTCTCGCTACTTCTGTCATTCGCTCTCTCTGTCTCTGTCTCTTTCTCCCCCTCTCACTCGCTTTAAAAAAAATCGATTTCTGGGATATTGTATATAATTTGCAGGCATCAGGGAGCCACTATCAATATGCGGGAGACTCCCGGCACTTCAAGGAGAAGTGGGATGTCTGACATGGTATCACATGAACTCACCAACAAACACCAAGACTTCACTTGAGAGAGGGACCCTCTCAGTCAGATCCTTCTTGTATCATCCACCAATGTGGGTGCCATGGGGAGGGATGGTTACCTACCCTTTACCCTTTCAATTCAGTGGTTTGCTCAGAGCATGTGGAGAAGGATGCAAAGGCCCTAGCCTGAATTGGGTTCTCTGATGTGTGGACTCTTCCCAGGGACACAAGCAAAGGCATCAAGTTCTGCTTAAAGGTCATCAACATCTTGAAAGACACCCTTTGATCTTCCCAAATCTTGTTGGTCTTCCAGTGCAGTGGGATGTCTTTAAGGGAATGCTGCTGGATGGGATGCTCTAGGGTCTTTCCATGAACACACAGGGCCGTGGAAAGTCCTCAATCATTGAAATGGGGTATCAACTTGGGGGCACATAAATTATCATGGCACTATGACTTACAAAAATAGGCTAAACCTTCTGAATGTGACACTTCTTGTTTTGTGGGAGTGTCAAGGGACAGAAGTGAGTGTTGTTGCTATTACTAAGGAGAAGGTGTTGCAGAAACTGAAAAGTCTTAAGATAGATAAGTCACCTGAACCAAATGGAATACACCCAGGAGTTCTGAAAGAGGTAGCTGAAGAGATTGTGGAGACATCAGTAATGATCTTTCTAGAGTCACTAGATTCTGGAATATTTATGGAGGACTGGACAACCACAAATGTCACTCCTCACTTTAAGATGGGAGGGGGGCAGAAGAAAGGACATTATAGGTCTGATAGCCTTATTGGTGTTGGGAAGATGTTAGAGACCATTATTAAGGATGATGTCTTGGTGTACATGGAGGTGCATGCCAAAGTCAACATGGTTTCTTTAAGGGGAAATGTTGCCTGACAAGTCTGTTGTAATTCTTTGAGGAAATAACCGGCTACACAGACAAAGGAGAGTCAGTGGATGTTTACTTGATTTTCAGAAGGCCTTTGACAAGGTGCCACATGGGAGGCTGCTTAACAAGCTAAGAGCCCATGGTATAACAGTAAAGATACTAGATAGGAAGCAGGAAGCAGAGTGGGAATAAAAGGGGCCTTTTTTAGATGGTTGCCAGTGACAAGTGGCATTCTGCAGGGGTCAGTGTTGGAACAATTCCTTTTCTCATTGTATGTCAATGATTTAGATGACAGTGTTGAAGGCTTTGTGGCCTTTATTGCAAACAATACAAAGGCGGAGGGACAGGTAATTTTGAGGAAGCAAGGAGTCTTAGCCTGGGAAAATGGGCAATATGGAATTTAGCACATGGAAGCATATGGTCATGCACTTTGGTAGAGGGAATAAAGGTGTAAACTATTTTCTAAGTGGAGGGAATATTCAGAAATCAGAGGTGGAAAGGGAGTTGGGAGTCTTCATCCAGGATTCCCTAAAGGTTATTTTGCAGATTGAGTCAGTGATGAGGAAGGCAAATGCGATATTAGCATTCATTTCAAGAGGACTAGAATATAAATGCAAAGAAGTATGGTGAGACTTGAAAAGTCACTGATGAGGCTTCACTTGAGTATCGTCAGCAGTTTTGGGCCACTTATCTAAGAAATAATGTGCTGACTTTGCAGAGGGTTTGAACAAGATTCATGAAAATGATTCTGAATATGAAAGAGTAGAGTTTAATGACTCAGGGCCTGTCCTCACTGGAATTCAGAAGACTGAGAAAGAATCTCATTGAAACATATCGAATGTTGAAAGGCCTCGACAGAGTGGATGTAGACAGGATGTTTCCTATGGTGGGAAAGTTTAAGACCAGAGGATACAGCCTCAGAATAGAGGAATGTCCATTTAAAACTGAGGTGAGGAAGAATTTCTTTAGCCAGAGAGTGGTTAATTTGTGGAATCCTTTGCCACAGGCAGCTGTGGACACTAAGTCATTAGTATATTTAAAGCAGGGGTTGATAGATTCTTGAATAGTCAGGACATAGAGAGATGTCAGGAGATTAGAGCTAGAGGGAAATGGATCAGTCATGATGAAATGGTGGAGCAGACTTGATGGGACAAGTGGCCTAATTCAGCCCCTGTCTTATGAGTGATGAAAGTGAACAACCCATAGCCTTTGCATCCCGTTCCCTAACTGCTGCAGAGAAAAAGTATGCAAATTGACAGGCCTTGAATATAGTTTGATATATACAATTTTTCAAGCAGTACTTGTATGGGAGAGAGTTTATCATTGTTACTGAGCATCAATCACCAGTGTCCATTTTCAATCCACAGAAGGGTGTTCCATTAATGGTAGCAGCACAAGTGCAGAAATGGCCTCTGTTTTTCAGACGACACAATTACAAGGTTGAATTTAAGAGGACAACTGATCAGGGAAATGCTTATGAATTGTCCCATTGACCCTTTCAATAGGAAATATCTGAAAAATGTTACTTAATTGAGTGGAAATGTATTCTATATTGAATTAGAGTTTATAGCTAAGCAGGGAGTATTGTGTGGTTAATATTTCAGTATTATTATAAGTATCTTGTTTAAGCATTCTGTCTTTTACATAATTGTACTTTGATAATAAAATTTACTTTGTGTTTTGAACTTCATTACAGTTTATAATGTAAAAGTATGTGAATGGCAGATGTCATTACACCATATCATAAGTACACGCCTCACTAAAGTAAGAATGAAGTAGACACGTTTTCGGGCACTTGCATTTTTCTTCCAATTAGTTATGGAGTTACAAAACATAACAGCACTTGCTGGAGTTTAGAAGAAAGAGTGGGTGGGGCAGGGGGGGGAATTTCAATGAAAGGCCTAGAGTGGATGTGTCCTATAGTAGGTGAGTCTAGGACCAGAAGACATGGGCTCATAATAGAGGGATGTCCATTTAGAACAGAGGTGAGGAGGAATTTCTTTAGCCAGAGGGTATTGAATCTGTGGAGGTCATTGCCATAGACAGCTGTGGAGGCCAAGCCATTGAGTGTATTTAAAGTGAGGTTCAAAATTAGTCTAGGTTTCAAGGATTACGGGGAAAAGGCAGGATAATAGGGTTGAGATGGATAATGAATCAGCCATGGAATGGCGGAGCACAACTTGATGGCCATCAGATGCTCCTCATATGTTAACCCTTTCATTCCCAGAATCGTTCTCGTTAACTTCTAGACCCTCTCCAATAACAACACATCTTTTCTTAGATACAGGGCCCAAAGCTGCTCACAATACTCCAAATATGAGCTGACCAATGCCTTGTGAAGCCTCAGCATTACATCCTTGCTCTTATATTCTAATCCTCTCAAAATGAATACTAAAATTGCAATAGCCTTCCTTACCACTGACTCAACCTGCAGGTTCTACATGCTGACTTCAAAGTCCCCTTGCACCTCTGATTTTTGAATATTCTTCCCATTTAGAAAAGTGTCTTCATTCCTTCTACCAAAGTGTATGACCATACACTTCCCAACACTATATTCCATCTGTCACTTCTTTACCCATTCTTCCAATCAGTCTAAGTCTTTCTGCAGACTCCCTGCTTCCTTAACACTAACTGCCCCTACACCCATTTTTGTATTGTCTGCAAATTTGGCCACAAAGCCCTCAATTCCATCATTGAAATCATGATATATAATGTGAAAAAAAAGTGGTCCCAACATCGACCCCAGAGGAATACCACATCACCAACAACCAATCAGAAAAGGCCTTTATTCCCACCCCGTCAGTCAGCCAATCCTCTATCCATACTAGCATCTTTCTTGCAATATTTGTATTCTTCTTAAGCAGCCTCATTGGCTTATCCAAGGCCTTCTGAAAATCCAAGTAAACAACATCCACTGACTCTCCTTTGTCTATTCTGCTTGTTATTTTCTTCAAAGATTTGTCAGGCAAGATTCCCCCTTTAGGAAACCATGTAGACTTTGGCTGAATTTGTCATGTGCCTCCAAGTACAGCCAATCCAGAACTGCCTTTCCACAAATGAGCTCAATTACAAGCTACTCTAAAAGAAACCATCTTGTCAACATTCTATGAATTCCCTCTCTTGGGAACCAGCACCAACCCAATTTTCCCAATCTACATGCCCATAACTTCAATCTACATACAGGGAACCAAATTATCAGCAATAGTGTTGAGAATGAATTCAAAGAACAGTGATGAGAAGATTTCCCAGATCAGTACAAGTGAACAGGCTACTGTATTTCTATTGTTAATGCTAACATTAATTAAATAACTGACAAATAAAGAATCTTTAGGGTAGAGAGAGCCTGGTGTAGAATTTAATATAAAAAATAATTTAGTTCTATTGCCATTTTAAATTTGAGTAAAGCAAATGAAATAAATATGTAACAGTTAACTTTTAAAAATTAGTAATAGTTTTCAAGTAACAATTACAAATAAAATCTTAAAAGAAAAATTCAGTGGTGTCTGCATCAAAGGCTACAATGGTGATAACAACATGTAGGCACGTTAGAAAATTGATTAATATAATTTATACTTCACCTACAACCTCAGAATGTGTTATTTCATTAGATGCTGAAAAAGCTTTTGATAGAGTTGAATGGACATACTTATTTAATACCTTGAGAAATTTTAATTTTAGTCCTAATTTTATATCATGGATTAAATTAATATATTATAAACCTGTTGCTTCTGTTCTTACAAATAATTACAGATCCTCTTTTTTTCAATTATCTCGTGGTACGAGACAAGGTTGTCCCTTAAGTCCTTTATTATTTAATATCGCATTAGAACCTCTAGCCATTGCTATTCATGAATCCCCTAATATTTTTGGTATTACTCGTAATGAGAAGTTATACAAGTTATCACTTTATGCTGATGACTTGTTGTTATATATTTCTGATCCTGACAGGTCTATTCCCGCTATTTTATCCTTATTGGTTCAATTTGGTAGTTTTTTCTGGTTATAAACTAAACTTGGATAAGAGTGAATTATTCCCTTTAAATGCGCAAACTTTATTGAATGACAGGATACCATTTAAAGTTGTTACTGATAACTATTTATTTAGGTATAAAAATTACCAAGAAATATAAAGATTTATTCAGATTGAATTTTTTACCTATGCTTCATCAAATTCAACAACTTACTACAAGATGGTCTCCTTTATCCTTATCATTAGTTGGCCGGATTAATGCTATTAAAATGATGATTTTACCGAAATTTTTATATTTATTTCAAGCCTTACCAATTTTTATTCCTAAATCTTTTTTTGATAACATTGATTCAAAAATTTCCTCATTTGTGTGGCAAAATAAAAACCCCAGGTTAAGTAAAAGGCAGTTACAAAAATCTAAAAAAGATGGTGGTTTAGCTTTACCTAACTTTAGATTTTACTATTGGGCGAATAATATTCGAAACTTAATATGTTGAAAATTAGATTTGGATTCACCATTGTGCCCACAGTGGGTAAATTTAGAATGCAATGATGCACAGGGATATTCTCTATTCTCCGTTCTTGGTTCTTCTCTTCCTGCTGATTAAATTAAATTCAATAAACAGATATCCAACCCTATTATCAAACACACATTACGAATCTGGTTTCAATTTCGTAAGTTTTTTACTCTGAAAAACTTTGTTCTTGATAGCCCTATCTTACTTAACTTCTTTTTTAAACCTTCTTTGACAGATCAAGCTTTTAGCATATGGAAAAGGAAAGGTATAATATGTTTTTGTGATTCTTTTTTTGAAGGTAGTTTGATGTCTTTCGACCAACTTTCCAACAAATTTAAGTTACCTAAATCTAATTTTTTTAGATATTTACAAATTAGAAATTTTTTACATAAAGTTCTACCATCCTTCCTTAACTCAACTTTGATAGATTTTTCAGATATGATTTTTACCTTGAATCCTTGTCAGAAGGGATTAGTGGCTCTTATTTATAATATGATTATGAAGATACAACCAGAAATATCAGGTAGAATTAAACAAGAATGGGAAAAAGAACTTCAATATAATATATCAACAGAAAAATGGGGAAAAATTTTACAAATGGTTAATTCTTCTTCTATATGTGCTAAACATGCTTTAATACAATTTAAGGTCGTACATAGAGCCCATATGTCTAAAGATAAGCTTGCTCGATTCTATTCTCATATTAAACCTCAATGTGACAGATGTCATTTAGATGTGGCCTCATTGACCCACATATTTTGGTCATGTCCCACTTTACATAACTATTGGAAGGACATATTTGCTATCATTTCCTCAATTTGGAATATTGATTTACAACCTCATTTTATTACTGCAATTTTTGGTATACCAAATGAGGATGGTAATCGGTTTTCCCCTTCAATTAGACGAATGATCGCCTTTGTAACATTAATGGCCAGAAGGTCTATATTACAAAATTGGAAAGAAGTAAATCCTCCTACCACGTTTCAGTGGTTCTCTCAAACTATTTCTTATTTGAGCTTAGAAAAAATTAGAAGCACTATTTTTGACTCATCAATTAAATTTGAAGAAACTTGGGGACCGTTCATTCGACACTTTCATATGAATTAATTTGGCCTCTTCCAGACCTTTTCTCTTTTTATTCTTGTTCTGGTATGGAGTTCTGGAGTTTTTGATGCTATCATATACATATAAACTGTTATTACTGCCCATGTTAGTTTAGTTTAGGTTTAATTTTTTTTCAATATATATTTTTTTCTTGTATTTTTAAAAAAAATTTTCTTTTTATGATTATTCTTACTTTTTTTCATGTATAATTATAGGCTTGATTGATTAATGTACTATTTTTTTTGCTGATATTTTAATGATATTGTTATCTTATTACTAATTCAACTTCAAGTCTAGTGCACTTATAACCTATTCAATATTATGATATGTTTTTTTTAATATATGAAATTCAATAAAAAGATTGAAAAAGAAAAAAGATTAACTGTATTTATGTTATGTCTGAACTGTTAGCTTATCTTGAGAGCTGAGATTTTACATCAATTTTTCACAGAATTTTTTTTGGGGGGAATGTGTTATTTGCAATGTTATGTTTAAAACCACAGTGTATCTGCAATTCTAAAAAAAGAAAATGTTTTAAGCATTTAAAAAAAAACATGTAGGCACATTACTATACTTCAGAGCCTGTCATCTCTGTTGATGTACCCTAGCACAAAAATGGCCACAATATTGCTGCTGCTGAAAACGAGAGAATTCAAAATGCAAAGCTCTAGTAAGTACCTCACAGACACCCCAATGATCTGAAAGTCAGCTCTCCTGCATAGTTGTTTCCAAATTCCAGCAAGACTGAACCTCACATTAAAATACTTGTTACTAACCATTGCTAACCTTGGGACTTGCACACTTAAATATGCAAATATTTAAATCCTAGACTTGCTGGTATTTAAATATATAAATGCTGTCAGTTTGTAACCTCCATCATTTAAGAGCAAAATCTGGGCTATTAATTTTTTTGTATAATGACTTCCAATTTAATTTTCCTATTGTGGATAATAATATACGTCATCCTGTAGTCTTTCATAATTCTCATCACAATCTGTTTTAAGGCCAGTTTGAGAGCTAACCCGATAATGAAGCATACAATCTGCTGTACAAAATCAAAAGACCCTAACATCTCTGCTTTCTTTATAATCAGCAAGGCTCAAGTTTATAAAGTGCTGACGTTGTGCTATTATATTCCACACAATCTAACACAAAGCCTCAAGTTAAAGATCAAATAAATGCAATTTATAGACATTGTGCCATAGATCACTTTTCTCATGTTGCTTCCCTGGAAGCATATTGCAAAGCATGCTAATTTGACTTTCCTTTGTGCAGTGAAGAAAGCAAGTGTTAAGACTGGCTTTTTCATTTCCATGTACCACTTTGGATTTGTGATCTATTTAAAAATTACAATACATTTAAATAAAAAACATTTTTAATTGAAACAAGCATTTCACAAAATTCAGAGAAGCCACCTTTTTATCCATTAAACCTGAAAAATTTATTTGGTATATTTGTGTCTCAACATAAACATTTGTCAGATAAAACTTCTTTTCTCCCCAATCTTATATTTTTCAACAACATTCATTCATTGTCTATATTTCCTGTAATTCTTAGGGTGGGAGTTACCCTAAGAATTATTGTGACCATATAAAAAAAATGACCAATTACATCTACATTTGATTTTCTAGAAGGAAAATTTGGCAGAGTGTGTGTTGGCAAGAAGAATGGCAGGTTAGTCTGGATGCTTTTTAAGTGAGAGACTGCAGATCTTGGAACCTGCAGAAACAAACAATGTCGGGTTTTGACCTGAATTGTTGCCAATTCCTTTTCCTCTTACAGATGCTACTCAGCCTGCTGACTTCCTTCAGCAGATTGTTTCTTGAACTGAACAAGTGACTTTCTCTGAAATAGTAAACAAACCTCTTCACCCTGGGTCTGGAAATAGACTACGCTAAAACACAAAGCTTCCCAACGTGAACCTGTTTTTATTTTGAATAAGAGTTCAATGAGTGCATGGTCACCATTATTTAGTTATTTTAAAAATGTGTATGTTTTTAATTAACTGAATGCAAATTCACAAAATTCCACAATGGAATCTGAACTCTTGATATCTAGTTCATTTATGCAGGTTTGTAAATCACTTGCCTGGTGCATGTGTTACCATCTCCACTGGTAATCAAGACGTCCAACAGATAATAATAATCAAAACACAATCAAATGTTATTAAAAGTATTTATTCTAGATACAAGTTTTTTTGCAAAATAACAAGTATTATAAATGTCTCTTCATATAAATAAATGCAGAGTTTGTACAATTCTATATAAAACAAATTGTTTTACATTTTACAGGAACTAGGAAAACTAAAAATTATAAACATACAACAGGAGTTATCAACCATCACACCTTCAAAGACTAGAGGTGCTCAAGTTCTCAGAAGTTAATTCAAACAAAATCAAAACAAACTAATATGTTGTACATGCCAGCATTTAGACATTTTACATGTAAATGCAATTAAAATAATTTTGTTACAAAACAATTAAATTAATAAGTCATTCAAATTGTTATACATATTTGACATCCTGACTTATGGCATTCCTTTTATTCTGCCCCATGTCCAGCTCTAAACAAAGTGCCAACCTACTGAACTGGCATAATAACAAAATGCGTAATAAATAAAACCTGGAATGGAATGTATTAATTTACTAGCACATCTCAATCCTCTTACCATTTAGTTTCAGATTTGATGAGGAGTAGACTAGGAATGGATGGTTAGTTATGCAATGTCACTGCAGTGAAACCTGATAAAAGGCAGTAGCACACATTCAATTGATAAAATCAAAGATGGAATTCACTTTGAACTGCCTCATTTTATGGTATCTGATATTACTGGAGAGCAGTAATTGCTTTCTACATGTAACTGAAAAGTTAAATCTGAATTATGAATTTTGCTCAGAATAAATAATTTCTTGTAATGTTAACTCACATTCTATTTTTAGTATAAATAACTGGTTTATTTTGCTGTAATATACAAATAATTAAAATATTTTCTAAAAAAAACAATTTTCAAACACATGAAATCATTCTGGATAATTATTACACAAGTGAAAACAAAAAAAATCGGCGCATGCACTCACCTTGGGGTGATTTTTCAAATAGTGTATTTCATATAACACTGATCATTTAGATTGGTCAATAAGGAAAACAACTAAAACAAATAACTTTTGACCCCATGTTTACAACCTGGACCATTCAACAATCTTTATTTCTAAAATTCCCATTCATCTTGCAGTGATACTAAATTTGCTTTAAATTTCTGAATATATATGTTTATTCTTAAGACAAATAACTCATTGAAAAGGAATCACATATTACTTGCAAAAAGAGAATTACATGTAAAGTATACTTTTAAAATAATTATTGCTTAAATATGATTTAAAATTATATTTTATATCTTATTATTGAAGATAACCTTTTCTCATCTGCACCTCAAAACAAGGTAAGCACACTAGACTGTATTGTGGTGGAGAGATGCATACACAAACTTGTAGTATGTATATATTTTTAAACAGACCTCTGCACTATACTGTGACAATTCATTTCCTAACTTGTCCAAATTGATATTAAAAATGATGTAATATTTGACTGAGTATGATTTGAAGACTGAGATGCTAAAAATTGCTATCCCAAAGTAAAGAAGCTCAAATATCAAAGT
Source organism: Hypanus sabinus (assembly GCF_030144855.1). Lineage (NCBI taxonomy): Eukaryota > Metazoa > Chordata > Chondrichthyes > Myliobatiformes > Dasyatidae > Hypanus > Hypanus sabinus. The sequence continues at coordinate 23,758,617 of NC_082710.1, read as the reverse complement.
TATCAAAGTCATGCAAGTCCTTTCTCACCTTGGATGTTTGATACCAAAAGACACCATCTTCAAACTAGGGTTATGCCCTAATTGGATAATACCAGAGACTGCAAAAGTACACCATCTATAACACATATTGAGAGGTCAAAAATAATAAAATAAATGCAAGTCAATTACTCAGTGAAGGAACTTTACCTCGGAGTGAACTGGTCCTTACATTAGTAATAATGGCATGTAGTGAAACAGCTTTAATATCTTGGAACATAGTTCTAAAAGATAAGCAATTTTGTTCAAAAGTAATTCAAATGCAGCCTGTTTAGGTCACAGCACCTAATATTAGTTAAAAGAAACACTGATCTTCTTCTGGACCAGTGCAACAATCAGGAAGTCTAGAGTTCTTTTGGATTGGATAATTAAATCGCTTGTTTTCTACCTAAAAAAATATCCTGCCAGCTTGAAATTCCATAAAGAGGAGAAGCCTCCTGCAGATGAACCAAATCATATCTTCTTACTTGGCAAGAAAGATTTCTTAATCAGGTGATCAAAGGTAATGGATTAATGTTTAAGAAAACATTGACACAACTAATCCAATGGGATAGAGAAAAAAAAGCTACTTGAAGTCTAGAAATTACCTTTTATAAAGCTGGAAAGAAGGGTCTTGTAGTTATGTAAGTGGTACCCTAAAAGAAAAAAGCCCACTGCTTTTTTCATCTGCATAGTTAAATATACTCATCTTACAAAAAGTTATCAAATTGAAACCTCATTTACATTAATTTTGCATGTGTATTAATCACGCCAATTTGGCCAATTCTGGCCATTTTTGTCAAAGTTTTGAGTTATTTTGATTCAATATTCAAATATCCGAACCTCAAGTCATCTGTGCCCAAGGCAAAATTAATTGTAACAAAAGAATTGCTTGAATAAATTTGAATATAAACAATTGATTGTAACAAATTCAATTGTGTCACTGAAGTAAAGATTAGGGATGATATTGCTATAGTTCATTCTGTAAGTATCTATTGATATTTGCCTAATTAAATATTGCACTGTAGTGTGGTGCATTAAAATCTATTCAAACCTTCAAAGAACTAAATAAATTTGTCTCATAAGGATTAGAACAATTGTTTCAGTTAATTTATCAAATATGTTGTTTAGTATCAATATTAAACTAAACAGTTAGGTAATAGTCTTCACAAGAATTATTTAAAATATGTCAATTTTGCATTTAAAATATAAACCATATTGTATAATGAGGATGGCTTTTTTCTTAAACAGCAGATAATTTTCAAAAAATTAAATGCAACACCGAGAACTGAAAAATCATCAGCAGCAACCACTAAATGCTCAAACTCTCGAGATACAGTTCTTTGCCTAATTGGTACAAGCTGCTGATAAAATAAGCAGCTTTCAAAGAAAATTCTGGACACCCATTTGTCATATTCATACATTAAAATATGCGTGTTTCTACTAAGATGCAAAAGTGTTCTACAGGCACATCTAGGAAGTGATTTATTGGTGTCTGATGCCATGTGTGACATTTTTTGGAAAATTCAGTTTCTCCATAAATATTATGCTGGTGCTTCACATGTGACAGCTGGGTGAATACAGATGTGAAAAAGGTGCCAAATACTACTTCTCTTATCTTCAGGTGTCTTCTGAATTAATGCAGTGGATCACTTACAACATCCCGCTATCTGTACAGTTTTTTTTAAAGTGATGTCTCATTTGTTTGTGGTCTAGAGTTTTCTTCTTCAAGCAGAGCAATTCTTTGCTTTAGCATTCTCACTTGTGTCTCATGTCTCTCCACCATGGCCATCATTTGTGCTTCCAGTTTCTTCAGTTTGTTTTGATGTTTCTTCTTTGCTTTCTCATATGCTGCCACTAAGTTACTGTAAGGGTCAACAATATACACAAGATATGATCAAAACATTGTTAGACTACTAAGATTTGGATATTTGCATAGATTTCACATCACTGTTTTCCACTTGCACACTAGAAGGCAGATTACTTATGTTGCTACATTACAATAAGAGAGAAGCAATAAATCTTGATGTTATGAGTAATTAATTTTAAAAATTATTATTCTTAATGGATTTTTCCAGATGCTGTACTTAAAGAAAAATTGTTGGAAAAGATCTTGAACTCAAGCTATGTCACAGAAGGAAATTGTGCAATTGGGACAGTACAAACAGATACTTAATAAATAATAAATATTTTAAATTACTTTTTTCTTAAATGTATCAAATGGTCAAAGTAATTTAAAAGCAGTGGAATAGCATTTGGAAGCTGTAGGGGGTACAGAACAGGGTCTCAGCCTCAAGATACACTGTCTAAGGTCCAGATGGTGCTCACAGTCTGCTCCACACCATGGGACAGCTATGACAGAGACCTGGATGATGATTGGACCCCCAGGGCCATGGGAGTAGCAGACAGGATGAGTTTAGGGAGCATGCCTCTTCCAGCTTATTGGCTCTATAATTCTCACATCAAGATGTCAAAACTGATCCAGCTCTGAAAATGTACAGAATCTGTGTGGAATAGATTTCTGCAAAATGGAAGAAAGATATGGTAAAAAAAAATGCAATTTGTCAACCCCCATTCATGCTATTCATGATTTCCATTTCTTGATGCGAAAATCAAAAGTCTACAAAGGGAAGTGACCTCTATTACACCCAGTTAGATGACTTTTTTCAATTTAAAATACTTTTTAAAGTAGATTCAAAATAACAAATTTTATATTGTAATTTTAAATCACACACCTGTTAGCTCGTTTGAGATCATTAACGAATTCTGCAGACTGTTGATGTCGCACTTCACTGCTTTTTGTCATTCTTTCTAAAGCAGTTACCAGTTCCTGCACACGAGATTTCAGTTTTTTCTCTCTATATTTGCCAAAGACGATTCAGGATTAAATAAGAGCAAATTTGGTAAAGTAGAAAATAATTCCATCTATCAAACGTAAACTGTTTGTTCCCCAACAGGAAGCCTACTTATTCTTGTACTTCCCTTGACCTCTGGTGTTACTTTTCCTAATGCTATTCTAATTTCCTCTTAAATTGTCTTAAAATGACTTTTAATAATAGGTAGTGAAGAATTCTGCAGATTTTCAGTGTGAAGTTAAATCTGTCATGTGATAGAGCTACAACACAAAAACAAACCTTAAGCTCAACTTGTCCATGCCAATCAAGGTGCCTTGCTGAGCTAGTACCATAGCAGGAAGTAGCATTTGGGCTATATCCCTCCAAACCTCTTCTATCCATAAACCTGACCAAGCATCTTTTAAATGTTGTAATTCTATCTGCCTCTACCACTTCCATTGACAGCTCATTCCATATACCCATACACTGTGTTGTAAACATGGCCTGTTGGTTCCTTATAAATCTTTTTCCTTTCACCTTAAACCTAGGCCCTCTAGTTTTAGCCTCTCTCACCCTAGGGAAGACTACTTTGACCACCCACCTTACCTATACCCCAGGATTTTATAACCTCGATAAGGTCACCCCTTCAATTCATTTTTCCCCAAGGAAAACAGTCCCATCTGATCCACCCTCTCTTTATAATTCAAGCTTTCCAGTCCCAGTAACATCATTGTGCATCTTTTCCGGACATTTCCTTTTTTTTTATTTACAACAATCCAAAATGGCCAAGACTAATATTCGTTTATTTAGAAACCCTGGTAGTTTGAGTATTTTAATTGTGTTTTTTTGTTTAATATGGCAAAAAAAGAGAAAAAAAAAACACAAGAATTGTACATGGATAAACGGGAGAAAATCTGCAGATGCTGGAAATCCAAGCAACACACATAAAATGCTGGAGGAACTCAGCAGGCCAGACAGCCTCTATGGAAAGGGTCAATGTTTCGAGCCAAGACCCTTCATCAGAACTGAAGGATTTTGTGTGTGTTGCTTAGATTTCCAGCATCTGCAGATTTCCTAATCCAAAGTGATTCACACTTTTTCCCTCATATCTTCTTACTTCAAATAATTAACCACCTTTCATACATTCTTTGTGTATCTATATTCTAAATCATTTTAATATAAATTCCTTTTAGTCATAATTTTTTCTGTTCTTCCTAATAAACCACTCAGTTTAAAATCTGTTAAATGCTATTTGTATTTACTTTAGCAGAAACAATACCAGAATCATAGGTCTTTTACTACTTCAAGTCCCAGCTAACATCTGTTAATTAACTTTGGTGGAGACACAAGACTGGTTTCAACTATATACATTGTTCTTTATCTGAAGCAAAGAAAGAAAAACTACCCAAATTTAATCTTTCAGGGATTATATAAATTGCTTTACACATTTTCTTCTCTGCTGTGTACTTGTGCTCTGATTTAATGAATGGTCCAGAATCTTGCCTTCTTCACATTGTAAGAGTATTGGGATCCTTACTCTTTTGACATTGATGATTATTTCTAGTTACACATACTTTCAAAGTTTGCAGACCACAGAAATAAGAAACCAGGAAAGAGAATAATGATTTACTTTGGTGGAATGAATGGGGACACCCGAAAATAACAAGGTGCAAATTTGCTGATGATACTAAGCTGGGTGGCAGTGTGACATATGATGAGGATGTTAGGAGAATTCAGGGTGACTTGGATAGGCTGGGTGAGTGGGCAGATACTTAGCAGATGACGTTTAATGTGAATAAGTGTGAGGTTATCCACTTTGGGAGTAAAAACAGGAAGGCAGATTATTATCTGAACGGTGTAGAGTTAGGTAAGGGAGAAATACAAAGAGATCTAGGAGTCCTTGTTCATCAGTCACTTAAGGTGAATGAGCAAGTGCAGCAGGCAGTGAAGAAGGGAATTATTACAAAGGGAATTGAGTACAAGAGCAAGGAAATCCTCTTGCATTTGTACAGAGCCCTGGTGAGACCACACCTGGAGTATTGTGTACAGTTTTGGTCTCCAGGGTTAAGGAAGGACATCCTGGCTGTAGAGGAAGTGCAGTGTAGATTCACAAGGGATGTCTGGACTGTCTTACGCAGAGAGGTTAGAGAGACTGGGCTTGTACACGCTGGAATTAAGGAGATTGAGAGGGGATCTGATTGAAACATATAAGATTATTAAGGGATTGGACAAGATAGAGGCAGGAAATATGTTCCAGATGCTGGGAGAGTCCAGTACCAGAGGGCATGGTTTGAGAATAAGGGGTAGGTCATTTAGGACAGAGTTAAGAAAAAACTTCTTCTTCCAGAGAGTTGTGGGGGTCTGGAATGCACTGCCTCGGAAGGTAGTGGATAAGTGAAAGGAGGTAGATAGGTATCTTATGGATAGGGGAATCAAGGGATACGGGGACAAGACAGGAACCGGGTATTGATAGTAAATGATCAGCCATGATCTCAGAATGGCGGTGCAGGCTTGAAGGGCCAAATGGTCTACTTCTGCACCTATTGTCTATTATTTTTAAGAGGATCCAAAAACAAGGAAACCCAGAAGAACTCTCACAATCTTTAAAAATGGCACAAAATATAGAGAACATAAGTCCTTTGGCTTTATAGCCAGAAGCATGGATTACAAAAGAAAGGGTCTTCATGTGACAAAGATTTTACTTGTGTATAAATTTTAGCATGCTATTGAAAAATCTAATGTGGATTGCACTTTTGGCCGAAAATCTTGACTTTTCTTTTTCATCATTTATTTCTTTCACTCAATTATTGCATCAAATTAACAAGGGAAGTTAAACAATACAGAATGGTAGGCTAGGAGAAGTCTTGTTTACTAAGTTGTATACAAACTACATGGCAAAGAATACTGGTACTAAAATAATTTAAAATGATATATTTAACTCATGACAAAACTGAGTCATGGCTCATTGTAATATAAGATGTGCACGAAATGTTCAGAATTTCTGAATTAAGGTTTCTTATGAAAACACCACTCACCGTCTCAATCCATTTGTTAGCTCAACTGCAAGCTCACTGTCATTGTATGTTCTGATTTCAGCTAGTGATAAAGCATGTGTTACTTCATCACTACAATCCTGAAATATTAGAAAGAAACAAATTACACAGAAATTATACATCCTCTGGGATATAAATGGAGAATTCATTATGTTGAATATGTATACTTAACTCAACATGCAAGAAATCTACAAAGAAGGGAGAGAACACTCCCCGTGAAAAGATTAACAGGCAATAAAAAGAATATCAAAATGTTTCATTGGCTCTCAATCAATCTACATTGCATCACATTCATAAATATTTTACCATGAAAAAGTGGTGATATTTTGAATACTTTTTACAATTCAATTTTTTTATGAATTAGTATGGCAATCAAGGTTTATACATTTGACTGAATCTTAAGTCAGTTCAAATGAATTATTCCATTTCAAACCTCAGCCATGATTGCTTGATATTGGTTGGGCCACTGATGTAACCCTTGACATGGCAGCTAATGTTGCTGGGATTACTGGCAGTGCTGCATAGATTCCCTGCAGGAATACAAAAATCCTGATACTGCCAGTGAAGTTCTTAGAGCCATTCCTCCACCTAGAATCTAACAATATAGCAGGAAATTGGTGAGATTCTTCAGTATTTACGACATGGGAATCTGCTTTTGGAACTATTCCCAAGCTAGACATAGTGCAGAATTTTTGAGTACATTCATTTGAATAGTGAACTGATGCCTACAGAAAGAATTGGAAGAATAAAAATACCTTTTCCTTTAAACTTCCTGTTTACAATGTTTTAATTATTTGAAGAACTTTCATGAATTTTAAATAAACACAAGAGGTTCTGCATATTCCGGAAATCCAGGGTAAACACACAAAAAATGCTGGAGGAATTCAGCAGGTTAGAAGAAGACTATGGGAGGAATACAGCCAATGTTTCAGGCTGAGACCCTTCATCGACGTGTCTTGGCCCAAAACATCAGCTCTTTATTCCTCTCTGTAGATGCTGCCTGATCTGTTGAGCTCCTCCACCATTTGGTTATTGTTACTATGTATTTTAAATGATATTTAAAAAATGATATCTAAAGTTTAATGACATTTTAATGCCTTTTTTAAAATGTAATTGCATGATAGCATTAAGCAACTCTCAGCTATGGCCAGTATGTTCTAGCCACCAATGCTTCTCAGTTCTGGGTTATGAGCCGCATGGCTTAGATCCAGGATGATCTTGCAATGAAATACTCATAAGGAATTATATCAGCTAAGTTCAGGACAATGAGAATGTGAGCAGTCAATGAGGGCAACAAAATCATCACCAATGCAGGGAGAACCACATCTCCTTCCTTAACAAAAGGCTCGGCAGAGGATGTACTTCTTGCGGCAGTTGGTAAAATTCCACCTTCCCCAGAATATACTGGTGCAATCCTACACTACCATCACAGACAGCATCCTCACGTCAGCCATTAGATTAGATTAGATTTAATTTTATTGTCATTGTGCCGATTACAGATATAAAGCCAATGAAATGCAGTTAGCATCTAACCAGAAATGCAAAGAATAGCAAACACGAGGAAATCTGCAGATGCTGGAAATTCAAACAACAACACACACAAAATGCTGGTGGAACACAGAAGGCCAGGCAGCATCGATAGCGAGAAGCGCTGTTGACGTTTCGGGCCAAGACCCTTTGCGAATAACTGCGAATAAAAAGTAAGTGCTACAGCACACAAATCTAAAAGTACTGAGTCAGTACAATATTAGTGCAATACTGCTTAGCACTGTGACATGAGGTTCAGCAGGGTCACAGCCTCAGGGAAGAAGCTCTTCCTGTGCCTGCTGGTGCGGGAGCAGAGGCTCCTGTCATGCCTGCTGGATGGGAGGAGAGTAAAAAGTCCATGGTTAGGGTGAGATGCTTCCTTGATAATGCTTTTCCCCCTGCCCAGGCAGCGTTTATGGTAGATGTTCATTTGCCACAGTCTACCATCACTGCAGAACTAGTATGTGTCCAAGACTACGAAGCAGGCAGAAAAAAAATCATAGTAGACACCAGCTACCCAGCAAACTACCCTTTCCAAAAGCTCCCTTCTAGAAAGCACTATAGGACTATTAAAACAAAAACTTCACACCATCTTAAAAGTTTGTTCCCTTAGACAGCTAATCTGATCAGCCGTTTAAGTAAGCCACCATCACCCCCTCTATCAGTTACTACACTGTAAACACTTTAAACTACTTTTTATAATGCTGTTGACATTGTAAATAAATGATAGTACTTATGCCCATTTTATTCCATATCCATACTTTAACCTTGAGTTTATTTTTATATAATCCAGACTGACTGGCAGAGGGGGTGGGGTGGCTCTGTTGGTGAGGAATGATATTCAGTCCCTTGCGAGGGGGGACATAGAATCAGGGGATGTAGAGTCAGTATGGATAGAACGGAGAAATTCTAAGGGTAGAAAGACCCTAATGGGAGTTATCTACAGGCCCCCAAACAGCAGTCTGGATGTAAGGTGTAAGTTGAATGAAGAGTTAAAATTGGCATGTCGCAAAGGTAATGATACAGTTGTCATAGGGGATTTCATCATGCAGGTAGACTGGGAGAATCAGAATGGTACTGGAACCCAAGAAAGGGAGTTTGTGGAGTGCCGCCGAGATGGATTCTTAGAACAGCTTGTACTGGAGCCTACCAGGGAGAAGACAATTCTAGATTTAGTGTTGTGCAATGAACCGGATTTGATCAGGGACCTGGAGATAAAGGAACCATTAGGAGGTAGTGACCATAATATGATATGTTTTAACCTACAATTTGAGAAGAAGGGAAAATCGGATGTGTCAGTATTACAGTTGAACAAAGGGAACTATGGAGCTATGAGGGAGGAGCTGGCCAAAGTTCAATGGAACAATACCCTAGCAGGGAAGACAGTGGAACAACAATGGCAGGTATTTCTGGGAATAACGCAGAAGGTGCAGGATCGGTTCATTCCAAAGAGGAGGAAAGATCCTAACGGGAATAAGGGGCAGCCGTGGCTGACGAGGGAAGTAAAGGGCTGTATAAAAATAAAAGAGAAGTATAACCTAGCAAAGATGAGCGGGAAACCAGAGGACTGGGAAGCTTTTAAAGAGCAACAGAAGATAACAAAAAAGGCAATATGCCAAGAAAAAATGAGATACAAAGGTAAACTAGCCAAGAATATAAAGAAGGATAGTAAAAGCTTCTTTAGGTATGTGAATAGCAAAAAAATAGTTAAGACCAAAATTAGACCATTGAAGACAGAAACAGGCGAATTTATTATGGGGAACAAGGAAATGGCAGATGAGTTGAACAAGTACTTTGGATCTGTCTTCACTAGGGAAGACACAAACAATCTCCCAGATGTAATAGTGGTCAAAGGAACTAGGATAAAGGATGAACTGAAGGAAATTTATATTAGGCAAGAAACGGTGTTGGATAGACTGTTGAGTCTGAAGGCTGATAAGTCCCCGGCACCTGATGGTCTGCAACCCAGGGTACTTAAAGAGGTGGCTCTAGAAATCATGGAAGCATTGGTAATCATTTTCCAATGTTCTACAGATTGAGGAACAGTTCCTGCTGATTGGAGGGTGGCTAATATTGTCCCACTTTTCAAGAAAGGAAGGAGAGAGAAAACAGGGAATTATAGACAAGTTAGCCTCACGTTAGTCGTGGGAAAGATGCTGGAGTCAATTATAAAAGATGAAATTACGCCACATTTGGATAGCAGTAGAAGGATCAGTCCAAGTCAGCATGGATTTATGAAGGGAAAATCATGCTTGACTAATCTTCTGGAGTTTTTGAGGATGTAACTATGAAAATGGACAAGGGAGAGCCAGTGGATGTAGTGTACCTGAACTTCCAGAAAGCTTTTAATAAAGTCCCACATAGGAGATTAGTGGACAAAATTAGGGCACATGGTATTGGGGGTAGAGTACTGACATGGATTTAAAATTAGCTGGCTGACAGGAAACAAAGAGTAGCGATTAACAGGACCCTTTCAGAATGGCAGGCTGTGACCAGTGGGGTACCGCAAGGTTCGGTGCTGGGACCGCAGCTGTTTACAATATACATTAATGATTTAGATGAAGGGATTAAAAGTAACATTAGCAAATTTGCTGATGACACAAAGCTGGGTGGCAGTGTGAAATGTCAAGAAGACGTTATGAGAATGCAGGGTGACTTGGACAGGTTGGGTGAGTGGGCAAATGTATGGCAGATGCAGTTTAATGTGGATAAATGTGAGGTTATCCACTTTGGTGGTAAGAACAGGAAGGCAGATAAATGGAGTCAAGTTAGGAAAAAGGGAAGCACAACGAGATCTAGGTGTTCTTGTACATCAGTCAATGAAAGCAAGCATGCAGGTACAGCAGGCAGTGAAGAAAGCTAATGGCATGCTGGCCTTTATAACAAGAGGAATTGAGTTTAGGAGTAAAGAGGTCCTTCTGCAGCTGTACAGGGCCCTGGTGAGACCCCACCTGGAGTATTGTGTGCAGTTTTGGTTTCCAAATTTGAGGAAGGGCATTCTTGCTAATGAGGGAGTGCAGTGTAGGTTCACAAGGTTAATTCCCAGAATGGCGGGACTGTCATATGTTGAAAGATTGGAGCGACTGGGCTTGAATACACTGGAATTTAGAAGGATGAGAGGGGATCTGATTGAGACATATAAGATTATTAAGAGATTGGACACGCTGGAGGCAGGAAGCATGTTCCCACTGATGGGTGAGTCCAGAACTAGAGGCCACAGTTTAAGAATAAGGGGTAGGCCATTTAGAACTGAGATGCAGAAAATCTTTTTCACCCAGAGAGTGGTGGATATGTGGAATGCTCTGCCCCAGAAGGCAGGGGAGGCCAAGTCTCTGGAGGGATATGGGGAGAGGGCAGGAACGGGGTACTGATTGTGTATGATCAGCCATGATCACAGTGAATGGCGGTGCTGGCTAGAAGGGCCGAATGGCCTAATCCTGCACCTATTGTCTATTGTCATGACAACACCCCACAGGAAATTCCTAATACATAGAAATGTATATGGCGAATAAAATTGTACATCAAGGATCAATGTACAAACCCACAATTCCAGAAAAGTTGGGATATTTTCCAAAATGCAATAAAAACAAAAATCTGTGATATGTTAATTCACGTGAACCTTTATTTAACTGACAAAAGTACAAAGAAAAGATTTTCAATAGTTTTACTGACCAACTTAATTGTATTTTGTAAATATACACAAATTTAGAATTTGATGGCTGCAACAAAAGTTGGGACAGAGGCATGTTTACCATTGTGTTACATCACCTTTCCTTTTAATAACACTTCTTAATCGTTTTGGAACTGAGGATACTAATTGTAGTAGATTTGCAATTGGAAATTTTGTCCATTCTTACTTGATATAAGACCTCAGCTGCTCAACAGTCTGTGGTCTCCGTTGTCTGGTTCTCCTCTTCATGATGTGCCATACATTTTCAATAGGAGATAGATCTGGACTGGCAGCAGGCCAGTCAAGCACACGCACTCTGTGTCTACAAAGCCATGCTGTTGTAGCCCGTGCAGAATGTGGTCTGGCATTGTCCTGCTGAAATAAGCATGAACGTCCCAGGAAGAGATGTCGCCTTGATGGCAACATATGTCTCTCTAAAATCCTAATATATGCCTCAGAGTCAATGGTACCTTCACATACATGCAACTCACCCATGCCGTGGGCACTGGTGCACCCCCACACCATCACAGATGCTGGTTTTTCCATCTTTTGCAGATAACAATCAGGATGGTTGTTTTCATCTTTGGCACGGAGAACTTGACGCCCGTTTTCTCCGAAAACTAGCTGAAATGTGGACTCATCTGACCACAGCACACGGTTCCACAGCCTTACGGTCCATCTGAGATGAGCTCGGGCCCAGAGAACTCGCCAGCGTTTCTGCATAGAGTTGATGTATGGCTTCCTCCTTGCGTAATACAGTTTCAAGTTGCATTTCTGGATGCAGCGACCAACTGTGTTAAGTGACAATGGTTTTCCGAAGTACTCCCGAGCCCAGGTGGCTGTAATTGTCACAGTAGCATGATGGCTTCTTAGGCAGTGCCGCCTGAGGGCTCGAAGATCGTGTGCATTCAATAGTGGTTTCTGACCTTACCCCTTACGCACTGAGATGTCTCTGAATTCTTTCACAATATTATGTACTGTAGATGTTGAAAGACCTAAATTCTCTGCAATCTTGCGTTGGGAAATGTTCCTTTTGAACTGACTAACAATTCTCTCATGAATTTTGGCACAAAGGGGTGAGCCACGACCCATCCTTGCTTGCAAGGACTGAGCCTTTGATGGATGCTACTTTTATACCCAGTCATGATACCTCACCTGTTACCAATTAGCCTGCTTAATGTGGAGTCTTCCAAACTGGTGTTACTTCAATATTCAGTGCACTTCTTAATCTTATTTTAACTCTGTCCCAACTTTTGTTAAGTGTGTTGCAGCCATCAAATTCTAAATGTGTGTATATTTACAAAATACAATTAAGTTGGTCAGTAAAAGTATTGAAAATCTTTTCTTTGTACTTTTGTCAGTTAAATAAAGGTTCACATGAATTAACATATCAGATATTTGTTTTTATTGCATTTTGGAAAATATCCCAACTTTTCTGGAAATGGGGTTTGTACATACAAAACAGCAGTGGCTCAAGAACTGAACCCTATGAAATGCAAATGTACATCTACCTAAAATCCTAATAATAGCAATATCTCAAATCTCCAGTTTCTGTTCTGTATCAATTCTCTATTTATGCTGACACTGCCATTGCTTGTGTAAAGGTCAGAAATGCAGCTGGGCTTGAAACTGGATACCACAAATAGATCATGAACAGCAAAGGTTAGGAATTAAGAATGTTTGAAAAAGGAGTAGGCTATTCAATCCTCAGATGATTCCTTTTCAGCTCTATAGTCTCATGTAAGCTTCATTTTCATTCACAACTAGGAGTGTAATAAAGTATGGTGTCAAAGTTACTATAAATACACAGGAAGCAAATAAAGCACCTTTACAGGATCTCTGAATTCAGGACCAATGATTCAACTTACTCCCAGAGGAGATGCACAATTGATCATGCAAAGCATTTCAGCAAGCACAAAACCTGCCAGAGTTTAAAACCAAATCTGAGACAGATGGAGAGAGATTATAAGAGACTATATGAGGGGTGACTAAAACATGTATCTAAGTAGCAAAGATTTTTAAAAAATCTGGGAGCATGGAGCAGATTGTTTGACATCCTTTGAGATATAATTATTTATCTCAAAACTAATTAAGATATTAAAGATTGTGTTACAGCAACAATTAATTACATTTTTATAATACATTTGCTGATGCATTTTTCTTATATTATTTGTGCGTAACTGTCATGTGTCTATATGACAGGAAGTAAAAGAAAGCCTAATGTGAAAAGTAACTTTCAATGGAAGAGAGAAAATGGAAGCACCTTGGAATTATACTTAATAATTACGAGAAAAGGAGAGGTGGGAATTGAGGGAAATATTACAGTGAGCATCAGCAATTCTGATTAAGCTCTCAGTCTCTCATTTTTTCAGTGGGTATTGAATGATCCCCTAGTACAAGATGGAGTTCGACCTCAAAATCTACTTTTTATGAACTTGTAACTATATTGGCTGCCTGCACTGCACTTCCTCTAAAAATATAACACTTTATTCTTCATTCTGTTATTGTTTTCCCTTGTACTAACTCAGTACATTGATGGCATGTAAAACAAACATTTTCCCTGTACATGAGACTATGATAAATCAGTTTACAAATTTACCACATATGTTACATCATGTTTCTTGCACTGAATTTAATGGATAATGGTGAAATTTATTTTTACTTGTTTGTCTTTTCCTCCACTGCTGGTTGAGCTGACAGATCGCATCCGTTGTTCCTTTTGCTCTTCAACCTCTGACTTCAGGTGCTCAATATGCACCAAGTACGCTTGTTCCTGGGCTTCCCGTGTGCTGAGCTTCAGTTCAAGCGCTTTCTTCTCCTTCTCCATTAAATAAAGTTGGGCTTTGAGTTCTGCCATTTCCTCCTTCAGATTACAGAAATATTCAGTTTCAAAAGTTCCAATATTTTTAAATATTATGAAGATATATCAGCAGTTGTAAAATGTATCATTAAGAATTATCAAATTTCAGGTCTACATTATTATCAAATAAAATACTTAATGTCACTAGAGAAAAGAGGCTTTTAAATGGCTAAATAGTGTCCATTGGTACAGGAAATAAAAACCTGCCGAGAGCTTTGGCACCTTCCAATGATCTTGTTCAGCTTTTCCAGGTATAAAGATAGTTATAATAATTTAAGTATGCCTTATATGCAGTCATTTCAAAAGTGATTAAATAAAATTAGCCAATTTGGAAGTTTTAGCAAGATGAACTGCCACTGGTGGCTCCAATGGCATAGACAAAATACTTGGTGCCTCAAATCAGTCAAAACTTGGGGGTTTTGTATTTAATGTATGGAGAGAAATCTGAATATACCAGAAAATATGGTATTACAAGTTTTCTTTACGTACACAAATAAAAATACAATACCATCACAATATTGAATTAGTTTGAGGCTTTAACTTGAGACTGATCAGAATCAAAAAATTACAGTGTAGAATGATGCCATTTGGCCTGCAGTATCAATGACAGTTGAAAAACTATCTGAACAAATTGCATTTCTTGCATATAACCTTGAAGATAAATGCCCTCCCTGCCACATGATACCAATTCCAACCACCAATCTCAACCCGTCTGGCTAAAATATTCTTTCCTCATCTCTTCATCTTTTAATTGTAAATCAAAGCCCTAGTCATTGATTTTTGTTAATGAATAAGTCCTTTCCCTCCACACTAAGTTCCCAAATGTGCACTCATAAATCTTCATTTTGTCAAAGAAACAATTCCAGTCATTTTTTCAAATTAAATATCTACTGCCCTAGCTTATATTTTCAAATTTCTCCTGTAGCCCTCGAGTATCATAATTAATATCCTATTGCCACTATATTTAAGGAAACCAAATGTGGATTGTATGACAATTTTTGCCAATATCTCTATTCTTTAAAAGAAAATCCTGATCTTAGAGATTTCCATTCATTTGTTTTCATTTTATTCAAACTATGGACCAAAGCTTTCTGTCAGGAACAAGCGGCCCATGTTCATTGTGTCCAATGTGGAAAGTACAAATGTTTCTTTGAATATTCCTATCTCAAAGGATTCTGCTATTCTAGGTTTGCTAGACTAGACCTTGACAACTAAATGAAATCAAACACAGTCTACACCATATTCCCAAGCTTAGCCCAACATTAACTGGAATGTTTTTAAACATTTTGACATTCAGAAACACTTGAACCGTTAAAAGTAGAACAAGTAAAAAGATTACTGATTATAAACTTGTAACGCCTTGGAAAAGGTTTCACTGCTAATGTAATGGTTTCTCTGTAGCAGCAGTGTGTCTGGGTTATCACTGGAGATAAAGGAGGCTTTAGAATGTGCAGTGTCCAATGAGGGGAGGTTCTTCTTTCTTGTGTGCTCAAGAACGAGGTATTCATCCACCTTTGTTTGGCGGAATATGGAGAGAGAAGATGCCAGAACAGAGAGGTTGTAGACTGCAGGACTGAGAGGATGTGGAATGAGGTCGGGAGTTGACAATGCCCGGGGTAAATCAATGGAGAACAAACGCTGGGAAAACCGTGAGCTCCAATGTGTACATTAGACTGTTTCATTAAAATGGGCCCTTTTCGTTTTCTTTACTAACCCTCTAGTCAAATTAAGAATTATAAAGCTAAATTGTTTAATTGCATATGGTGTACTGTTTGTTATTCCATGGTACTGATTCGTAACGGGAAAACATCACGCAGCATCCACACAAATGAGACTTCACAAGTTTGGTGGGCCAAAGAGTGTCTTCCCCTAGACTAAAGCTGCTGACCGAACCTAAGGTTACAATTGTCGGGGTATCATTCCGGGATTTATTTTGTTGGATGCTGATGATTTGTCCCGACGTGCACATGAAGGGCTGGATAAGGATGAAGAGTGGGAGAGTGATCCTGTCCTGGCGGTAAAAGCCACGTGTCAGTTTGCCATCATGGTGAAGGTGGACATAAGGCAAGGGCAGGATCAAACGGTAGATCAATTGGGAGCTTCTGCTGACGCCACTCCACAAGCTTACTGTAACCTGACTGCTCTGAAGACAAACCAGTTACTGGAATTGAGTCCTGGGGAAGTAGCAGCTGTTCAGTGAGATGACCCGGGCATCAGTACCATTTTGTCAGCAGTTGAAATGGGAGACATGGCTCAGACGGACAAGACAAAACACACTGCAGTGCCTCCATTACTGAGAGAATGGCCCAGGTTGGAATTGAGGAACCAGATCCTATACCGGATCATGTCACCTCCGGACCGACCTTGGCGTTCCCAGCTGGTTCTGCCTGACAAGTATCGGAGGATTGTGTTGAAGTCACTTCCTGATGATTCTGGACATTTGAGGGTTGAAAAGACCTATGGATTGCTCAGAGACTGATTCTACTGGCCCCAAATGAAGCTGGAGGTCGAGGAATACTGCAAGTCGCATTCGATGCATTTGGCAGAAGACGCTGCCTACGCGGACAGCTCCCTTGTCCCACTTGCAGCGTAAAGGGCCCCTAGACCTGATGTGTATGGATTTCCTGTCAATAGAGCCAGATGCCAGCAACATGGCGAATGTCTTAGTCATCACGGATCACTACACCCAATATGCACAGACTTTCCCCATCAAGGACCAGAGGGCATCCACGGTGACCAAAGTGTCATGGGAAAAGTATTTTGTTTGTTATGGCCTCCCCAGATGGATACACAGTGATCAGGGATGGGATTTCAACAGTAGGCTCATCCATGAGTTACTGGGCATGCTTGGAGTCAAGAAGTTGAGGACCCACTCCCCTTCATCCACAGGGTGATCCCCAGCCCAACAGGTTTAATCAGACCTTGCTAGACATGCTCAGGAGCTTGGAGATCAGCAAGAAGAACAGGTGGAGTCAACATTTTAGACAACTGGTCCACTGTTACAACTGTACCTGAAATGAAGCTACCAGGTACTCACCACATTACCTAATGTTTGGGCACGAGACGAGGTTGCCCATCAACCTTTGTTTTGGGACTGACAAGGGCGACCTACCAGTGAAGACTTACCTGAAGTATGTGTCTGATATGAGAAGGGAGCTGAAAAGCTGGTTTCACAGCTTCAAGCAGGATCAAGGAAATAAGAGGAGGTACGACCAAAAGGTGAGGTTCTCCCAACTCCTGCCGGGAGACTGAGTCCTCATAGGGAATCTGGGGCTACCTGGGAAGCACAAGTTGGCTGACCACTGGGCAGCTATACCCTATGTGTAGGAGTCAGATGCCAAACATACCAGTTTTCTGGGAATGAGCCTGTCAAGATACTCCATCAGAACCACCTTCTACCTCTGGGACAAGAGGTGCAGGTTGACCCAGAGCCCAACCTGGAGCCTACACCTAGTGAGAGGACTCTGTGGCAACACGGGGTGTCTGCAGGACCAACAGCCGGAGAGGTTAAGTCTGGGCCTCATCCTTGGACATGGAGATGTGGTATATGTTGCCTTTTGCTAACTCCCCACTGATTGAGGAAGAGACTCTCAGCCCTTCTCATGCTGAGTCAGGTGAAATCGGGGGGGTGGGGGGGGAGTGCTATTTGTGGACAGCCGGGTTGCAGCAGGACACAAGGGATGAAGCTGGGCTTAGCCAGGGGACATAGGGGTCTGAGTTGCAGGTGGGCCTGAGTGATAGGCTGGGGGAGGACTTGCCGGGTAGACCAGTAGTGTCGGAAAATGAAGAGGTAGATGAGAGGGTACAGAGGTCTCACTGAATCAGGAGACCACAGGATAGGCTGGCACATGCAGCACCAGGGGAACAGAGTATGGCCCCTACCACTTTGGAGAGCTATGTCACTGCCTTTTACACCTGGGTTGGACTTTGTGGTTTGCAGGAAGGGTTAGCAAATTATCTCAAAGAAATGAGGGCATGACTTAATTTGGTGGGGGGAGAGTGTAACACCCTGGGAAAGGTTTCACTGCTAATGTAATGGTATCTCTGTAGCAGCAGTGCGTTTGGGTTATGACTGGAGACAACAGGGGCTTTGGAATGTGTGGCATCCAATGAGGGGAGGTTCTTCTTTTTTTGTGTGCACGAGAGCAAGCTTTTGTTTGGCGGAAGATGGAGAGAAAAGATGCCAGAATGGAGAGATCGTAGACTGCAGGACTGAGTGGGCATGGAATGGGGTTGGGAGTCGACGATGCCTGGGGGAAATCGATGAAGAACAAACGGCCGAGAAAATTGTGAGCTCCAACATGTGCATTAGACTGTTCCATTAAAATGGGTCCTTTTATTTTTGTTTTCTTTACTAACCCTCTAGTTAAGAATTATAAAGCTAAATAATTTAATTGGATATGGTGTATTGTTTGTTATTCCATGGTACTGTTTATAACAGGGAAAACATTACGCAGCATCCACACAAACAAGATATCATAAGTCTGGCAGGCCAGTGAGTGTCTTCTCCTAGACTAATGCCACCGACCCAACCTAGGGTTACAAACTAAATCAATTATACAAGAACAAGTTTGAATAATTATAAAGCATTATTTCAAAAATATTTAGTTACCTAATACTTGCTTCCTCTTAACTGTTCATCTCCATTCCGATAATAAAGTCACTGTTCTTATGCCAGGATCTATAAAAATGTGTCAGGAAATCTGTCCAATGAACCTGTATATGCTAAAGTCCTAAACTTAATAGATTTTGGATGAGAAACCTGCCAATACTTTCCACTTTGGAGTACCCAAGGGCTCCAATGGTGACAGCTTGATTGCTGAGATTACCAGGCAGTTACAGTGAGGAATTGGCACAGAATATGGCAGCCTATTCATTTCAATGGAAATTTTACAACGTTGGGAAAAAATTTTAAGAACTAAGCAAATTATTTTGCTTTTATTTGGTTATTTTGATTGTTGATAATTATTTAAATATTTAGATTTTTTATCACTATACTTTCTCTTATTTTAGAGAGATAAATAATTATAGTATTTGAATGCCACTGAATGTCAGGGATCTTCATGAAAGTTCCAAAATCTTGATAATTTCCACAGACAGAGAGCTAGAAAGTACCTTTGTCTTCAGTTAAAAGTTTCTCAGCCACTTCTTGGTGATTTTCTAACTCACTCACATGACCCATAAACACCACATTAGCCCCTGGTAACATATTAGGTCATTTCCACTCAAATCCAAGATGTTTTTGGCCTTGTACATCTGAGTCAATTTAGTACAGAACAGTTATCCCACAGGCAATGCAGGTGGCAAACCCCAATCAGCAAAATCTAGCTCAATGGAACATTAGCTTCCTAAATTATATTTCAACAACAACTTCTAAATGTCATTAAAACTAAACTTCTCAAAATGTATGATTCTTACTCACCTTCATGGCCATAAGTTCTTGCATTAGAACTGCATTCTCTAAATCAAGTCGTTGGCCATCTCCCCGTGTTTTCACATCGTAACTAAGTGGATCAATATGAACACTTTCTAACTCTAACATAGTTAGCTTGACTGCTGCTTTGTCATTCTTTAACTGTTGAACATAATCCTTCAACCTCTGTTCATCTTCTTTTGTAAATTCTGTATCACAGCTACTAGCAGTTGAACTAGTAGTACTGAAGAGTCAAAAACAATAATGGATCAGTAATATTTTGAAATAAAATTATTCATATACACCACTTCATAAATAGCTCTTTTTCTAAATAAAGAATTAAGACTATCGAACAGTCACCTATTATGATAACATGGACTTTTAACTTCACAATCTACCTTGTTATGGCCTTGCACCTTATTTCTGCCACATTGCACTTTCTCTTGACTGTAACACTTCATTCTGTATTCTGTTATTGCTCTTTTGTACTAACCTCAATGTCATGAAATGATTTGTATGGATGGCATGCAAAAAGTTTTTCCACTGTATCTCCATACGTATGACAATAAACCAATTTACCAAATATTAAATTTTAAGAGCAAACGTTATTGCACAATGCAGTAAACTTTATCTCTGTTAAATTGTATTTTGTGTACAATAAAAATGTAGTTATACTTCCTAACATGTTCATTCTTTTCACAATTCCAGCAATACTTTCCACTTCTAAGGCATGTTTATTTAGGAGGGATATAATGAGTGATTATCATAACTTCTTGTCTTTCATGTATAAATGTTCAAACTTTCAATAAGGCTAAGCAAATCTTATCCAGGGTGATTGGAATCAAATCGCATTTACCCAAATTTTGAATTTAACAAAGCAGTGCAGAGATAAGAAATTGTGTTTATTTAAAATGCTACCCACTTGATCATCATGCTCATTGCAAAATCCAGACATTGCCATGGACTGCATTTATTACAGGGCATTCAGGCATTTGTGGTCCACAGAAATGATTTTATCGATCTCTTCTAACATAAAAATAACTGAACATATCTTTGGAGGAATTACAAATTTTAATTAATAAGAGTCCATATGCAACCAAAGCAAAATTATAAAACTGAACTATTCACCTGGTGTGACTGTGAGACGACAGACTTTCCCAGGGCTGTATGTTACATCCTGTAACAGTGCATGCTCCACCGCAGCTACCATCAAGTTTCATAAGTAGAGCTTTTGCAGCATTTTCTGCTGTTTTCCTGCAGTCATGTGCTCTCTTTAACATCATTGTTTTGTTTTCTTCCCCTTTTTGATCACCTGTGATAACATGATGTTAACATTTTTAATGACATTATGGAGAAAGCATCCAAGTTCCACGCAATTAAGATCAAGACCCAAAAGTAAAATCCTGGATTAAAACTAGAGAATACTGAAACTATTATTTTTGGTCCTTGCCTCCATGCCCACCTTCATCAATAGCAATTGCTTGGAACAATGCAAAACCTTTGCATTGTTGGTGTCATATTTGACCCCACTTTGAATTTTGAGCCAGATGGAGATCATGACTTTCAGATCAATAATGTCCATTTCCAAACATCACCCAGCTCCACCACTGGTCTTTATCTCATCAACTTCTAAAGCTCTTACTGCTTTAAGTATCTATCTTCTAATGTCTTCCTGCCAAACACTCTTACACTTGAAAAAGTTTAATTGCTTTGCCATTGATCATCTGGCTTCCAGCTGTAAATGTCTCAAGACCCAGAATTCTCTCCCTCAATTTATCTGCTTCAGTAATTCACTGTCTCTCTTTAATGCATCCCTTAAACTTACTTGTGTTTTAACAAACTACCTACAGAATCTTAATGTTCCCAGCAGTCAAATATTCTTCAAACACAACACGATGAACAGCCACGAAACATTTTACTATCATTATGTCTCCAGTGAATACATTTGTTGATTAATCTACTGAATGCACAAAACACCTCTAACTAAATTTGTTAAAATTCAAGTTGGCCAGTTAATGAACAGAAGTCAACCTGATAGCATTGTTATAATGCTTGAGAAGCAGTAAAGCACAAAAAAAATACCACTTTTTCTTAACTGGTCTGGCTCCAACTGATCTCAAGTGTCAAAAGCATTTTGGATCTTAGGACACATTAATCCAGTAACTATTTCAGCAAAATTGTGCAAAGGGTGAATTCTATTTTGTATTTGAGCAATATTTTTGCTGAAGGTATTAGGTGAGGGAAATTTGGTACATTTAATTGTAAAAGCACCTCTCCATCTCATCTTTCTCCTCTTTCATCAACTACCATATCCTCAAACATCACTTAGTGATTCACATTTTAAGACATTAGGCCAGCTGATTAGACCAGCATTTAAAAAGCCATTTCCCAGTTAATTGCTGGCATGGAGTACTTCACTTGTCAAGTTGCAAATGGAATTGAATATTGTGCAACCATCAGTAAAAATTTCAACTTGTGACCTTTGACATAAATGCCATTACAAAAAAAGCACAACTGTGCCTCTATTCCTTCGAAATTTGCGAAGATTTGGCATGAAATCTAAAACTTTAACAAACTTCTAAAGATGTGTGGGGGAAGAGTATATTGACTAGTTGAATCACGAATCATGGTTGAATTCCTGGTATGGAAACACCAAGGCTCTTCAACATAAAATCCTACAGTTATTATTGGATACAGCCCAGTCTATCATGTGTAAAGCCCTCCCCCACCACTGAGCATTACAGGAAAGCAGCATCCATGATCAAAGGCCCCCAAAATCCAGGCACGCTCTCTTCTTGCTGTTGCCATAAGGAAGAAGGTACAGGAGCCTCAGGATCCACACCACCAGGTTCAGGAACAGTTATTACCCCTCAACCATCAGATTCTTGAACCAGAGAAGACAACTTCACTCACCCCATCACTGAACTGTTCCCGCAGCCTTTGGATTCACTTTCAAGGATTCTGCACCTCACATTCTCAATTCGTATTGGTTATTTATTTATTATTATTATCATTTTCTTTTTGTACTTGCACAGCTGTTTGCACACTGATTGTCCGTCTTGTTGGGTGCGGTCCAGATTCTATTGTGATTCTGGATTTACTGTGCATGCCCGCAAGAAATTGAATCTCAGGGTTGTACAATGTGACATATATGTACTTTGATAATAAATTTACTTTGAACTTTGATCTGTGAAGGAACAGCCGAAAACAGGAAATTATATCATGTGCCTGGGACCTTTGATCTCCAGCTACTACCATAACTATCTTCCTTTAAGCATGACTTCAAACAGTGATGTTTTCCCCTTGATACACATCAGCCTCAGTTTCATCACAGAATATCTCGATGCCACATTCAATCAAATGTTGCCTCCCCAAGTACATTCTGTGTTTTTCCTATTTCCATTGCTGAGACAGCTGAGGGAGAACAGTTGATGTTTTTAAATCAGATGGTTTCCTTATCTGTGCTTGACTTGATACGGGAGACTTCATTTTACCCAAGATGAATGTTGAAGATGTCCAGGCTGCTCCCTCATTTGTACACCTCTTAGATACCATTTATGGTGAGTCAGTGAAGCTAACTGAGTAAGGTTTAGTTCTATTTGTATAACTAAGTGAGGCTGTTCAATTTGACTATGTGAAGTTGGCTGGATTTGGCCACATCCAAATTCAATGATAAGTTGTTGCTGAGTGCACACAATGCAGGGACATAAAAAATGTGACAAGAAAGCAATGATAATCAATACATTATAAGTTTAACTTTAATAAATGAATATATTTTTGTACTCACCAACTGATCCAACACCTGCAGCCTTGAATTGGCCCAAAATGAGTCCTTGTTCACTCTCTGCTAGTGCCAATAATAATTCATATGCTTCTATGCACTGTTCACTTAGAATACAAGCAAATTAGGTGAAAATAAGTAACTACATTTAATAACTTGAAGTTATGCTAACATTATATGTTGAAAAAGACTTGCAACATAAACATATGGACAATTAAAACAGGAAGTACATCCATAAATGTGTATTTGATGTTATTTTTGATAAACATTGAATTGTGTGTAGTTTGCTATAATAAACTGTATAAATACTGTATGAATCAAGATTATTTAGTATCATTTCCAGTACACATGTACAGAAGTATGAAATAACTGTTACTTCTGATCCAATGCAACACAAAGAAACAAGATAAAGACACAATAGTAATAATACATATAAACATGTAAGACAGCTATATATTAATTTTATGTCCATAAAGTGATGCTAGGCACATAAGGTTGGGAGCATGGAGGGGTGGAGATATCATCAGCCACACTGCTTGCACAAATATATGTAGTATATATTTGGTATATGGAAAGGGATAAAATCAGACAAAATGATAAAGTGCTTAACTGGGGAAGGGCTAACTTTGAAGGGATGAGGCAGGAACTAGCGAGAGTAAATTGGAAACAGATGTTCAAAGGGGAAAGCACAGAAGTAATGTGGGAGAAGTTTAGGGACCGCTTGAGCTGGGTTCAGGATAGGTTTGTCCCACTGAGGCAAGAAAAAAATGGTAGGAAAAGGGAACTGTGGCTGACAAAACATGTGAGGCAACTCGTCAAGAGGAAAAAGGAAGCATATGTTAGATATAAGAAGCAGGAAGTAGGAGGGGCTCATGAGAAATATAGGGTAGCCAGAAAGGAGCTAAAGAAAGGAGAGCTCGAAGGGGGCATGAGAAGGCCTTGGTATGTAGGATTAAGGAGAACCCCAAGGCGTTCTATGTGTATGTGAAGAACAGGAGGTTGACGAGAACAAAGGTGGGACCGCTAAAGGATAAAGAGGGCAACATGTGCCTGGAGGCGGAGGAGGTTGTGGAGGTCCTAAATGAATACTTTGCTTCAGCATTCACAAGTGAAAAGGATCTTGATCAGGGTAAGGTCGAAATAGAACAGGCCTGTGTGCTGGACAATGTGGAGATTACGGAAGAAGTGCTGGATCTTCTTAAAAACATCAAGATTGATAAATCCCCAGTGCCGGATATGATACACTCCAGGTTGTTGTGGGAATTGAGAGGAGAGATCACTGGAGCATTAGCTATGATCTTTGGCTACAGGGGAAGTGCCGGAGGACTAGAGAATGCAAATGTAGTTCCTTTGTTTAAAAAATGTAATAGGGAGAAACCTGGGAACTATAGACTGGTGAGACTTACAATGGTGGTCTGCGAACTACTGAAAAGGATTCTTAAGGATAGGATCTACGAGCATTTGGAGAAGTACAGTCCACTCATGGAGAGTCAACATGGCTTTGTGAAGGGAAGAACATGCCTCATGAGCCTGCTTGAGTTTTTTGAAGAGGTAACAAAAGAAATTGATGAGGGGAGGGCAGTGGATGTGGTCTACACGGACTTTAGCAAGGCATTTGACAAGGTCCCTCACGAGAGACTCATCCAGAAAGTCATGAGGCATGAGATAAGTGGAACCTAGACTGTTTGGATAAAAAATTGGCTTAAAGGAAGAAAGCAGAGGGTAGTTGTGGAAGGAAAGTATTCTGTCTGGAGGTCGGTGACTAGTGGAGTGCTGCAGGGATCTGTCCTGGGACCCCTGCAATTTGTGATTTTTATAAAATGACCTGGATGCAGAGGCGGAAGGATGGGTGAGTAAGTTTGCGGATGACACGAAGATTGGAGGAGTTGTGGATGGAGATGCAGGTTGTCGAAGATTACAAGAGGATATAGACAGGCTGCAGAGTTGAGCAGAAAAATGGCAGATGGAGTTCAATCCAGATAAGTGTGAGGTGATGCATTTTGGAAGGACAAACCAGAAGGCTGAGTACAGGGCTAATGGTCGGTTACTTAAGAGTGTGGATGAACAGAGGGACCTTAGGGTTCAAATCCATACATTCCTCAAGGTCACTGCGCAGGTTGATAGGGTAGTTAAGAAGGTCTATGGGATGCTAGGCTTCATTAGCAGGGGGATTGAGTTCAAGAGTAGAGAGGTCATGTTGCAACTCTACAAATCTCTGGTGAGACTGCACTTAGAGTATTGTGTTCAATTCTGGTCACCTCATTAAAGAAAGGATGTGGAAGCTATGGAGAAGCTGCAGAGGAGATTTACCAGGATGTTGCCTGGTTTGGAGAACAAATCATATGAAGCAAGGTTAGCAGAGCTGGGACTTTTCTCTTTGGAGCGTAGAAGAATGAAAGGGGACTTGATAGAGGCCTACAAGATTATGAGAGGCATAGATAGGGTGGATAGGCAGTACCTGTTTCCCAGGGCACCAATAGCAAACACCAGAGGACATATGTACAAAATTAAGGGAGTGAAGTTTAGGGGAAACATCAGGGGTAAGTTTTTTTTTAAAAAAAGGGTTGAGAATGTCTGGAATGATTTGCCAGGGATGGTGGTGGAGGCTAAAACATTAGGGGTATTTAAGAGCCTCTTGGACAGGCACATGGATGAAATTAAAATAGAGGGTTATGGTGTAGTGTGAGTTTAGTACTTTTTTTTAAAAAAGGATTATATGGGTCGGCACAACATGGAGGGCTGAGGGGCCTGTACTGTGCTGTAATGTTCTATGGTTCTATATTTTATAGCTTTCAACTTCCATTGGTAATTGTTACAACGAGCTCAATTTTGCAAGGAAATGCCAGTTTTCCAACACAGCTAATTCTATTTCCCTTGTATAGTAAGTGACAGGAAATTTGGGAGTTCCTTAGCATAAATGCTTGAATGCAGAAATCCTAAATTTCTCATATACTTCATTAGGAGCTTGAAGAGATTTGGCATGTCAACAAATACATTCAAAAACTTCTTTAGATGTGCTCGTGGAGAGCATTCTGACAGGCTACATCACTCTCTGGTAATTGTATGGCTACTGCACAGGACCAAATGAAGCTTCAGAGGTTAGTAAATCTAGTCAGCTCCATCTTGGGTACTAGCCTACAGAGTATCCAGGACATCTCAGGGAGCGGTGTCTCAGAAAGGCAGCATCCATTATTAAGGACCTCCAGCACCCAGGGCATGCACTTTTCACACTGTTACCAGCAGGTAGGAAGTACAGAAGCTGAAGGCACACACTCAGTGATCCAAGAACAGCTTCTTCCCCTCTGCCATCTGATTCTTAAATGGACATTGAACCCACGAACACTACCTCACTTTTTTAGTATATATTATTTCTGTTTTTTGCATGATTTTATTCTATTCAATATATGTATATGGCAATTAATTGATTTATTTATCATTATTTTTATTATTTTTCACCTCTTCTTCTATATTATGTATTGCATTGAACTGCTGCTACTACATTAACAAATTTCACGACACATGCCGGTGATAATAAACCTGATTCTGATTCTAAACAGAGCCACCTGCTTAGATTTTTTTTTAAACCTATGTACAGACAAAACTCTAGCAATAAACATCTGCCTCTCTATTTTAAACAGATTCTCCAAACTTACACAGGAGAATCCAAACATTATTTGATGCCGGGATTTCTCTTCCACTGAGATCAGTGTCTTGGGAGCTGACTTAGCCTGACTGTGAATGTCTCATGGTTAGAATTTGCAATTACTGCCAACCACAGTACAGCTATATGTGCACCAGTCTTCATGCCCAGATTTCAAATTGTTGATTCAAAGGCACACTTTAGAATTTGATAGTGCGTAAAGCATAGTTAGGTTCCACCCAAGACTTTGAGCCTCAGACACAAAAAAATTTGGGGTGAAAAGGGATAGGTTGTGGGAAAGAGAAGAGGATGGTCTTGATATCCCACTTGTATACCATTGTAGCACTCTTGTGTTTGCATTATGATTTCTTGATTTATCTATTTTAATTATAGTAGCTTTCTATTTTAAAGTGATTGATTGAAGTCTCATAGTTATAATGCTGAAAAAAAAATCTATTTTCTGGGTTGATTAGGAGTGGCTCTGTGAACTTATGTAATGGGTGGGTATCTTTCTGATTATTTATATTATCTCATGATGTGCAGTACAAACATCCAGAAAGGGAAGTCACAATAGCTTTTAAAGAATTTAAAAAAAAGAATTGGGTAAAATATTTTTACAGCTAGGAGCATCAAAAACCCAATTTGTAATTGTTACGCTTACCTGTATTGCAGTGCAAGTCTTAATGCTGTACTATTGGATTCATATTTACCAACCAGCATACTCATTCTTTCAGCATTGCTCTTGCATTCTTCCAAAGTAATGGTTAAAAGGTCATTTTGTGATTTTAAATGTTCAATACGACTGAAAGGTAAAAACATTATGAACTGTATCAATTAATGTTTAATTTAAACTATTAAAAGGATAACAGAAATGGGGTCATTGTTCCAAGTATTACAACATACAATTAACACAAATTTGGAATAAGAATAGACCACAGACCTTTTACCCTGTTGTGCCATTTTATAAAATCATGGCTGATCAGATTATAATCCCAACTGCACATTTCCATCTACCTCTGGTAATACACAACCTTATCAAACTGCCAAATTGAACCATAAAAATCAAAAAGTTTTATTTACATCTCCCATTGACTGTCAGAAATGGGTGACATCTTACGTTTAAACAGTGACTACAGGCTCTGGATTCTTCTGCAAGAGAAATCATCCTCAACTCCTTCCACCCAGTCAAAACTCTCAAGGTTTGTGTGTTTCAATCAAGATAGTCCTGGCTTTTCTAAACTGCAGTAGCTAGAAGATTAGCCTTTTCAAACTTTCAGCACAAGACAAGCTGCCTAATTCAGCTGTGATCTTTGTAAACCGCCTCCAAATTGAACATAGAACATAGACATCTACAGCACATCATAGGCCCTTCAGCCCACAATATTGTGCCAACCATGTAACCTACTGTAGAAACTGCCTAGAGTTTCTCTACTGCAAAGCCCTCTATTTTTCTAAGCTCCATGTACCAATCTAAGAGCCTCTTAAAAGACCTTATTGTATTTGCCTCCACTACCATCGCCAGCAGCACATTTCATACACCCACCACTCTATGTGAAAAACTTAACTCTAACATCCCCTCTGTACCTACTTCCAAGCACCTTAAAACTATACCCCCTCTTGTTAGCCATTTCCGTCCTGGGGGAGGGAGCCTCTGGCTATCCATGGCTTTCATCATCTTGTACACCTCTAACAGGTCATCTCATTCTCCATTGCTCCAAGGAGAAAAAGCCAAGTTCACTCAACTTTCCAAAGAATTACCTTCAAAATGTACACAATACTCTATATGTCAATGTGTAAATGCCCTACATAATTGGAGCATTGCCATCTTTTTCTATCCAGTTCATCCTGCAATAAACAAAAACCTCTGTTAACTTAAGAGTTACTTGTTATATCTGCATAAAAGCCTTCTGGAAATCACTCTGCAGAACTTCTAGCAATCTACTGTCTCTCACCATTTCTATAATACATTTTACTTTATTTTTCCTGCCAAAATGAGTGATGTCACATTATCCCACTGGTTCTCTGGTAGTTCTTTGCCCACTAATTTACCTCATCTATGTCCCTTTATCACCTCTTTCTCTCCTAACAGCTTATTTTCCTACCTAATAATAAAAGGTAAGGATAAAAGCATGAAGATAAAATCTTAAAATGATTGAACATGCCGTTGAATCAGTTTTCCCCCATACAAGATATTTGAATGAACTGCCCAAACAGCTCTATTCCTAAAATATTATCCTGCAGCCTTGCATATGCTCGTCATACATGTTTAAGTGTCTTTTAAAAATTTCCTATGGAACCTAGTGCATCATTTGTGGAAAGTGGTACTTTATTTTACCTTTACACTCTGACCCTTAAATAAAACCAAAGACCTCTGCTTACAAACCAACCAGCGGAAGCATCTTCTCCCTATATTTTCTGACAAAACCAATCATCAAATTAGGTTTTCATTAAACCTTAAATGGCTCGCCAGGCACAAAAGAGCATTCACCACTAATTTGAATGATAATTGTCCATCCATAATCTTTCTTCCCAATCCATCACTGGAACAGCAGTAGGTGGTTTATCATTCAAATCTGTTCACCAATTTATTGAGATTGCCATTTTCTGCCAAATTATATCAATACAGCTTGATTCCTTAAAGTTGTAAAAACCAAGGGAGGTAGTGGGGATAAGCTGCAACTACCTATTAAATGTCCCCAATGGCATGTGTCTCAAAAAGCCTCTGACAACCCAAGTCCAGCTCCTGACCTTCACACGTGGCTTAGCTACTGAGCCTGGTGGTACAGTTTCTACTGATGGGAGAAGGGGCAAAGGTGGGTTACTGATACCTTAAAAGCAGTCGTTTCAGGCAGATGGGGTTCGTCAGCTGTGGTTGGCAGCTCATCTAGGAGAAAGAAAGCTCTGATCTCAAACCCCTGCTGCATTACGGCTATACCCATTCGTGAGGAAGGCTTCAGGAGTAAACCTCGAGGAAATATATAAGTTGAATTCAACGTTGACTGGCAACTCTTGTGGTGTCACTGGTGTCAAACTGTATTGATCTCTCCAATTCCTTTGGATTCATCGACTGCATGAAAAGGGGGAACTTGCTGTACGGCCAATAGCTTGTTCTCCATACCCTACTCCCCTGGTTTGCACATTGGCTTGGTTATCACATAATGGTTTGTGTAGGATGAAATATCCATGGTCGACCCTGACCAATAGAAGACCTCATATCTCAATACACCTACTTTTACACTATATATCTTTTAATATCATAGCTGACAATTATTTTTTAACTTAAGATGGATAGATTTAATAAATGAACAAGCATCAAATTCCTTTTGTGAAAATGGTTTCCAAATTCCTACCACTTTTGCATACAGAAGTGCTTTCTAACTTCATTCCTGAAAGGCTTAACTCTATTTGTTACCCAGTTTTATAAGTTTCAGGAAAAATTATCACAGTTTTAGTGAACTCTCCTTATTTCTCCATGGAGTCCCAATATTGTTCTGGTAGATTTAGATTGCTTTCTCTACAAGGCCAGTATGTTTTTCCTGTGAGATGCCATGAACAAATCTTAGTAATTTGTATGATCTAACCAAGGCTGTGTATAAACTTTACAAAATCTCTACCATTTTTATTCTAGTCTTCCAGATTATACAGAGAGAAGCAGTATCCCAACAATCTTTTTTTTAGTTATTTTCTATCTCTGCCCATAACATTTTATGTATCCACTTAAATATACCATCAAGGTTGCAGATTACCCAATCTATTCTAGACTACAACCCAATGGTACAAAGTCTGCCCCAGTAATGTACACCAAATGTTATGAACATTAAATTTTCAAATTCAGGTACCTACATTTCCTATGCCTAATCCCTCACCCAATGCACTCCTTCATCCCCACCATCCCTGCTTTATCTGATTTCACTTATAATCATCTTTATTTATCTGATTACAGTATCTACAGACACTTACCTCCATTGTCTTCCAAACTCTGTTTCTATGCACCCTCTGCTCTCCCAACACTTCTCTCCATCTGCCCAAGATCTCCTTCCTCACCTGGTTCAATCTATTGTCTACTTTTATATCTTTATACTAGCCATCTCCCCTCTATGCTTTCCACTCTGACACAGGGTTTCGACCCAAAGTATTCACTTTTCCTTTGCTTCTATTGATGCTGCTTGACTTACTGAGTTCCTCGAACAATTTGCTTCTTCTTCCAGTTTCCATCAACTACAGACTCTGGTGTAATTAAGTACAAGACTTGTCTCAGTTTGCCATCAAAAACCGCTAAAGATTGTCATCCATCTTGCTCTTTGCTTAGGAGAAAATAAAAAGTTCTGCCCAAATAATTATCAGGGCTTCATATATGAAGTTGCATTTGGAATGGATACTTGCTATCTCTTTGTGCTGTAGCAAAGTGACATAGTATTAAGGTATGCCACTGGCATAACTCTTATTTTTAAGTCCCTGTTCGTCCTAAAATTAATACTGTAACAAACATTTTACCTGTTCAGCCTTTCTGTTTCCACCTCAAATTCACGGATTTTGCTTTCAGAAATAGCCGATCCATGAGAATAGAGTGTTTGAAATATTTCTTGAATATTGGAGCAGTCTTGCAAAGAATGGGCTAGATGCTCTGCTACACTACTGGACACCTGTTTAAATGAAAGAAATTAAACTTACATGGTGCTTGTGAAGTGTACCATTGTGTGGCAGTGAATGAAACCTCCGCTTATGGTTGCAGGCAGAGCACTCTGATTAAAAGAATAGTTTACCAGACTGGCAAAAAAATTACTCACAACCTATGTTCCCTCTAACCTGTGTGCGGGCACACACGTTTTTCAACTAGCGCACAAAGGAAATTAATGTGCGCGCAAAAGGTTAGTTACCTAAAATAATGTAGTAATTAATAATACTTATTGAAGATAATCTTTTAGCTAAATATTTCTGTTAACTAGTTAGTCAGTTTTTCAAATACCATAATGCACGTCACTAATTTACGTCACCTCACCTTTCCTGTTCCAGTTTGTACAGCTGCATCATGGCAGCTGCCATCTTTGGCAGACAGTGTTCACATCGTAAAGTTTACAAAGGTCTGTTTCAAATCCTGTAGATAGCTTACTAAGTTTTTATTGAAAAAAATATTGATTCACTACATTGAATTCACAAGAAGCGAAGGGCGTGAAGCACAAAAGAACTGCAAATTTGTCTAAAGTTGAATGGCTTAACAAAATAGTAGAAACTGCTACACCAAAAGCTCATGAGGTCATGAACATTCAGATACGAGAAATATTTATGTATGATTCGGAAACTGGAGTTATCTGTTTGTATTGTCATGATGCGAAAGTTGCTGGAGAATTTACTAGTGGAAAGAAGTGGAATGGTATTTTGAAACTTGACTTTTTGAAGCGTCATCTGGCAAGTAAATCGCATTTGGACAGTGTACAAAAGCTCAGGCAACAGAACCCATCATTACCTGTTACAGGAGTGCAACGCATGTTATGGCTGAATGCAGATGAACAAGAGCAAAAACGATCAAACCCAGAGGAGATCAAAGTTCGACAGTGTGTTGTTAGCTGTTAAAATGACTAACTCTACATTCAGTTCAACACATTAATGAACATATGGAAAAGTTATGTTCAATTCCCAGACAGCTGGTGAAGCAAAAATTACGCGTTTGAATTTCTGAAGACTATCAACTATATTGTTCAGAAAGACATGTTTGAAGAAATAGCATCAGCAGATCTTCACACGTTAACAGTTGAAGAAACCACAGACATATCTGTTAACAAATGTCTCAGCCTTTACTTCAAATTCAGATCTAAAGATTGTACTGTTTATAAAATGTTTTTTGGCGGAATAGTTCAGCAGCAGGCGTGTGATGCTTCTTCTATTGTTTCAGCGATAAAGCAGTTTAATGAAGAGAAGAAACTTGACCTCCATAAAATGGTGATGTTTATGTCTGATAGAACATCAGTAATGTTGGGCAGAGTTAGTTGGACACACTTAGTTCAGCAACACTGTGTAGCACACCATGAAGATCTGGGAATGAGAATCAAAAGCTATCAATTGGATGGAAGTTCGATTAGTCTAGACGGAGTTTACAAAGAATGGGTAAATGCCAAAGACAGGAGAGAGAAAAAATAACTGAGAGACTTAAAAATGTATGTAATTTTGTTGTTATTCTGTGCAGTTTTAAGTCAAATATTTTGTAAACCTACATAAACTGTGCCATGTGTGCATTCAGTGCACACGTACTTTTGTCACAGGAAAAAAATTTACACAACATAAGACTTTTGTGCACATTGACTTCTAAAAATTAGAGGGAACATTGCTCACAACAACATTCTGCCTCCTAATGGAATATCTAATAATAGTAATGACCACAATAAGACTGGAAGGAATTGGAGAAAGGTTGAAAAAGTAAAAGCAAGTTGGATGCATTGAGTTAACAATCTGGCTTCTTCCCCTTCGCAAAAGGCAAAAGAAAGTGAATACCTTTATACAATGGGCAACATGTCCACATTATATCAATATTCATTTGTAGTTTTGCTGGTCAATCTCATGGCAATACATAAAGAAATAAAATTGATTTGTTTTTCAGATCCAGTATGGCAAGAAGAATAATGAACCTATGAAAAAGGAATTAAGTGATGGCAGAGGAAGAAGAAGGAATAAGCTGGAGCATGTGGAAAGAAGGATGCAGCTGAAGGAAAAAACAAGTCAGGTTAATGTGAAAGTTTTAAGAGAAACCTGCAGGTGGTTACCTTTCAATCCATCCATTACCATTGCCTTTCATCATGGTTCAAGAACGCCTCCCCCTCCCTCTTCACCATTTCCCATCCCCTGTCTCATGTTATTTCCTTGCCCGCCCATCACCTCCCTCTGGTGCTCCTCCCCTCCCCCTTTTTTTTCTTTCTTCCATGGTCTCTGTCTCTTTCACCAATCAACTTCCTAGCTCTTTGCTTTATCCCTTCCCCTCCAAGTTTCACCTATCGCCTGGTGTTTCTCTCCCCCTTTCCCCATCCTTTCAAACCTACTCCTCAGCTTTATTTCCTCCAGTCCTGCCAAAGGATTTCAGCCCGAAATATTGACTGTACTTTTTTTCCATAGATGCTGCCTGGTCTGCTGAGTTCCTCCAGCATTTTATGTGGATTGTAGATTTGGGAGATGTTTTTGAAGTAGCCTTGAGAAGTAAATGTTGTAACTTTTGTAGATAGTGTATACTGCAGCTGAGATACAATACTGGTGAAAAGCATGAACATTACAGGGTCAAGCAAATGGAAACATAATGTGGTTCATGGGGTTGCAGTTATTAGATTGCTTTGTCCTGAATAGTAATAAAGCTTCTTAAAGTTTTGGAAGCAGACAAAACTGGAGTACATTCCCACATATTGTTAGCTTGTGACTTGTAGTTAGAGGAAAGGCTGTGGGAAGTGAAGAGGTGAGTTAATTACTGAGGAATATCAAGCCTCTGACCTGCACTTGCAGACACAGTATTACTGTGGCCAATCCAGCTACAATTCTAGTCAGCATTATCCACAAAATGTTGCATCTGAGAGAGTCAACAATTTAATACTATTGAACACTAATGCTAAGTGGTTAGGTGCTCCTTTATCTGAATGAGAATTCCTTGCACAGTGCAAGTATTGCTAATTATCAGCTCATGCCTGAATATTATCTAGGTTTCTTTGCAGGCTGACATGGTCTGCTTTGTTCCTTTAGGGATTGTGGAGAGAAAAACAGACATCTTATGATGGAAGTTCATTGATGAAGCAGCTAAAGATAGTTGGGCCAAGAGCAGCATTTGGTCATCCAGTCCATGCCATACCCACACTTACTTTGCTGTAACCTATTCTCTTTCACATGCTCATTAACTCCTTCCAGTTCTCTTGCCGAACACCTACACAAGAGGCAACTTTTGGTAGCAGAGTATCCACAGGATGAGAGGGAGAATGTGCAAACTCAACACAGAGGGACCCTGAAGCTGCACTACTCTGCCATCCTCTGAGGTACTCCTGCAGTGTTGTTCTGGGGATCATACTTTGTGCAACCAATAAACGTTTTCCTTTGCGGCATTTAAAGGCTGAAGATAAATCATGGATAGGACCTCAAATTGTGCAGTATATCTCATTAACTGTCTAAGCATCCCAATGAGAATGAGGACGAGGAAAGCAGCTCAGTGCGGAGAGTGGGTACGGAGTTAAAACGTGTCTCTGGTGTCATATGGAAATGTATAACTGACATCAGATTATGTTTATCCATGAAATTTTCCTTCATATGGATTATGGCCTATGGACTCTCAATGTTGAACTATTTTAATTTTTTTAAATTTAGAGGTATAGCACAGTAACAGGCCCTTCCGGATCAATGAGCCTGCATCGCCCAGTTACACCATGTGACCAATTAACTTATTAGCCTGTACATCTTTGGAATGTAGGAGTAAATCAGACTGGTCATGGAGAGAATGTACAACTCCTTACAGACAGTGGTGGGAATTGAACCCAGGTTGCTGGTGCTGTAATAGCATTACACTACCATGAGATATAACATTTATTCATATATTTTTCTTGTGAAACAATGGTCAGCATCTTCAGGTGAAAATGGGAGAAAATAAGAGGAATCAAAACTACAGTATATATTTACTTTAACAGAGTCCAGCTCAGAGATAAAATTGCAAATTGGATATGTAATCAGCCAATCTAAATTGCTGTACGTTTAGGCCCACATAACTAAACCCTAAATTTTGATTTTCTTACAAAAAAAAAAGAATACTAGAGGGAAGTGATCCCACTGCACTGCTTCTATTTCTCCATGAATTATGATCTTATCATAGCAAAATTATGAAAACAATTTTAGGAAGATTTTGATCATAATCACTATTTCATAACCCTGCTACACATTTCCTTTGCATTCCAAGATGTCTATTCTAAACTCTTTTTCCCCACATTTCTCCTGCTATTACACTGACTTACCAGTTTTGACTACATTCATTGTGCTTAGAATTTAAACATTTTATACAGGCTGTCACTAAATAACGAATGGGTTTAATTTTTTTTTGAAAGATGTCCATAGTTAGAAAGTACACAAAAATAATCACTCTACATGGTACCCATACCTCCAGCATATTTAAATGATCGGCAGCAAAAGTACATAAGGTCAATAGGAATAATAACTAAAAGTTGTGGGAGGAGGAAAGAGGGAGGGAGACTGAATTTAATATTATGGGAGCTCGTGTAGGCATTCATAACCTGGGGAGAGCCTGTATTAAAGATTCATAAGATGTTACTCAATTTCTGGTCTTCATTACATCTTGAAGTTAGCAAACTGCATAACTGCAAATCATGGTAATTATGAACAGTGGAAAGTAAGAAGTTGATTTTATTTTGTTGCCTGGTAGACAGAAAGATAAGCAGTTAATTAGTATATTGGTGATGGTGGTTAAAAGGTAAAATGGAAAATTAGTAAGTGATCAGCTCATTTTAGATGAACCATCATTTCTGAAGTTTTAAATACTTACTCCAATACTACTGATCTCTGATCCCAGAACTGGTCGATCTGAAGATGAAGATTCAGACCTAGTCTTAGACAACTTTACTCGTTCAGCAACCTATCAATTAGGGAAGGACTGTCAGAATTAGTAGTTGCCCTTCACACAATGTAAAAGCTCAGCATATTACAAAATCAGCCATTGATAAACACTTCATTCTTTAATTCTACATAATGGTCAACAAGTCAACAACATTGCCTTTCTCCACGTCCTCTATGGGTACTCTAAGACTTTGAGCTTCAAAAAAAAAATTAATCCTTCAAAGGTAACTTCAAAGTTTGTGCAGAGCAACCAAACGACAGTAGCTGATTCATAATGTGGTGGAGAACAAGGCCATAAAAACTCACCTTCGCAATGGGGATGTCATTACTGCTACTACTGGTGCTGAGTTCACCAGTACTGGGGTTGACCGGTCGACTGGTTGCAGCCAGCCGACTTGGACTAGCTGGGCCAGATGCTTGCAAGCTTTGTAAACGTGTCTGGAGCTCTCTAACCTAAATTAGAAACAAAACTTGTGTAAATTTGCAATATTAATATTTTACAATAGCAATAAACAATAAAGATAGATATATACTTTATTGATCCCAAAGGAAATTACAATATAGTGTCAAAGTGGCACAGATATACAAATATCAAAAGAAAAATAAGAATAAAAAATAAGTTACCTCAAACTGTCTAACAGGAGGGGGTTATCACTTCCCCAGCTATAGGTTGCTCATGATAGAGCCTAATGGACGAGGATAAGAATATAGCACTCTTTAAAACAGTGCAGCTTTCTTAATCTATGACTAAAAGTGATCCTCTGTTCAGCCAAAGGTGGCATGCAGAGGGTAAAAAATATTGTTCAGAATTACCAGGATTTTCCATAGGATCCTTTGCCCTACCACAGTCCAAGTGTCCAGTTTAACTCCTATAACAGAGCCAGACTTCCTAATCAGTTTAACCTGTGTTGATGCTATTGCCCCAGCACACCACCACATACAATTTTGTATGATAGAACATATGAAGGAGAAGCCTACATACTCCAAGAGATCTCACTCTCCTCAGGAAATAGAGGAGACTCTGGCCCTTCTTGTACACAGCCTCTGTGTTGGTGCTCTACACATCTGTCATCCAGGTTCACCCCCAAGTATCTGTAGGTCCTCCTCACATCCATGCCCTCACCATCAATAGTAACAGGAAGCAGAGCAGGATTAGTCTTCCTAAAGTCCATCACCATCTCCTCTGACTTACTGACGTTGAGCTGCAGATGACTCAGCTTGCACCATTTGACAAAGTAGTCCGCCAGGGCCTTGTATTTATTCTCCCATCCTCCCTTTATACACCCAACTATTGCTGAGATATTAGAGAATTTCTACAGATGACATGACTCAGAGTTGTATCTAAAGTCTGAGGTATCAGGGTAAACAGGAAGGGAGCCAGTACAAGGTGGTCCTCAATTTCAATTCCTCAGAGTAATATATGCATTTCTTGAGGATCTTTCCCCCAGGAACTCTGTGTCAAGAATAATCATATGTCCCTCCAAGCCACTGGAGATCATGACTGATTACTGGCCTCAACTATACTTTCCAACCTAACCTCTACAAATTCCACATCTCAATATGATTGTCTTGAATGTTCTTAAAGATTGCACTTAGAGCTCTCAGCAATAGAGAATTCTAAAAATAGACTGTCTTCCAAGGATAATGCTTTACACATTAAGCCTAAATGGGTGATCACATATCCTGTTCTATATTCACACACCAAAGTAAACATTCTCACTACAAGCTTACACAAGTTTGTTTCATGTCTCATTCATCTAAAATCCTTAAGTGTATAGACCTAATGTTCTCTTCGTAAGAAATCCTTTTATCCTAGAAATTAATCTACCGAATCTTCCCCATACTACCTCCAATGCCAAGTATATCTGTCCTGAAAGAGGTTAAATCTGAATGCTAAACGCAAGAGGTTCCGCAGATGCTGGAAATCCAGATTAACACACACAAAATGCTGGAGAATCTCAGCAGGTCAAGCAGCATCTATAGAGGTCAATGTTTCTGGCAAAGAACATAGAATAGTATAGCACAGTACAGGCCCTTCAGCAAATAATGCTGTGCCGACCCTTACACCCTGCCTCCCATATAACCCTTCAACTTAAATTCCTCCATATACCTGTCTAGTAGTCTCTTAATTTTCACTAGTGTATCTGCCTCCACCACTGACTCAGGCAGAGCATTCCACGCACCAACCACTCTCTGAGTAGAAAACCTTCCTCTAATATCCCCCTTGAACTTCTTTCCCCTTACCTTAAAGCCAAGTCCTCGTGTACTGAGCAGTGGTGCCCTGGGGAAGAGGCGCTGGCTGTCCACTCTGTCTATTCCTCTTAATATCTTGTACACCTCTATCATGTCTCCTCTCATCCTCCTTCTCTCCAGAGAGTAAAGTCCTAGCTCCCTTAATCTCTGATCATAATGTATACTCTCTAAACCAGGCAGCATCCTGTTATATCTCCACTGTACCCTTTCCAATGCTTCCACATCCTTCCTATAGTGAGGCGATCAAAACTGGACACAGTACTCCAAGGCCTAACCAGAGTTTTATACAGCTGCATCATTACCTCGCAACTCTTAAACTCTATCCCTCGACTTATGAAAGCTAACACGACATAAGCTTTCTTAACTACCCTATCTACCTGTGAGGCAACTTTCAGGGATCTATGGACATGCACCTCCAGATCCCTCTGCTCCTCCATACTTCCAAGTATCCTGCCATTTACTTTGTACTCTGCCTTGGAGTTTGTCCTTCCAAAGTGTACCACCTCACACCTCTCTGGGTTAAACTCCATCTGCCACTTCTTAGCCCACTTCTGCATCCTATCAATGTCTCTCTGCTATCTTGGACAATCCTCTACACTATCCACAACACCACTAACCTTTGTGTCGTCTGCAAACTTGCCAACCCACCCTTCTACCCCCACATCCAGGTCGTTAATAAAAATCACGAAAAGTAGAGATCCCAGAACCGAATCCTTGTGGGACACCACTAGTCACAACCCTCCAATCCGAATGTACCATGATCCTCCACCATGACCCTCTGCTTTCTGCAGGAAAGCCAATTCTGAATTCACCTGGCCAAACTTCCCCGGATCCCATGCCTTCTGACTTTCTGAATAAGCCTACCGTGGATCACATCCACTGCACTACCCTCATCTATATGCCTGGTCACCTGCTCAAAGAACTCTATCAGACTTGTTAGACACAATCTGCCCTTCACAAAGCCATGCGGACTGTCCCTGATCAGACCATGATTCTCTAAAAGCCCGTAGATTCTACCTCTAAGAATCTTTTCCAACAGCTTTCCCACCACTGACATAAGGTTCACTGGTCTATAATTAACCAGACTATCCCTACTACCTTTTTTGAACAAGGGGACAACATTCGCCTCCCTCCAATCCTCCGGTACCATTCCTGTGGACAACGAGGACATAAAGATCTTAGCCAGAGGCTCAGTAATCTCTTCCCTCACTTCGTGGAGCAGCCTGGGGAATACACTGTCAGGCCCCAGGGACTTATCTGTGCTAATGTATTTTAACAACAACACCTCCTCTCCCTTAATATCAACATGCTCCAGAACATTAACCTCACTCATATTGTCCTCACCATCATCAAGTTCCCTCTCACTGGTGAATACTGAAGAGCAGTATTCATTGAGGACCTCGCTCACTTCCACAGCCTCCAGGTACAACTATATTTCAGATATGTGCTAACCTATAAAGTTTCAGCAAGAGCTGCTTACTCTTGCATTCTATTTCCATTGCAATGAAGTTCAATATTCCATTCCTAATTACATGCTGCAACTGCTTGTTTGTTGAATACAGAAAACCAGATCTCTCAGAGCATTGCCGTCTATTGGTCTCGCACAATTCAAATATTCAACTTTTCTATTCTGCTGAAGTGCACAACCTCCTTATAATGTTTCATGTGCCACCATTTTGTAGAGTCAGTTTGCATTCTGTATCTTGCTCACATTCATATTTTCTGACCAAGTGCCCAACCCAAATTTGCAATTTACACAAGAATGTGTTGATTTTAGTCCTGAACAAGGGTCTCAGCTGAAACGTCAACTGTTTATTCATTTCCATAGTCTCCAGTTTTGCTAAGTTCCTGCAGCATTTTGTGCGTGCTGCTCTGGATTTCCAGCATCTGCGGAATCTCTTGTGTTACTGATTTTGTTCTGTGTACACAAAGAATTGCACAAACTTAAGGGTCAAGATTATTTATTGGAAGTATTCGGCTATTAAACAGAGGTCCTACTAATAGTTTATAATCCTTTGCTGAACAACATCCAGCCTCAAATCTTAAATTTGCTTTATCCTGATTAGTGGTTTAAATATTCAGAGAGGGAAATTAGGGTTCAATCCTCAAAGTTCCTTAATTGAAGCAATATCACAGTTTAACCATTAGGTAGATGTGCAAGTATAAGGATTAATTCTGGGAGGGTGTATGGCCATGAGTGCTTACAAAATGAGAAAACAGAAAATATGAGTCAAACATTGCAAGAAATATATGAAATAGGTTAGGAAGATAACAAAGTACTAAAATATCACAAATAATTTACTGTTTATTCAAAAGAATTGAACATTAACAAAATTAAGCAACAGCATCAGATAGGAACACAAGAAATAGGAGAAGGATCACTTAAGAAGAAAAAGAGCCTGCTCTGCCATTCAAAATCTCAGCTACTCTTCTACCACAGCATGACTTCCTACAAGTTCCTCACCTCCTTTTATTCATTACCTAAGATCTATTGATCTCTGATTTGAATGTATTCAATGACTGAACTGCTACAGAGCAGAAGGATGAAAAATAAATCAAAGATTTCCCATGCTGTGGGTGAAAAAATTTCTGCTAGTCTCATTCCAAAATGACTTACTCCTTATTCTAGGTTCCTCAACCAGTATACCTTCTTTGCATCCATCCCATCCAGAACTAGAATTCTGGAAGCTTCAGCGAGGAGCATTCAGAAACTGACAAAGGATTAAAAAGGATGAAACTCAGTCTTGGGAGCTCTGTTAAATATTCCAAGAAAGTCCAAAAAGAGAGAATGATACTCAGAAGAGCAGGACAATCTTGAAAGTAAAAATTGAAATGATCAAAATTAAGAAACCTGAACCAACAGCTTTCCTGTTAAGTCCATATTGCAGATTTTTAAGTAGAATATGTACTTGCCCTCCGACGCAACCGATCTCTTTCCTCACGAATAGCATTCATGGTGGCCCTTGTTCTATTCAGATCTTCCTCCTTGCCACACAGCATAGCAGTGAGGCTTTCATTTTCTTCCCGAAGAGTTGCTAATTCCTTTTCCCATCGAGATCTCTCTTCAGCAAGAGTTGGGTAGAAATCACGTCCAAGTACTCCTTCAATTTCTTCTACAGTCTATTAAAAATATTCATCAAAGTTATAGCAATGACCACATGGCACCATTCAAGTGTTTTGCTGTAGTTACTATTATATGTATTATTACCATGCACACTGTTTACTCTGTTAACTTAATGTGAGCAAGGAATTTCATTGCATCCAGATATATATGACAATAAACTAACTACAGTAAGTTATATTAAGCAAATTTCAGGTTCTGGAAATAGACAGATCTCTAACTTACAGTATTTAAAAGTCAAGTGATAATGTGTATGGGCTGATTGATGAGAAGGAAATTAAGAAAAATCCCAGTTTCCCTTCAAAACAAATACGGTGGATGGAAAATATTCTTATATGCTTAGGATATCAGTTTTACACTATTCTGAATGACAAGATTTCTGATTGTCTCATTACATAGTTGCATTTGACTGGATTACATATTAGCACTGAGTGAATCAAGAATCTCTCTAACGCTCAAGTATGGCACTAACAAGTCAAAATGGTACTAAATTGGTGAATAATTTCATTTAGCAATCCAGTCCATCCTAAATTTCAGCTAAACTTTTGAAAAAAAAACGTTTTAAAGAATGCATCTACCAACATGTCAAGATTCACAAAACCTACATGCATTTTTACTGTAACATTAAATGGTAGGAGATATTTTATGCATAGATAAACCACAAAAAAAAAGAGATGAAATGCCAGTTAATTTGCAGCATTGTCAGTATTGGTTGAAAGAGAAATGCTTGTCAGAATTGCAAACAACGTCTAGTTTTTTTTAAAAATTGTGATTGTTGCTATATGATTTAGATGAGGGCATTGAAAACTATATCAGCAAGTTTGCTGACGATACTAAACTGGGTAGCAGTGTGACATGCGAAGAGGACGTTAGGAGAATACAGGGAGACTTGGATAGGCTGAGTGAGTGGGCAGATACTTGGCAGATGTCATTCAATGTGAATAAATGTGAAGTTATCCACTTTGGAAGCAGGAACAAGAGGGCAGAGTATTGTCTGAACGGTGTCGAGTTAGGTAAGGGAGAAATGCAAAGAGACCTAGAAGTCCTAGTTCACCAGTCAATGAAGGTGAATGAGCAAGTGCAACAGGCAGTGAAGAGGGCAAATGGAATGTTGGCCTTTGTTACAAGGGGAATTGAATACAAGAGCAAGGATGTTCTTTTGCATTTGTACAGGGCCCTGGTGAGACCACACCTGGAATATTGTGTACAGTTTTGGTCTCCAGGTTTAAGGAAGGACATTCTGGCAATTGAGGAAGTGCAGCGTAGATTCACTAGGTTGATTCCTGGGATGGCAGGGCTGTCTTACGCAGAGAGATTGGAGAGATTGGGCTTGTACACGCTGGAATTGAGGAGATTGAGAGGGGATCTGATTGAAACGTTTAAGATAATTAAAGGATTTGATAGGATTGAGGCAGGAAATATGTTCCAGATGTTGGGAGAGTCCAGTACCAGAGGGCATGGATTGAGAATAAGAGGTCAGTTATTTAAAACAGAGTTGAGGAAGAGTTTCTTCTCCCAGAGAGTTGTGGAGGTGTGGAATGCACTGCCTCGGAAGACGGTGGAGGCCAATTCTCTGGATGCTTTCAAGAAGGAGCTGGATAGATATCTGATGGATAGGGGAATCAAGGGATATGGGGTCAAGGCAGGGACTGGGTATTGATAGTGAATGATCAGCCATGATCTCAGAATGGCGGTGCAGACTCGAGGGGCCGAATGGTCTACTTCTGCACCTATTGTCTATAAGCATAGGCACTGGAAAAATGGACCATACACGAGGACCTCAAATTGGCAAAGCAGTTCCTGTACTGGCCAACTGGATACTGCTGTAACAACATTGCTTCATCATTATTCCTCGGGTGTTACTCTGCTACCAAACTTTAACAGCTTTTGATTTTTTTCCCAATTGAACATAATAGACAGCCTCATTTCAGACATCACCCAATATTTTTCATGTGTGATATGTTAACCATTGACAAAGATAAAATGGAGAATAGACATAAAAGATGAGTTAAAGCTCAGTAAGTCCTCAAAATATCTTTGCCTTGATGTTAATATTTTACTGGAAGTCATTGGGACTCGAGGGAAGGGAGTGCAGCAAAAGCAGATTAAGGAAGAGACTAGAACAATATATTACTGTTCTCAACTCTTTCAACCAAAAGGCAATTCCTCAACCATTTAGGTATATTTTTGGAGGTGTGGTTATTAATGCAATTACATTACCGAGTGGTGACCATTACAGAGACTTGGATGACTTAGTGACAGAAATGGTTACTTCAGGTGCCGGGTTTTACATGTTTCAGAAAGGACAGGGAGGGAGGCAAAAGAGGTGGGGGCGCGGCACAGTTGATCAGAGATAGTGTCACGGCTGCAGAAAAGGTGGATGCCATGGAGGGATTGTCGTCAGTTTCTGTGGTTGGAGGTTAGGAACAGGAAGGGGTCAGTAACTTTACTGAGTGTTTTTTATAGGTCGCCCAATAGCAACAGGGATATCAAGGAGCAGATAGCGAAACAGATCCTGGAAAGGTGTAATAACAACAGAGTTATCGTGATGGGAGATTTTTAATTTCCCCAATACTGATTGGCATCTCCCTAGAGCAAGGGATTTAGATGGGGTGGAGTTTGTTAGGTGTGTTCAGCAAGTTTCTTGACACAATATGTAGATAAGCCTACAAAAGGAGAGACTGTAAT
Source organism: Hypanus sabinus (assembly GCF_030144855.1). Lineage (NCBI taxonomy): Eukaryota > Metazoa > Chordata > Chondrichthyes > Myliobatiformes > Dasyatidae > Hypanus > Hypanus sabinus. Next base: position 23,714,183 of record NC_082710.1, on the reverse strand, counting down.
TGATTTGGTATTGGGAAATGAACCTGCTCAGGTGTCAGATCTCACAGCGGGAGAGCATTTTGGAGATAGTGATCATAATTCTATCTCCTTTACAATAGCATTGGAGAGAGATAGGAACAGACAAGTTAGAAAAGTGTTTAATTTGAGTAAGGGGAATTATGAGGCAAGAAATTAGAAGCTTAAATTGGGAACAGATGTTCTCAGGGAAAAGTACAGAAGAAATGTGGCACGTGTTCAGGGAACAATTGTGTGAAGTTCTGTATATGTACGTTCCAATGAGACAGGGAAGTTATGGTAGGGTACAGGAACCGTGGTGTACAAAGGCTGTAATAAATCTAGTCAAGAAGAAAAGGTTACAAAAGGTACAGAGAGCCAGGTAATGTTAGGGATCTAGAAGATTATAAGACCAGCAGGAAAGAGCTTAAAAAGGAAATTAGGAGAGCCAGAAGGGGCCATGAGAAGGGGCAGGATTAAGGAAAACCCCACAGCATTCTACAAGTATGTGAAGAGCAAGAGGATAAAACATGAAAGAATAGGATCTATCAAGAGTGACAGTGGGGAAAGTGTGTATGGAACCGGAGGAAATAGCAGGGGTACTTAATGAATACTTTACTTCAGTATTCACTATGGAAAAGGATCTTGGTGATTGTAGTGATGACTTGCAGCAGACTGAAAAGCTTGAGCATGTAGATATTAAGAAAGAGGATGTGCTGGAGCTTTTGGAAAGCATCAAGTTGGATAAGTCGCCGGGACCGGATGAGATGTACCCAGGCTACTGTGGGAGGTGAGGGAGGAGATTGATGAGCCTCTGGCTATGATCTTTGAATCATCAATGGGGATGGGAGAAGTTCCGGAGGATTGGAGGGTTGCGGATGTTGTTCCTTTATTAAAGCAAGGGAGTAGAGATAGCCCAGGAAGTTATAGACCAGTGAGTCTTACTTTAGTAGTTGGTAAGTTGAAGGAGAAGATCCTGAGAGGCAGGATTTATGAACATTTGGAGAGGTATAATATGATTAGGAATAGTCAGCATGGCTTTATCAAGGGCAGGTCATGCCTTACAAGCCTGATTGAATTTTTTGAGGATGTGACTAAACATATTGATGAAGGAAGAGCAGTAGATGTAGTGTATATGGATTTCAGCAAGGCATTTGATAAGGTACCCCATGCAAGGCTTATTGAGAAAGTAAGGAGGCATGAGATCCTAGGGAACATTACTTTGTGGATCCAGAACTGGCTTGCCCACAGAAGGCAAAGTGTGATTGTAGATGAGTCATATTCTGCATGGAGGTCGGTGACCAGTGGTGTGCCTCAGGGATCTGTTCTGGGACCCTTACTCTTCGTGATTTTTATAAAAAACCTGGATGAGGAAGTGGAGGGATGGGTTAGTAAGTTTGCTGATGACACAAAGGTTGGAGGTGTTGTGGATAGTGTGGAGGGCTGTCAGAGGTTACAGCGGGACATTGATGGGATGCAAAACTGGGCTGAGAAGTGGCAGACACAATTCAACCCAGATAAATATGAAGTAGTTCATTTTGGTAAGGTTAAATAAAATGGCAGAATATAGTATTAATGGTAAGACTCTTGGCAGTGTGGAGTATCAGAGGGATCTTGGGGTCCGAGTCCATAGGACAGTCAAAGCAGCTGCACAGGTTGACACTGTGGTTAAGAAGGCATACGGTGCATTGGCCTTCATTAATCATGGAATTGAATTTAGGAGCCGAGACGTAATGTTGCAGCTCTATAGGAACCTGGTCAGACCCCACTTGGCGTACTGCGCTCAGTTCTGGCCGCCTCACTACAGGAAGGATGTGAAAGCCATAGAAAGGGTACAGAGAAGATTTACAAGGATGTTGCCTGGATTGGGGAGCATGCCTTATGAAAACAGGTTGAGTGAACTCAGCCTTTTTTCCTTGGAGCAAAGGAGGATGAGAGGTGACCTGATAGAGGTGTACAAGATGATGAGAAGCATTGATCATGTGGGTAGTCAGAGGCTTTTTCCCAGGGCTGAAATGGTTGCCACAAGAGGACACAGGTTTAAGGTGCTGTGGAGTAGGTACAGAGGTGATGTCAGGGGTAAGTTTTTTTACTCAGAGTGGTGAGTGCGTGGAATGGGCTGCCGGCAACGGTGGTGGAGGCGGATACAATACGGTCTTTTAAGAGACTTTTAGATAGGTACATAGAGGGCTATAGGGAAGTCTAGTAATTTCTAAGGCAGGGACATGTTCCGCACAGCTTTGAGGGCCAAAGAGCCTGGAATGTGCTGTAGATTTTATATGTTTTCTATGTAGATAGATAAAAGCCACACTGCAGGTAAACTCAAGGTAAATGAATACCTTTATAGCTAGGTCACAATGCTCACTGGCAGTAGTGAGTTGCTCTATATGTCTGTCTACTTCTGCTACTGAAAGACTGCAGCTGCTCTTCTTCCTTCCACAAACTACATTTTCCAGCCCAGTCAGCACCCTCTGGAGCTCTGAATTGAGGTCACTACAGGTATCTAAAACAAAAGAAAAACATTCACTTCATTATAACAGCTGATAAAAAAAAGACACTCTTTGTGTGCAGCTCCTTTGCACTATATTACTTCCACAAAACAAAATTCACAACATTGAAAATCAGTGAAAAAACACCTGATTCTAATAGCTATAAAATTACTTGAATGTTATGCAAAGTATTCGCAATTTTGTTATTTTGTAGAACCAAAATGAAGCAGTCCTTGACATTCAGTGCATAGATTCAGATTTGTAAAGTAGTTATGAACTGATAAATATTCTTTCATCAGTTAGTGGAAGTAGAAGCAACAATACATCAAGCTGTTTATAAAAAGGCAAACACTGTAAAAATCATTTCAAAAATATCTGGAAATGAGAAACAAATGTGATAAGATTAGGAAGATCAACCAAGAAGTTAACACTAAAGTTAGGCTCTCACTTTGGAGACCCAAAAGAAAGGAGTCTGGATTCTCATGTTTACTTTCGGCTTGCTTTAACTGATTGATATCAGATCACAGCAATAGAATACAGATAAAACTGTCATTCACTGTACTCAACTCTGTATGGCCCAGTGATTACATGGGTAGATGTGAGCACGTCTGATATTTCTGGAAAGACAGAAAAAATTCTGGAAATGCTCAAGTGATTACACAGTATCGCTGGATGGAGATGCACCTACCTTTTCTATTCAATTATGGTCATTAATCTGAAATGTTAACTCTGCCTCACCATGAATAAAGGGTGACATCTACAATGTATTACTTCTAAAAGACAAATTTAATTTCAAATGTAAGTTTAGCCAATTAATCAACAAGTGTTAATTTATATAGCACCTTTTATTTCTATGTAATGCCTCAAATGGTTTTTTAAAATACAAGAAATTTTAGATGAATACAAGATGAATTTCTTTGCCTATTTTAGCAGTTAAATCTGGAGAGATTTTATTTTTCCAGCCAGAAAAAATCAAAGCCATTTCCACCATTAAAGCTCATTAATAGATAAAATATAGTACACTTATTCTCCCAGATCTGTATACAAGATAATTAATCGATAGCAACCAAAGATTTCCAAAGACTATTCCAATTGCCATTCTACAGAAGCCACTCTATTCATTGTTCTCTAATGTCTATTTGATTATCACAGATGTAGTCTGTGGAAGTGGAAGTAACAGCTAAAAGGAACATATCTGTTGCAGTTGCCCATAAACCTGCAAATCCCTTATAGGTTTCAGAAACTTTCAAGGTGCTACCATTAAGGCATTTGTGAACTAAGTCAAGCAGCTGCCACATTCTCCTTGAGGCTCCGGCATAAGACCTTTAGTATAACTGAAAGAATTGAGGAGAATTATACTGAAGCTCTTAGAGGAACATGCTTTAAGTTATAGCCTTCTCTTCAGCCGCTGCTGGACTACTTTTTAAAATTCTGTCTAAGAGTGGATATCACTGGCCAGGCCAGCATTCTCTGCTCACTCTTAAATGCCCAAGATGCCCAATTGCCATCATATCTGCTGCAGTCCATTTGGTGAACATACTCCCATGGTGATTAGGTGAATTTTATGATTTTGACCAACCATGAGGAAATGGTAATATAATTTGATGTCAGAAAGGTGCTTTACATGAGTTGCTAACAGTTCTATTTGTATTTATCTTGTTTCAGAAGTAACAAGGACCTACAGATGCAGAGAATCTTATAAAAGTTACACAGCAGACTGCACTGGTTCTTATGTGTGTGGGAGGATTCTTAAAATTGTGTACGGTGATAGCCCTTTCCTACTAACTTCCCAATTCTCTTTATCCCTTGAGTTCTGTACATTATCTAATGCCACCTCCTTATCAATACTTTGTTTAAGCAGAAAGTATTTATATTGATGTATAGAAAGAAGAATTATCTTCTCTCTAGGCAAGTAGTGGGTAATTAAAGATTAGGACATGATCATGTATTAGGGTCATACGTGGTCTTTTCTTTGTGTTCTTTTTCATAGTTAATTATTTCACCTCAAATGCTGTAATGGATTTGGTCAAAAACTGGCACTTGTAAATAGTATGCTCAGAAATTAAACAGCATATGTCTATGTGTTCATTGCTTAACAAAGATGCCATGAAAACAGAGCAAGTGCTCAATCATTAACACAGCACCAGCAATTTGCCAACCTGATTACCTCCCACCAAAACCAGCAGTTCAGGATACAAAGAAAGAAATTAAAGAATCATAAAAAAACAAGGTGCCACTTAGTCCATTCAATCAAGAGCAACTGTGCTGGTCCCACTCTGCTGTTCTGACACTTACACCTTTCGGCCTGGTCTAGAATGCAAATGATCATTCTTAATCTTAAACTTCTCTTCCCTGTTGCTGCTGCTGTCTCCCTCCTTCTTGAATTCATGTCATGACTTGACCTCTGCCACCACCAGATAAGCTATGCCAGCTTCTTGCCGTTTCAGTCAGGTAGGACATGTAGAAGCCAGGGTCCCACATCTATTTCCCTTCAACCATTCGGTTCTTGAACCAAATGGCAAAACCCTCATCACTACAGTTTAACAGCACTAAGATCACTTGGATCACTTTACACTAAAAGCAAAATTATTTTTTCAAAGTTCAAAGTAAATTTATTATCAAAGTACATACTGTATATATGTCACCATATTCAACATTAAGATTCACTTTCTTATGGCCATTCACAAATACAAAGAAACAAAAAATAATAATAGTCATTACACAGTGAATGGTAGGGATCTGGGAATACAGGTACATAATTCATTGGAAGTGGCATTATAGGTAGACAGGGTCATAAAGAAAGCTTTTGCACATTGGCCTTCATAAATCAATGTACTGAGCACAGAAGATGGGATGTTATGTTGAAGTTGTATAAGGCGTTGGTGAGGACTAATTTGGGGTATTGTGTGCAGTTTTGGTCACCTACCTACAGGAAAGATATATACAAGGTTGAAAGAGTGCACAGAAAATTTACAAGGATGTTGGACCTGAGTTATAAGGAAAGATTGAATAGTTCATTCTTTAGAACAAATAATATTCTTTAGAACAAAGAAAATTGAGAGGAGATTTGATGGAGGTATACAAAATTATGAGGGGTATTGATAGGGTAAATACAAGCAGGCTTTTTCCACTGAGGTTGGGTGAGTCTACAACCAGAGTTAGTGGCTTAAGGGTGGAAGGTGAAAAGTTTAAGGGGAACATGAGGGGAGACTTCTTCACTCAGAGGGTCATGACAGTGTGGAATGAGTTGCCAGCACAAGTGGTCCATGTGAGCTTGATTTCAATGTTTAAGAGAAGCTTGGATAGTGCAGATATGGAGGGCTATGATCCAGGTGCAGGTTGCTGGGAGTGGGCAGCTTAAATGTTTTCGACATGGACGAGATGGGATGGCCTGTTTCTGTGCTGTACTTCTCTGTGAATAATAATCAATAAGTAAGCAATAAATATCAAGAGAATGAGATGAAGAGTCATTGAAAGTGAGTCCGTAGGTTTTGGGCACAGTTCGGTGTCAGGGTGAGTGAAGTTATCTCCTCTAGTTCAAGAGCCTGGTGGTTGAAGGGTAATAACTGTTCCTAAACCTGGTAGCACAGATCCTGAGGCTCCTGAACCTCCTTCCTGATGACAGCAGCAAGTAGAAGGCGTGGTCTTGATATGGCAGCCCTTAAAGATGGATGCAATTTTCCTATTTTTCATACTAATAGTGCTCTGTTCTGTAAAAACTCAGATAATTTATGTTTATGTTTTACTTGTGAATGCTGCTAACTTAATGTTATGTGCCTGTGATATGCTGCAAATAAGTTTTTTTTCCCACACTTGTGCATACACGTACTTGTCCATATAACAAAAACTCAACATTGACTTTAAGTTCATCTGCCACAAAAGCCAACATACTTGGAGACACAAGAGACTGCTAATGCTGTAACCTAGAGTAAAGAACCAACTGCTGGAGAAACTCCTTGTTGCAACTAAATACTTACTTTCACAAACTAGTGTACAAGGACATTAGAGTCTCGTAGCACCTCCCCCTTTGCTAACCTATCCTTATTTGGATAATAATATTTCAGAAGCAAAGTGAATAATTTCATAATTATCCTTGATATACTCCATCTGTCATGAATTTGGTCCATTGCTCGACTTGTCTAAATTATATTGGAGCTTCTTTATATCGTTTCCCATTTTGTGTTGTCTGCAAACTTGAGATTTATACATTATGATCCCACATCCGGTTATGTTATGCCCCCTTGCATTCCTCAGGAAGGTCTTTGATCGCTGTCATTGCTCTAAGGTAATAAATGAGCAGATGGCAACTAGCTCCCGCTTTCCTCTGGATAATATTCCTAGTTGTCAGACTGATGTCACATTTGAAAGTCATAATGAAAAGCCTGATGAGGCATGCAGTGCACTTTTAGAGGATAATCTGGGGAAGGAGCTTTTATTCCTTCAGCATCTGCTACATTAACTGTAAAGTGGAGGATCAATTGTCATCTTACAAGCTGTGCTCCAACTTGCTTTCCCACCTTTCAGCAAATTTAGCAATTGCATCTTGGTGCCGTTATTTATGTCATTTACATAATTTGCAATATGTTCAGGCCCCTGGTCCTTTGCCTGTGGCAAACCACTTGCTACATTCTTCCAGCTGATAAAAACCAATTTATCTCTACTGTTTCATTGGTAACCGATTTTCTATCTATAAGGTTACCATATGCCATGAGTTGTTAATTTCTGTAATAATCTCTAATCTGTCAAATTATCAAATACCTTCTGGTATTCCAATTGTAGGAAATACAAGAGACATCAAAAGCAGGAACAATTTGGTTCCTCAAGGTTGTTAAAGCCAGGGATAGTAATGAGGACAAGCTCCCTCTACCTACCAATGGCCTCTAACAAACAAGTCCAGCTCCTGGATAAGCTTCACATGTGGCTTATCTCCTAAGCCCACGGGAAGCCTTTCTACTGACAGGAGAAAGGGCAAAGGCAGGTTACCAGTGCCTTAAAATCAGTCGCTTCAGGCAGATGTGGCTCATCAGCCATGGTTGGCAGCTCAACTAGAAGAAGGAAAAATTTGATCTCAAACCTCTGCTTCCTTGTGGTTATACCCACTCATGCGGAAGGCTTTAGGAGTAAAGCCAGAGGAATAAATCCTTAAGGCAGTCCTACGTTGAGTTCAACACTGACTGGCAACTCCTGCAATGCTGCTGGTACCAAATTGTATGGTTTTCTGCCATTCCTTTTGGTTCATTGAATCCATAGTGAGGGGGAGTTTGCTACATAGACAACAGCTTGCCCTCCATATCGTACTGCCCAGGCTTAAGTATCTAGGCAGCTAGAATGCAACATCCACAGTCTCACTCACTCAAAAGCAGAAATAATGGAATAACCTGGGCTTTTTCTCCCTTACGGATAAGGTTCTTTTCTAAAATTTCCTTCTGTGCCCATTCCGAAGGGGAAGATTTCAGGGGAACTGCCCTTTGATTCACTTCTCCATTTTCAAATACCAACTGCAGTCTTTTACACACCATTTCCACAACTACCAATTTGTTCTTACAATTAATAACCACCCTCTCTCGTGAAAATTTATATCTGGTCCTCTTTAAAACCACTGCACTACTGTTTCTCACTACAACTGTAAGTTCCACTCCTGTAAGTCCAAGATATAATTTAATATAAAGGCAAACTCGATCCATCCACAACAAGCAGTATTTCCCAACTGCCAACCATTTAAATTCTAATCCTTATACCAACATGTTGGTCCACAGCATCCTCTACTGCCAGGATGAGGCAACTCTTGGGTTGGAGAACCAGTACCCCATTTTCCGTTTGGGTAGGTTCCAACCTAATGGTATGAACATCAATTCCTCTAATTTCTTTTAATTTCTCCACCTTCCCTTCAAATTTGCCCCTTTACAAAAGTAAAAATGATCCCCTAAATTCCTGTTGCTGACTCATATCCATCTCTCTTTCTTCTCCAACGTCTTCAGATATGCCATCTTTTACCAAATAGTTAGCAACTGCTTCCTTAAATGGGTTTGTTACAGATTTGCTTGCATCCAAATTAGAAATTGGATTGGAAATTTAACATGATTTTGTAATTAAGGAAACACTTCTCTCTTTGCCAGCCCAACAAACTATTGAACTTATTCATCTTTTGGCTTGAATCAATTCTCATAGCACATTCTTGTCTGACATGCAAACAGCTTAGTTAAAATGTAATTTTTTCCCCTCAACTGCTCCCCACCTCCCACTGAGCTACCTAGAAAAAAGGGAGAAATAAAACATTAACTATATTCATTTGATTAATGGTCCAAGTAATATCTAGCACCTTTGTTTAATTTTTATAAAAATATGTCCAAGTTTTCCTTTTCCTCCTGACGTGTTGTTTTTAAAACTTAAAATTACAGTGTATTCCAGTTAAATGGGCCATTGGTTAATCAGGGCAGCTGTTTATTTGGGACAACTCTTAAAGAACAAAGATTAATTTGAGAAAATAGTCAGGATTCCCTTAATTTATTTGGGACACTACACCACTTAATTGAGGTAGGAAACTGTGGCCGAACTGTTTCTAAATAGCATCAGATGTGTACTCTTGTATGGCTGCTAGACACTGCACCGTGCTTACAGCGATGTTTTTAAATAGCGTCAGTTATGTTTCTTTGTGTTCAAACAAGTGATTTTTGTCACTAATAGTTGGCGAGAAAAAAACAGCAAAATAATTCAGAACTGTTTTGTTCACCACGCTTACAAGCACTCAGGCTTGGAGATGCCAGAAATGGCCAGGCGTGAAAATGAAGTAATTTCACCACTGCGACAAGTTAGCAAATACGAAGGTATCAACATCATCCTGAATGAAACTGAAGATTTGGAGGCTGCAATTGTCTAGTTCCCAACCTGGGGCCCACAGTCCCCTCAGTTAATGGTATGGCTCCATGGCATAAAAAAGGTTGGGAAACCCTGGTCCAAAGGGTTGAATGAAGGCAGTCCATTATCTGCACTATGTGCCTGCACTGATTTTGTTCAGTTACTGTCAATCAAAGGAACACGGCAGATGAGTTCCTCCATTAATAACTATTAGGAACTAATTTACAGTTTTACAGTACTGTGAAGGTATTGATAGTAATTTGTTCTATATTTTATTTAAATGCATAAAGTGTTACTCAGTTAAAAGGTACTTTGTCTTTTTCATACCTTTTAACTATTTCTATGTAATTCCAGCTAACTGGAGCAGCCATTTACTTGGGTGAAAACGTACTGGTCCCAATGCGTCCCAATTAACCAGAATCCACTGTACTTCCTTTTCCAAGAGTCACCATCTCCTTTTGAATTGTGCAATCACTTATATCCCATATTGACCATTCAAACCTACACTCTCTTATCCCAGCCTATCAAGACAATGCTATTACAGCTCACTTTGTCTACACTCCCAATAAACCTGAATTTTTATCCAAAATCTCTTCACTTTTGACCAGCCCCTTTGATCTCTTCTTGCTTGGTGATGTAATCCACATCAGTCTTGCTACATTGTACTATACACATGTTAATCAAAATTTTATGTGAACGAGAACAGTTGAAAGTTGATTTATTATCCAAGTATGTATACTACATACAACCTTGAGATTCATCTCTTTGCATTCAGCCACAAAACAAAGAAACCCAATAGAACTCATTAAAAAAAGATTGTCAGACACCCAAAGTGCAAAGAATAAAAGAAACAAAATAACATTCAGAACTGATGTACACAAAGGTGATTCAAGAAGCCAGTTGCAGCCAATGCAACAGCCATTAGTTGCAGGTCACAGCCTCAGTTCAGCGCAGTGAGCTGAACACCAGTACATCCCTCACCTCTAGACCCGACACCCTGACCTTTTCAATCAGGCCCGTTGCTTAAATCAGCCAAACAGCAGGTTGCTTCTCACTCTCGGACCCGGGCCCAACCACCTCAATTCGGCCTGTACCTGACTTTTCCAATCTGGCCCATCAACTCAAGTTCCTCACTCTCACACCCAGCCCCCATCACCTTGACTCTGCTTCGCCTTGGATCTGCCACTTTGAATCAGTAATGATGAAACATTGACTTGTTCCCCGTTCTGAGGCACGGGTCCCATTGCCTTGATTCAACCCGTATATGCCATACCACGACCGTCCTGCACCTTCAGTTCACACCACAAAAATGCTATGTCATATAGGCGGTTTAAAAGCTCAACTCCAAAAGGCAAGTTACAGTCTATTGATTGCAGTGATCATTTGAGGAAAAAGTGTGATTAATAAAGGAGTTTGCAGTTTCGTTTGCTGCCAGCAAGTCATCGATGAGCCTCACTGGCGCCATCTTAAACCAGATTTGCAACTACGCCTCAACCTATACCCCAAGACCTGTACGTCATTCTTCATTGTCACCATCAACAATGTGCTCTTCAGTACCTCAAATATGCCATGCTTTGTGTCCTGCTGATCACTAGTATTTAATTCAAATGATCGCAATTTATTATTAGCATTCACATTAAATGGTAGTAACTGAATTTAGCCTGACCAATTTCAGTTTTATCTGTATGTGATTCATTTATATTATCTACTGCCTAAAAACGGTATTTCTGTCCTTATTTTTCCAACTCTTCATTAATGCTCAAATAACTCTAGTTCCAGGGTTCAACTTTAAAAGAAAACAACAATCAACAGGGATATTGGTAAACTGTGAGATTTTATTCATACATTGGTGCAATGCTAAGTTATATCTTCAGATCACAGTATGGTCCACATTATGAGTCAAGCAAATGTGTTAGCACAGACTTTCAAATTCAGTTATACTTTATCCAGGATTTGGCAGACATTAGAGAAACTCATCCGGCACAAGGGCAGGTCAGAACCATATGCAATGACTGATCTTTTGACTATCAAAGCACAAGTGAGGAACTCAAAGGAGCATTCCTAGCTTGCCTGGATAAGTTGAACTCCAACAATACACAAGGAGCTCAGCAACTTTAATATAAAAACATGACATTTTGTTAACATTTACAACTAACCAACTAACTAACATACTACCACCTACTCAATTTTCTCCACCAGGCCTACCTTCCTCTCTAGGACACCACATCTTATCCATGGTTGCAAACCTACTACTGACAGAAAGCTAGAAATGCTACAATCAGAGCTTAAATATTTTATAAGATTATGATAGATTACTGATGTTGTAAGCATTAGAATTTCAACATAGAGCTAAATTTCATTGAAGCTGCTGCATTCTAAGGTGATCACTTCTTTCCACGATAAATTGCTTCCACTTCCTGAAGCACTTAGCACTTTAGGTAAGCCCAGAATACACTTCCTCTTATCAGGTTCCACAGGATGAAAGAATTCCAGATGCAAGTTTGAGTGTGAACACAAGACCAAAACCATGGACCTCAGCTTAAATAAGGACTATTATAGCAGCATGAAGGTAGGTAGAAGGGAGGATAAAAAACCTTAGAGACATTTAACAGATGACCAGTAATAGACATTTAAACAGCTGATCCACAACACTCATTAGATGTTATCCCAACCAGAAATAAGGAATTACCGTAGAGCGCACCTGATTAAAAGCCGCACGCTCTAATTTTAGAAAGAAAATCAATTTTGTACTTGTACAAGCCGCACCGGATTTTAAGCTGCAGGTGTCCCACGTTGTAATATGAGATATTTACACAGAAAGATATTACATGTGAGGATTTTTTAACTTTTAATTAAATCCGTATGGTAACATAAACAAATACATATTGCAAATGCTTTTTTTTCGAACAGTGCCTGTAACACAGCTACTTTTAAATATACCTACGTATCGGTAACACACAAATTACGTTGCGTATACTTTTTTACTGAACAGTGCACGAACAACATTCCAATATCTCCTAACGACTGGTAAAAAAATATATATACTGCAGCCTACCAGGAAAAGTTATTGATCGCCTTTAACTTAAAAGCTGCATCATATGCTTTTCTTCGAGTGTTTTCCATGTTGATGAGGGTGAGTACAAATGACTGATTTACAATCATTAAATTGTGAAAGTGCGCTTGATTTATCGTACAATTTCATTGGACCTCTGTGAACTACTCATCAATTTTATTGGCCTTGCTATGATCCCAGCCCCCTCCTTTGTGAGAATCGCAAGAGCACCCGTCGAAGGGGGGGGTGGGGGTCAGTAGACCCAGTCGGAGAGAGAGAGAGACGGGCTGTTACGAATCCCGTAACTGGAGAACTTACCAGCAAAGATAGAGAGGTCCGTTGAAGTCTGATGTCACTATTTTCAAACGTTTTTATTGATAAAGGGACACAAAAGTAGGGTTAATACAAACATTCAGAGACAATAGTCGCTGTTGTTATTCTGTATCCCTGGTGGGACCTGCAATTTGACACGTTTCTCTCTCTCTCTCTCTCTCTCTCTCTCTCTCCGACTGGGTCTACTGACCCCCCCACCCACCTTTCGACGGGTGCTCTTGCGATTCTCACAAAGGAGGGGGCTGGGATCATAACAATACAAATTGCACGTTCCACCCGGGATACAGAATAAGGTGACAGCGACTATTGTCTCATGGAGACCACGTGAAAAGCCCTCGGGCAAGGTGGGCTGGTTGAGAGAGAGAGAGACTGCATCATCCCAACCTGACTGACTCCTGCGACCCCGTGAGGAAGTATAAAGGAGAGTCTCAGGGGGACAGCCCTTCAGACGCACCAAGAAGACACGAGAGGGTGGTCCCGCAGCAGCGGGATGCCATTCTGAAGGAAGCCACGTGCGTTAGATTCCGGGATTGGAATTTGTGGCTGGAATCACAGAAAACCGCTTTTAACTAACATCGGGGAGAGGAAACCAACGCTCCCCCGATTTCACGGAAGATTCATCAAGACTCGGCAAGTTCTTTCTCTTCTCCCCCAATCTCTCTCTCTCGGTCACCCCACGTGAAACCCAGCGATTTTCAAAGGGCTGAGGCCTGCAGACTTTCAGAGTGACTTTTATATTTCCAGCGGACAATCTATTAACCCCTAGACAACAGCAGAGCTCACTTAATGATGAGTATTACTATACCCACGCTTTAGATTAAGTGTTGACGATGTGCACTATCTAAATGTATGTATTAACCCTACTTTTGTGTCCCTTTATAAATAAAACGTTTGAAAATAATGACATCAGACTTCAACGGACCTCTCTATCTTTGCTGGTAAGTTCTCCAGTTACGGGATTCATAACAGTCTACTGTTACGAGGCAAAATGTTTTTGGCGGCATGAAAAAAAACATGCATTAGCCGCACCGTAGTATAGGCCGCAGTGTTGGTGCAGTGTTCAAAGCGTGGGAAAAAAGTAGCGGCTTATAGTCCGGAATTTACGGTAATAAGAATGAGGAACAACGTTAAATTAAAAACTAGAGCATGCAAGGTGGCAAGGACTGGTGGAAGACAAGAGGTCTGACAAGATTTTAGGATTTAGCAGCAAAAGACTAAAAAACTCAGGAAAAAAATTGATTTGAGAGAGAAATATTGTACTCGACAGTAAAAGAAGCAATGGGCATTTCTGCAGATATACAAATAGGAAGAAGGTGATTTAGGTAAGTGTGAGACCTCTAAAGGAGAAGGCCAGTGATTTAATTAATTAATAACAAGAAATAATGAAACAGCAGATATGTTATATCAAATTTCTTCAGTGTACATCATATAGGACTGTAAATGTTGCTTAATTAACTGAAAGGCGAATTTCTTATGTCTTGCAATGTATCTTCATTTCTTCTCTCCCCCCCCCCCCCCCCAGAATCTGTCAGAATTCTATCCTCTCTTTTCCAAGGAGTTAAAATCATCATATTTATTATAAATAAGACATTAAAATTACTTTATGGTATAAAGGATATAATCTAACAATACAAAATAAAAAATTAAATTGAAGTTTGGCAAACATGAAGATCAGATAACATCTGTGGAAAAGCAAACAGCTCGTGTCAGATGAATAACCTTTCATTAAAGCAGACGTGGCCAGGCTTGCTGAGCGCTTGCAGTATTTTCTGTTTTTATTTCACATTATAAACATCTACAGTTTAAATAAGCATTCTACCCTTTAAGAAAACACTGATTGGTTATACCAGGCAATACATTATTTGGTGTTAGGATCATCTTACCTATATCTGCAGAGACCATCATCGACTGGTTCTCAGGCCCCGAAACAGAAGTCTGATCCTGATCCATACTTCTGGAATCTTCGTTTGCCTCGTGTTGGCTATGGCTAAGATCTGATCGCAAATCTGAACATTCATCTTCTTCTCTGTGGGAAAACACAAAATAGTTAGGCTTATTAATATGGAAAGAGCCAAATTTAGTTCCTAGACATAAAATATTAATTGAAATATTACAGTGAAAAGTCAAAATGCTAGTGGTGAAAGAATAATTCGACATGCACTTCAGCAACAAGGAAGTAATATAAAAATGTCCATATATATTTCAGTAGATGTAGCAATTAATGAACTAAAGCAAAAAATTACCATTTGAAAAAACAGCTCATTTTTTCAAAGCTTTAAGGCAAAAAGTGAAGTGGTTATAAATATGAAATAAAAGCTAAAAGGCTCAAAATCTTAAATTAGCCAAGCCAGTTTGATAAGTTTTTCCAATATTTACATTAACTACAAAATTTGACTCCATTAAATTTAGAGCTCATTATTGTCATTCCTTACTTTGTGCTGGCAGAACGATATCCATTGAAATTTAGTTCTTGATTAAGAAATTTTGCTTAAACCTATTATATAAATGCAATTACATTAATCATTCCAAATGCTCAAGGGTTATTCATGTTATCTTCTAATAATCAAAATATATACATTTGGACAGATTTTAGTACCCATTTGCTTTGCATGTACAGTATTTTTTTTCCATTCAACTGGCTCCAATTGAGATTTATTTACCCAAATATTTGAAAATTGGAGCACTAATTTTTGAAATGCTTTTTATGACTTTAATAGTAAACAAGGTTATTTTATTTAGTGTTGTTATTTAATTGACATTTATGTACACAAATGCAAAGTTAATTTTAACATGTTAATTTATTAAAAGAGTAAAATATTTGCACTACAGTCTCTGGTTATAAATGAGGTGCCACACTACCTACTAACCCTCATACTGGCAGAAGAACCTTGTGTGGATCCCCATGCAAGAACTTGCTTCCCCAAGCCTCAACAATATGAATCTTCTTATGTTAATACTTGGGGGTTGGGGAGTGGTGAAGGCAAGGAGAGAAAGAGATGCTGGGGAGAACTGGCCCCGTCACCAAACCTGTTGGAAAAGCAAAGCCCAGCCTGAATTAGTCTGCTATCAAATCAGTTAAAAATTCATTGGTCTATAGCAGGTGTCCAAATATTTGAATACAGAAATCGCATTGCATACAGCTCAAAACTGGCCATCTTTCTTTTCCATTCACAGTCCTGATTCAAGATCATGTGCTTCACCATCCCTTGCTCCACAGGTCCTACTTGACCCACTGAGTTCTTTCAGCAATTTTTTGCTTCAGACATGGTCATTATAAAACCAGGTGACTGCGTAATCGATTTATTGATTTTATTTAGAAATGCAGTACAGAACAAGCCCTTCTGGCCCAACAAGCCACTCCGCCTAGCAACCCAGCCTAATCACAGGAAAATTTACAATGACCTATTAATCTACTAACTGTTACGTCTTTGGACTGTGGGAGAAAACTGGAGCACAAGGAGAAAACCAGTGCACGAGGAGAAAACCCACACGCTCACAGACAGAATGTATAAACACTTTACAGACAGCACCAGAATTGAACCCCCAAATGATGGACATGTGATGGCACACATCAACTCCAGCCTCCCAGACATCTTCAACCTATCATCGAAACAAGTCCACAGATGCATCACGGGTTTGCATGGCAACTGCTCTGCCCATGACCACAACAAACTGCAAAGAATTGTGATTACAGCTCAAGGAAATAATACCAAGAATGATGTTCTATGCAAGTCAATGATATTTCTGTGCCATCAGAGGAAGCAGAGCCTCCAACAAGTAAAAATGCTTTGTTTGTCAACTTAAGTTTCATAAACATAACTGTATAGCCTCCAAACAACCAGCTAATAAAATTCAAAATCAGGATATCACATATTTGAGGTACACGACTTGTTATTCAATAATCTTCATGGCATCATAGCTCTAGAATGTAACTAGAATGACAGCACCGACTCAGTAAAAATAGAACAATATACTTAGGCTTTTTATATCACAAAACTCTGAAAGCAAATTAAAAACATTATTAATATGATATTTTGACACAGTTTACCTTATTGTTGTTCCCTGCAGCCTGTCAATCTTCTTATTTAGCTCTGCAATTATACTATGGAGTTCAGTAATGCGTTCTTCATAGCGTAGTGTTGTCCTTTCCTGGGTATCTTCGTGTTCTCTCATCATATGAGATTGCTCACACTGAAAAGACAATACATAAAGTGAAAAAAGTTCCATAAAGATTGCCCTTTTCTGCTATACTAAATAATTTCTGAGGTCAACTTTCCGATTGACTAATCTTCAGTCGTGGCTCTTCCAACCCGCAGTCAGAAAACAACTATCTAAAAAGATTTTGGTTGATAAATACTGGTCCATAAACATTGGTTTGCAATTCAGTTTTGTAATTTGCCTCTATACAAATCCATTGTTATTCTAAATTTGCCTCTCACGTATATGTAATTAATCCAATAGCCCTATTTAAAAGTAACATTTATCATGAACTACTTATGGGACATTGCCACCAGAGATGCCTAATTAATAACCATAATTATATTTCAAGAAGAATTTAATACAATGGAGTACTTTTGGAATGTAAAGGGTAGATTTGAAATATGAAATTTTGCTCCACTTGCTACTGAGTCATACTTAACAAGATTGTCAAGTAAATCTAAAATATTTTATCTCATCTTCATTTAGAGTGTCTTTAATATAGATGAACTATCAAGTAGTAAAGAAATAAAACAAACCACAATGTCATGCTAAAAGATGGCAAAACATACAATTAAAATGATGAATTGTTACTTTTGTTTAAATCAGAATCAGGTTTCATATCACTGGTATATGTCATGAAATTTATTGTTTTGCAGCAGTACATTACAATACAATAAAACTATAAATTACAATAAGAAAAGTGTCTATCAAAAAACTTATTTCAAAAAAATGTCAATGGGGAAGAAGCTCTTCCTAAAGCATTGCGTGTGTGTCTTCAAGCTCCTGTACCTCCTCCTTGATGGCAGCAAAGACAAGAGGGCATGTCCTGGGTGATGGGGCCCTTGATGATGCCTTTTTGAAGCTGTTCTCAATGCTGGGGGAGCTAGTGCCTATGACAGAGCTGGCTGAGTTTGCAATTTTCTGGAGCCTCTTCCATTCCTGCACAATCGCTCCTCCATATCAAACAGTGATGCAACCCATTAGAATGCCTTCCACAGTACATCTGTAGAAATTAATGAGTCTTTGGTGTCATACCACGTCTCCTCAAACTCCTAATTAAACATAGCTGCTGCCATACCTTCTTTGTAATTGCATCAATATTAGACTTAGGAGAGATCTTCAAAAATGTTCATATCCATAAACTTAAAGCTGCCCACCCTTTCCCTTTGCTGAACCCTCAATGAAAACTGGTGTGTGTTCCCTCAGCTTCCCCTTCCTGATGTCCACAATCAATTCCTTGGCCTTAATTACATTGCGTGCAAGGTTATTGCTACACCACTCAACCAACTTGCTCCGAAACGCCACCTCGTCACCATCTGAAATTCTGCTAACAATAGTTGTGTCACCACCAAATTTATAGATGGCCTTTGAGCTGCACCTAGCCACACAATAGTGGGTGCAGAGAGATTAGAGCAGTGGGCTAAGCACACATCTTTGAGGTGCACCAATGTTGATAGTCAGCGAAGAGAAAATGTTATTTCTGATCCACAATGACTGAGGTCTCCCGATGAAGAAGTCAAGGATCCAGTTGAACAGGGAGGCACAGAGGCCTGGGTTTTGGAGTTGTTGATTCATACTAAAGGTATGATGATGTTGAATGCTGAGCTGTAATCAACAAACAGCAGCCTGGTGTAGATGTTGCTATTGTTCAGGTGATCCAAGGCTGAGTGCAGAGCCAGTGAGACTGCATCCGCTGTAGACTTATTGTAGTTACAGGCCAATTGCAGCAAGTCCAGGTCCTTGCTTAGGCAGGAGTTGATTCTGGCCACGTTCAACCTCTCAAAGCACTTCATCATATTAAATGTGAGCACAACTGGGTGATAGTCATTGCTCTGCTTGGGTACTGGTATAACTGTTGCCCTGTTGAAACAGGTGGAAAATTCCAGTTACCATAGTGAGAGATTGAAGATGAACTTGAACACCGCCGTCAGTGGGTGAGCACAGGTTTTCAGTGCCGTACCAGGTACATTATCAGAGCCTGATGCCTTGTGAGGGTTCTGACATCAGCCTCCAAGACAGAGATCATCAGGTCACCAGCTGCTGTAGGGATTCACACAAGTGTAGTTTTATTCTCCCTTTCAAAGTGTACGTAGAAGATGTTGAGTTCATCTAGGAGTGAAGCTTCATAGACATTCATGATGTTAGGTTTTGCATTGGAGGAAGCAATGGCCTACAAACCCTGCCAGAGCTGACGTGCATTAAATTCTTTCTCTAACTTCAATTGGAAGAGTTATACCTGAATTTCTTATACAGTTCTGGAACACCGGTCTAGAATGTCACAGATCTAGACCTCAGCAGGCTAGGAATCTCCTGTTCATCTACGATTTATAGTTTGAGTACATGCAGTATATTTTTAAGAACATAAGAAATAGGAGCAGGAGTAGGCAATCTGGCCTGTCGAGCCTGTTCTGCCATTCAAAAAGATCATAGCTGATCTGGCCATGGACTCATCTCCACCTACCTGCCTTTTCCTCATAATCCTCAATTCCCCTACTATGCAAAAATCTTGTCTTAAATTTATCTACTGAAGTAGCCTCTACTGCTTCACTGGGCAGAGAATTCTACAGATTCACCACTCTCTGGGAAAAGCAGTCCTCATCAACATCCTACATCTAGTCCCCCGGATCTTGAGGCTATATCCCCTAGTTCTAGTCTCACCTACCTGTGGAAACAACTTTCCTGCCTCTATCTTATCTATCCTTCTCATAATTTTACATGTTTCTATAAGATCTCCTCTCATTCTTCTGAATTCCAGTGAGTACAGTCCCAGGTCCCCCTCATAGTCTAACCCCCTCATCTCCGGAATCAACCTGGTGAACCTCCTCTGCTCTGCCTCCAAAGCTAGTATATCCTTCTTCAAGTAAGGAGACCAGAATTGCATGCAGTACTCCAAGTGTGGTCTCACCAGTACCCTGTACAGTTGCAGCATAGCCTCCCTGCTCTTAAATTCAATCCCTCCAGCAATGAAGGCCAACATTCCATTTGCCTTCTTGATAGCCTGCTGTATCTGCAAACCAACCTTTTGTGATTCATGCATAATCACTCCCAAGTCCCTCTGTACAGTAGCATGCTACAATTTTTTCCCATTTAAATAATAATCTGCTCTTTCATTTTTTACTTCCAAAGTGGATGACCTCGCATTTACCAACATTGTACTTCATCTACCAGACCCTTGCGCACTCACTTAACCTATCTATATCCCTCTGCAGACTCTCCATATCTTCTGCATAATTTGCTTTTCCACTCAATTTAGTATCAACAGCAAACCTTAGATCCACTACACTTGGTCCCCCTTCCAGATCGTTAATGTATATCTGGAACAACTGCGGGCCCAGCATCAACCCTTGCAGCACACCGCTCACCACTGATTGCCAATCAGAATAACACCCACGTATCTAAACTCTCCACTTTCTATTAGGTAATCAATCCTCTATCTATGCTAATATATCACCCCCAACTCTATGCATTCTTATCTTATGGATAAACATTTTACGTGGCATCTTATCAAATGCCTTCTGGAAATCCAAGTAAGTAACATCCATCTATTCCCCTCTATCCACAAAAAACTCCAGTAAGTTTGTCAAACAGGACCTGCCTTTGCTGAATCCATGTTGCATCTGCCTGATGGATCCATTTTTTTTTCAAATGCCTCACTATTTCTTCTTTAACGATGGTTTCAAGCATTTTCCCATTACAAATGTTAAACTAACTGACCTATGGTTACCTGCCTTTTGTCTACATCCTATTTTGAACAGCAGTGTGACATTCGCCACCTTCCAATCTGCCAGGACCTGCCTAATATCCAGAGAATTTTGATAAAAGCCTCTACTATAACTTCTGCCATTTCTTTCAGTACCCTAAGATGCATTCTGTCAGGACCTGGGGACTTATCTATCGTCAGGCCCATAAGTTTGCTCAGCACTATCTCTTTACTGATAGCTATTGTATTCAGGTATCGAAGGACAATACTCACACCACACAGGTCATAATGAAGTCAGTGTCAACTGTGGTGTACTCATTCAGTTTTGAAGATGAATCCCTTAATTCTTGTCCAGTCCACCAACTCAAAGCAGTCCTGTATGTATTCCTCTGTCTCCCTTGACCATACCTCCTTTGTCCTCACCTCCAGTGCTGTGTTCTGTGTGCACCAGGTGTGGGAGGCATGATAAATATTCTAGAGGGTGATATAACAGTGGTCAGGTTTGTTCCACAGTTGATATGCTGGTGGTAATTATTCAGCGACTTCTTCAAGTTGGCCTGGTTGAAATCCCCCGCAATGATTGAGAAAGCAACAGGGTGTGTTGTTTCACGTCTGCTGATCATGGTGTCTAGATCTTCCATTGCCTGCATGACATCAGAGATAGAATGTACAACACAACCAGGAAGATGGCAGAAAACTCTGTTGGCAGATAAAATTGACACTTGACTACTTGCTGCTCCAGGTTGTTTGAGCAGGATTGAGAACCACCATGTCTATGCACCACGATGAGTTATTCATGAAACCTACACTCCCTCCTCTACCTTTAAAACAGTCAGCTATCCTGTCTTTTCTGTGAACAGTGAAGCTTTTGGGTTGCAGTGCTGCATCTGAAATGGCAGGGGTTAGCCAGTTTCCGTAAACCAAATTCCACAGCAGATCCTGATGTCCCTCTGATTCTGCAATCTTGCTCTGCGGTCCTCAATTTTATTTTGCAGAGACTGTACATTCAATAGCAAAAAGTTGAGACTGGGTCTTTGGCATCTGCATTTCAATCATATCTACAGACCACCTGCCCATTTTCCACACTTTTGTTTTCTTTAAGGGGAACTGCACTCACAACCCAGGTGTTTGTCGACCATAGTCCACCCATTTTAAGGATGAATAGATATGTTAAATGTCTTAAAACAATATTGCTAACTGCAGTTCTGTTATGACAGTACGGTTGTGACTGTGAAGTAGTCCTAAACGGGAATATTTGATCATTCCCATCAGAGCAGCATGCAAAGCATCACCAGTTATTGGCGCCATCATAAGTCTGCAAGAACTGAGGAAAATGAAGTTAGCAAATTCTGAAGTGATAGAGTCAATTTAAGAAAAAATAACTAATTAGTCTTCTACTCAGCACCTTCCATCTTTGGAAGTCACAATGGCAGAGAATGAAAGTAATTAAAAAGGCAACATACTGATGGAAGCAACTAAAAGTACTGAACAATATTCAATCTGCAATAAATCTTACTCTCTGTAATGGGGAGAAAATAGCTTATGGCATTTGAAGTTGTAGTACACATAACCTATGCCCATATATATCTGCAAATAGAATGTAAAATTGGCATTGTCTGGCGGTCTATATGACTGTTGCCTTTACTATTAATTGACATCAGAAGGCCTGAAAAGGTGCAAGTCAAACATGCAATCAGCCTACAGTACTTAAAAGTAAGGTAAATTCTACAAGTAGCAAAAGTTATTTGAAAACTAAATTGGTGCCAATGTATTTTTAGAACTGGCTGCACACACAAGCTTCAAGATTTTCCAGAGAGTGTAATGGATGTTTTGGTACACAACGGCAGGCAACATTACAGAATAACAGGAGGACAAATGCACCTACTCTTATCATCAATAGCTTCTTATTTCCAATATTTCAGGTACATAATTACTCATGTTTTTCCAAGCAATGGAAAACAAAACTTTGGTTAAGCTTGTAATGGGAGTCAACAGATTATCCCATATTTTGGAGAACTGGAGTCGACTTGGAAGGTGGTTAAGCAGCAGGCAGAAACACAAGAAAAGCCAGAACTGAGCAGCATGAGGGTTGCAGTCAGAAATGATAGAGCATCTGTCAACTCACCAGAAGATGCAAGAATGAGTTGAGGTTGCACACTACCCCAACGCATTCAAGTCTAAGCAGACAGGGCAAGAGACATATTGAATGAGCTTATCTAAGTAAATGCTTGATGAATTTCACAAAATCTGACAGAAAATCCATGTTCCTTGTCAAGAACTCTGGAGAAATTAACATTAACTTGCATAGGTCCTCATACAGATTTCTGGAGTGAATCATATTCAAAGGAATAAAGCTTCTGTATGGTGTAACCACAAATGGCATACACTACGACTTCTATGGGTCTCAGTACTGCTTTGGAATTTTACCTGATTCCCGCCATGGTTGTCACCATCAGTTCAAAGGTCACGGTAGTTTATCAATAGTTTCCAAACAAATAGGCAAACTCAAAATGCTACCATAAGAAAATGGCATTGCCTCCATAGAATGTGAACCTGCTTTAATGTCAAGTGATAGCATTCCTGGTACCACGTTTATCAGTCGTGGAAATAAAAACAGAAAATCCTAGGAACAGTAGGCAAGCCAGATAGCATCTGAAGAGAACAGTTTTATCAGCATTGACAAAAATTAGAAATGGAGTTAAATTTAAATTAAAGCAAAAGGAAGGGACAAAATTGGACAGAAGGTATTTGACAGAGTAGAGATAAGGAGACAGAATGGCACAGTCCTGGTGCTTGCCACAAGGAAGACTCTCAAATTATTTCTGGGGCTGATGCAAACTGCAGATAACAAATGAAATTGAAAGTACTAGCTAGGAGAGGCAAAAAGCAGAATGGAAATATTACCATATCCTGAACATTATCTATACTCCAATTATCATTAAAACACAGTTTGCTCAAAGCACTGCTGATCACAAGAGCTTTTCACTGAAGTTTGTTTCAGCATTTCACAGAATACAACAGTGTCCATACTTCAAACATACATCAATAATTGTCATGCACTTAGGGCAGTGTTGCAGCTAGTAAAGATCCTGTCTCTTTGAATTCTGATGCTGTGTGAAGGTTACATGTTCATCCTCTGTATTTCCCATGGATGCTCTGGTTTCCATGCACATCCCAAAAATATGCCAGTTGATAGGCCAGTGGACACGATAAATTGCCTCCAATCATGAGTGGGGGAAATTAATGACAAATGGGGAGAACATATTTGAGGGAAAATGAGATAGTTCTTTGAGTCAGCATAGACTAGAGAGTCTGAAATAGTCTGTAATATCAAATGGAAATATAGACATAAAGAAGCCATGAAACCAGAATATTATATAACTAATTTTCTTTTTCATTGTAGACCCTTATGGTAGGGGTACTTGATTCCAGGCCAAATACAGGTGATACAGAAAATTGCTGCAGATTTAAGTTATCTATTCTGCCAAGAATACAAACATTCATCTACATGATGCACAGTATATATAGCCTTTAATTAAACACCATCTACAAGAAGGGAAATCCCTTCCAATTTATATAAATGGTCATACTCAGCACTAGTGGGATGTCCTTCATTTTTAACATATGTTCAGTTGCATAAAGATAGCAACAGACATATGAAGAAATCATTTTAATTTGAATCTTAATCTGGTTTCTTTTCATATTCCAGGCCAAGAATATGTAAAGAATGCATGGTACCTAACACATGTCCATTCAAATAAATTTTGATTCAAGTCTTAGGTGCTATTTCCCACCAATAAGACAACGTATAGGACCTAAAAATATGATGCCATAGATTCAATTTTATTCATTGTACTGAGATACTTGCTGAACACCCTTCATAACATAGAAATAGTCTTGAATTTAAAGCGAGTGCTCATTATTTCATGAAGATAAATGTATATAATTTGTAATAAACTACTTTCATTTCCAAAATCACATTTCTCATTAATCATTGCATTATGGACCCTGTAATTTATTGAACAATTTATGCTGTTATTGTCAACATTACAGCATATAATCCATAATTTTGTTCTCATCTTACCTGAGATTTAGCCAGCTTCTTTTCTAACAAGTCTCTCTCCCGCTCTGTGTGCTGAAGTCTTTTATTCAGATCAACTATATCTGTCTTTAATGATGCCAGAGCTGCCAAGTGTAACTGGTGAAAGAAAAAGCAGCTTTACCAAAGAGTAAATGAAAATCAAAAATAACTCGTGGTTCAAAATCTGAAATGAAGACAGAAAATGCTGTAATCAGTCTGAGGGCAGGCAACAGCTATAAAAGCAGAAAGACTTAACATTAACAGTTTTTTTTTCCTTCCACATATGCCTCTGGACCTACAAACTTAAGTTAAAAGGAATATAATTCTGTTTGAAAGGGTTTTACTGTCAAATTTTACTTATTGGCACATGGGCTATTCCATTACACATCTTTTCCTATATAGCCTCTACACAGTTTGAAATATTGGCTTAAAAAATTACATTTTCCATCTTTTGTGGCTGAAAGTCAATACCACATAGATCCAGAAAATGTTATTGACTTCACTTAATCTTTGATTGATCAATATTTTAGAGAATAGTAGAGTCATCAAGTCATACATCAGAGAAATGGCCTTTCTTTCTACCACATCCATGTCGATCTTAAAGTACTCACCTATACTAGCCTCATTTACCAACACTGGATTTGTTGCCTTTGATACCTCACGGATTCAGGTGCTTATCTACATATTCTGGAATTTCTGCCTTCATAACTAACTCTTCACAGTATACAAATATGGCAGTTCTGTCTCTATCCTGTTCCCCCCAATCTGGAACATCCAATGGTCAAGTGCACTCCATTCTACCTGCCAAGGGAGTTCTTTGCAGTCATGCTGGTAGTGGTATACATTCCACCCTGGCAGATGTCAAGCTGATCCTGGAGTAACTGTGCACCGAGACCAACAGTTATGAGACAGTGCATCTTTATGTCTTCCTGATCATCGTGTGTGATTGCAGGAAGCCCAGGCCAATTTGAAAAAGTCTAATGGACAATGACGTTAGCTCACCTGCAGAACTAGAAGAGCCAACACATACACTGTTACACCACCATTAAAAATGCTTACTGCACCATCCCACACCCTCACTTTAGCAAGTCCATTTACTTAACTGTGCTTCTACTCCCAGGATATAGATGGGGGCTGGGGATTGTAGTGAGAGCAGCAAAGTTATGGTCATTAGAGGCAGAGAAGCATTTACAAGACTGCTTTGAATCAGTGGACTTGACCATATTCATGGATTCATCTTCAGATCGGAAAGAAAACACCACAGCTATCACTGATATCATCAAGGTCTGTGTGGTTAAGTGTTTGCCTGCAGGAGCCTACCGAGTCTTCTCAAACCAGAAACTCTGGGTGAACTAGGGGATTTGCAATCTGCTGAGATGGATCTGTGGCACTCAAGAGCAATCCAGAATCCTATAAGAAGTCTAGCTACAACCTGCAGAAGGTCAATCTAAGAGTGAAAAGGCAACTCCGAGTAAAGCTAGAGACAGAGACTTACACCTGTGGCACTTTCTATCAACATAAATAGCAGAGATGTTTTATTCCCTGATTAGCTCAATGTCTTTAATATTTTGAAAGGAAGACTGACTGTACACCTAATTGAATCCCCATAGCATTTGGTGATCCTGTGATCTCTGTCTTGGAGGCCAATGTCAGAACATCCTTCAAGAAGGTAAACCCTGATGGTGTACCTGGCTGGGTACTGAAAGTCTGTACCGACCAACTGGCTGGCATGTTCAAGAAAATCTTTAATCTCTCACTGCAGTGGTCGAGGGTCCCACCTACTTCTAAAGGACAATATCCTACTCAAGCCCTAGAAGCGCAGGGTGAGCTACCTCAATAACTATCACCCAGAAGCACTCATATTTACCATAATGAAGAGTTTGAGAAGTTGGTGATGGCTAGAATTAACTCCTGCCTGAGCAAGGATATGGACCCGCTGCAATTTGGCTATCACTGAAACAAGTCTACAGTGGACACAATCACACTGGCTCTCCGCTCTGCTTTGGGACATCTGCACAATTACAAGACACGCCAGGCTACTGTCTATTGATTATAGCTTAGCACCAATAACCCAACTCCAAAACTTGCACTTCTATATCTCCCTCTACAACTGGATCCTTTACTTCCTTATTGGGAACCAAAGTCAATGGGGAAAATAACATTTCCTCCTCTGATTATCAACACAGATACGCCTCAATAATGCATGCTTAACCCACCATTCTTCTCTCTCTACATTCATGGCGGTGTGGCTAAACACAACTCCAATTCCATCTATAAATTCGCTAATGACAGCATTGTTGGTGGTAGAATCTTAAACAGTGATGAGGGACCTTACAGGAGTGAGATAAATTGCTTGGTTGAGTGGTGTTGCAACCACAACATCACACCCAAGGAACTGATTTTCGAAGCGAAAAGTCAGAACAACACATACCAGACCTCATTTAGGGGTCAGTGGTGGAAAGGGGAGCAGCTTCAAGATCCTGGGTATCAAAATCTCAGAAGATCCATCTTGGACCAAACACATCAACACAACTCAAAAAAAAAGGCATAGAAGTGACTCTACTTTGTTAGGAGTTTAAGGACTTATGTCAGCATGGACTCTTGCAAATTTCCATACAGCCTCAAATGCACTGGATCACAAGAAGTTGCAAAGGGTTCCATCACGTCTACAACCCTCCCCACCACTAACAGCATATTCAAGAGGCAGTGCATCATTAAAGACACTCACCATCCAGGAATGTCCTCGACTCATTACTACTATAAGAAAGGAGGTACAGGAACCTGAAGACCCATAGTTAACAATTTAAGAATAGCTCTTCTGATCTTTGAATGGTCCAAGAACCCATGCACACTATCTCATTATTCCTTATTTTGCACTATATTTTTGTATTCTGCAGATCATGTATTCAAAATGTACTGCTGCTGCAAAACAACAAATTTCATGTCACATGTCAGTGATAATAAATATAATTCTTATTCTCCTCTACTGTCCTCTCAGACAGTGTGCTCC
Source organism: Hypanus sabinus (assembly GCF_030144855.1). Lineage (NCBI taxonomy): Eukaryota > Metazoa > Chordata > Chondrichthyes > Myliobatiformes > Dasyatidae > Hypanus > Hypanus sabinus. The sequence continues at coordinate 23,686,469 of NC_082710.1, read as the reverse complement.
ACATTGCAAACTACACTCTGGGTGAAAAAAATATTTCCTTAGACTTATTGAACTTCCTACCTTGCATCTTAAACCCCTAATTTTGGAACACTATGACTAAATTACTTCCAAGTATTTTAAAGCCAAACAAGTTAAAAGAAAATTTGAGCAATGTTTCTCAAATAACTTAAAGAAAAAAGACCAGTATTTGTTCAGTCAAATATAATTAACTAGTCTTTATATTTAAAGTCAGAAAGAAAAAAAGAAAAACAAATTTTGAATTTTGCATTTACTACTTTTTTAATACCAGATCATACTATTAACTGCGTGTTATTAAAGAGAACACAAAACAATTTTAACTGACAATCAGATGTAATTGATACAGTAGTGTATTATCTTTATTGCTCTATAGTTCATCATCTAAATTGAGAGCTTTACTTTATACACCATATTCACTGCATGCTGAATTGCCAAGAAGCAACTGAACCCCTTGAACAGCTCTAAGCCATCTAATGACAGCATGTGCACAGTGTCATACAAGATATTATTTGATTTTTATTATAAAACATGGCTAATAAAACTGGAATACTACATTCACCTAGCAGACACAGAAATACAGTTGCCTATTCATTGCCTATTCACTCCACCGCAAACCTCCCCCCCACTCCCGGAAGTTTTCATGCTTTCTTGTTTTACAACATTCAAATATAGTGGATTGACTTTTTAATACTAATCAACAGAAGAGACTCTTTTGTCAAAGCGAAAGCAAATTTCTACAAATTGGTCTAAATTTATTACTATTATTAAACAAAATAATTGATTGCCTATTCACTCACACCTTTCTTTTTCAATTTTTTTTTATTAATTTTCACATAGAAGAATACAGAGTACATGAAGATATATATTATGAATCAAAAAAGATAGAATAGTACTGAATACATTATATTTAAATCACACTTGCAATCGCAGTACCCTATATTCATAATCAAACACGTACATTTATTAAATTGTAATTTCAATTGTAATAATTTTATTATAAAAAAAGAATCTAAGCCCACTACCAAGATCGAAGTTGTTTGGTAAAGAAAGAAAGACAGAAAAAAATCCTTATCACATAGTGATTTATGTTATTAGCCAACATCTGTACTTTAACACCAAATCAAAGGTTTTGAAAGTAGTTCAAAAATGGTCCCCACAATGTTTGAAAGTTTTGGTTAGAATCAGAAATTGAACAACGGATCTTCTCTAAATTTAAGCATGACATAACATCACGTAACCATTGAGCATGAGTAGGCGGAGCAACATCCTTCCATTTAAGCAACACCACCCTCCTAGCTATAAGAGAAATAAAAGCCGATATATGCAAATCAGATGTCTGCAAAGTTATACCTTTTTTTCCAACGATACCAAACAAGGCAGTCAAAGGGTTAGGCTTAAAATTCACTTTAAAAAGTACAGAAAAAGTTTGGAATACTTCCTTCCAGTATTTTTCAAGACTCGGACACTTCCAAAACATATGGATTAGTGAAGCCTCTCCACTGTTACATCTATCACAATAGGGAGATATATACAGATAAAAACAAAGATAGCTTGTCTTTGGACATGTGGGCCCTGTGGACCACTTTAAATTGTAGGAGGGAGTGGCGAGCACATACTGATGAAGTGTTAACCAATTTAAAAATTTCATTCCAAGTCCCCTCAGAAATTGAAATCTGTAAATCTTGTTCCCAGGCATTTTTAGTTTTGTCTAAAGGAGCCTCTCTTATTCCCAACAACATACCATAATTATTGGATATTGAACCATTATGAAAAGATTTCAAATTAGAAATTACATCTAATAAGTTCTTATCAGGACTCATAGGAAATGAATGTAATGGAGATCGCAGAAAGTCTCTAATTCGTAAATATCGAAAAAAGTGGGTTTTTGGTAAGCTATATTTAGCTGATAGTTGCTCAAACAATAAGTGACTTCCTCCAACAAACAGATCCTGGAAGCATTTAATACCCAATCACCCAACTTTTCCCCTTCAATAATCTGGTATCAATTAATACTAAGCTTGCTTTTAAAATTATAAAAAAAATCAATTTACCTATTTGGGTGTAACAATTACTAAGAATTATAAACACCAACTTAAAGAAAATTTTCTTACCTTATTGAATTATGTGAAAAGGGCACTATCAAACTGGTCACCCCTCTCTCTATCGTTGATTGGTAGAATTAACTCTATTAAAATGAATATCCTGCCTAAATTAATATACCCTTTTCAGGTCTTACCCGTTTTTATCCCTAAGTCCTTTTTTGATTCTCTTGATACAATTCTATCTTTGCATATATGGAAAAACAAACATTCTCGATTAAATAAAGTTCACTTTCAAAAAGTTAAAAAGAATGGAGATTTAGCTTTACCAAATTTTCGGTGGACAGTCAATATATGAAATCTTACGTTTTGGTCATATTACATTAACCGTGAGGACTGTCCAGTATGGGTCTCTTTAGAAGCTAACTCTGTTAAAAAAAAATTCTATTATTTCTCTTCCTGGATCCTCACTTCCTTTATCTTTAAATAAACTAACTGACAACTAACTGATAATTAAACATACTTTGAGGATCTGGTTACGATTTAGAAAATACTTTGGTTTATTGAGATTTTGTCTTTCTGGTCCCATTTTTTCTAATTTTTTTTTAAACCTTCTATGACCAATGTAGTTTTTTTTTAACTCATACCTTTCAAGTCAATATATAATAGATGCATCTTTGGCAGCAATTACAGCCTTCAGCCTGTGTGGATAGGTTTCTATCAGCTTTGCACATCTGGACACTGGAATTTTTCCCCATTCTTCTTTACAAACTTTACGGCATGGACTAGAAGGGCTGAGATGGCCTGTTTCTGTGCTGTAATTGTTATATGGTTACAAACTGCTCAAGCTCTGTCAGATTGCATGGGGATTGTGAGTGAACAGCCTTCTTCAATTACAGCCACAAATTCTCAATTGGATTGAGGTCTGGACTCTGACTTAACCACTCTAAGACATTGATTATGTTGTTTTTTTAAGCTATTCCAATGTAGTTTTGGCTTCTTGCTTGGGTCTTGCTCTAAAACAAATCTTCTCCCAAGTCGCAGTCCTCTTGTGGACTGTATCAGGTTTTCCTCCAAGATTCCCCTGTATTTTGCTGCATTCATTTTACCCTCTACCTTCACTAGTCTTCCAGGGCCTGCGCTACAGTGAAGAATCCCCACAACATGATGCAGCCACCACTATGCTTCACGGTAGGAATTGTTTGTTTTTAATAATGAGCAGTATTTGGCTTACACTAAACATAGCACTTAGTCTGATGGCCACAAGGCTCAACTTTGGTTTAATCAGACCACAGAACCTTTGTCCAGCTGACTTCAGAGTCTCCCATATGCCTTCTGGCAAACTCTAGGTGAGATTTCTTGTTTTTTTTCAACAGTGGCTTTCTCTTTGCCACTCTCCCATAAAGCTGCGACTGGTGAAGCATCCAGGCAACAGATATTGTATGTGCAGTATCTCCCTTCTCATCCATTGAAGCTTGTAACTCCCCCAGAGTTGTCACTGGTCTCTTGGTGGCCTCCCACACTAGTCCCCTCCTTGGAAACCTATGATGGAGGATGATGAGCTTGTCCAAATCTAGACTTTTCAGTCTGTACACAAAAGAATTTTTGCATGACCCTTCTTGCACGTCGACTCAGTTTATCAGGATGGCCAGCTGTAGACAGATTTACAACTGTGCCATATTTTTTCCATTTCTTGATGATTAACTTAACTATACTTCAAGGGATATTCAATGACTTAGAAATTTTCTTGTAGCCATCTCCTGACATGCTTTTCAATAGCCTTTTTGTGATGTTCTTTCGTTTTCATGGTGTCATTTTTGCCAGGATACTGACTCACCAGCAGTTGGACCTTCCGGGTACAGGTGTACCTTTACTACAATCAATTGAAACACCTTGACTGCACACAGGTGACCTTAATTTAACTAATAATGTGAATTCTAAAACCAATTGGCTGCACCAGTGATGATTTTATGTGTCATATTAAAGTGGGTCAATGTTTATGCAATCAATTATTATGTGTTTTCGATTTGGAATTAATTTAGATCACTTTGTAGAGATCTCTTTTCACTTTGACATGAACGAGCCATTTTCTGTTGATCAGTGTCAAAAAAGCCAAATTTCCACTGCGATTCAATGTTCTAAAACAATAAAACATGAAAACTTATGGGAGGGGTGGGGAGGGGATACTTCTATACACTGTATTTTAACTGCTGTCTAAAAATGCTGATATAAGTTTTGAATACTGCTGTTGGTTTTTAGAGACAAGCACAATGTCTTGAATTGATTCATACAGTCGGCCCTCCTTATCCATGAATTCAACCAACCGCCAATTGAGAAAACCCAGAAGTGCTCTTCCAGCACTTGCTGTTCGATCATGTACAGACTTTTTTGTCCTGTCATTATTCCCTAAGCAACACAGTATAACAACTATTTTACATAGCATTTACGTTGTATTAGGTATTATAAGTAATCTAGAAATGACTTAAAGTATATGGGAGGATGTGCGTAGGTTAACGTGGATCAGGATCGAAAAAAAACGGAAGCTCTCTTACTAAGTAAGTTGGAACAGGTACATCAGGTATTGTTTAGCGTCAGTTAGTCAAACATTTGTCTTAGTATATAGTATATATTTTACCTTTCTATGCATATAAAACACTTAAGAAACGTATGTTTCAGCACCGGGCTTGGGGAAGTTCCCGAGTTCGATCCAGTGACAGACCACTCCCAAGTGTGCTGTCCATCTGTGCCAGGTTGATGTAGAGGATCAAAAATCCAAAACCCCAAAACCCAATAATTAAACCACTGTGTTGCTTAGTAATAATTGTAGCTTTCAACGGGGCAGGGCCCTTCTCACTTTATCCTTTAAAATTGTTCCAATCATTGACCGACTGTAGCCTAATGCTTTTCCAGTGACTGATGGCATTTCACCTCTTTCTGATCACTTTATTATTTCCACTTTATTTTCAATCATGATTATTTTTGTGAACAGAAACACTGCAGATTCAGAGCCCCACCGCTGGGTCCTAAGGTCCACCGCATTAAGACAGACTGAATAAGGGCTTGAGCATCTGTGTTTTTTGGTATCCGTGAAGAGTCCCAGAATGAATCCCTCACAGATAAGGAGGGCCAACTGTATATTGTGTTACAACCTCGGGCCAGGACAAAATGTAGCAATTAGGTGATGTTAAAATTTGGTAATATTTGAACCACAACCACTTTAAGAGTGATATGTTCTGTGCTTACTTTTACATTGAGGCAGCACAGTAACGTAGTGGTTAGCACAAGGCTTTACAGTACCAGTGTTCAATTCCTGCCACGGCCTGTAAGGAGATTTTATATGCTCCCTGTGACCACATGGGTTTCGTCCTGCTGCTCCAGTTTCCTCCCACACTTTGAGAACGTATCAGTAGGTAGGTTAATTGGTTATTGTAAATTCTCCTGTAATAGGGGTAGGATTAAATTGGGGGATTGCTGGGCTGTGCAACTCGAAGGGCATACTCTGTGTTGTAGGTTGAAGCAAGAAAGGGCGCAAATCTTATATAAGATTAAATAACTAGAATGAACTACATCTTTAGTGTAGTGAAGCACCCCAAGTTCATAAGTGTGAAACAAAATTTTATAGAGCAGAATAAAACATGTGATCAAATATCAAAGCAATGTAGTGGATTTTAAGGAATATCCAATAAAGTAGTAATCACATGAATCAGCTCAGGAAATGAATTCCAGAGATTAATATCTTGGTAGCTGAAGATATGGTTGCCAGTAGCATAGAGATGAAAATCAAGAATACAAAAGCAAAAATGTAAGACTGAAATTTTTCAGAAGCTGGAAAAGATTAGAGAGTGAGCAGGGCAAAGCAAGGCATTCCAATACAGCAAGCCATTGCTGCTCAGCTAAAATAAATACAAAGGATGAACATGAATTGATACACTGGAGCATGTAGAAAAAAAGTTTGAAATGAATTAACATTTACAGGGGTGGCAAGGTCAACCAGGAAACTACTGAAAGAAATTAAAGATCAAGAGTTTATATTTGAAATGAGTACACATGAATGTACAATTTCAGACGGGAAATTTAGAAGAATATGTAGTCACAACTAGATTTCCCAATACATTGTTCATAAACAAAGATTTGCAATGTTATGGAAATAAGATCTTTAATTTACTTAAACACTAACAAAGCTATTGATGCCTGCTATCCAAACCAATGAAATTCATTTTCCCTCTTACCATTGGTGCTTTGGATTATCAACTTTGATGTAATTTCACATACCTCAAAATGGTTTCCCTTTCCACAGTGTGTGATAGAATCAGAGGGGCAAGAGGGGGAGGTGTTGCATTGTTTGTCAGAGAAAATATTACAGCAGTGCTTTGACAGGATAGATTAGAGGGCTCATCTAGGGAGATTATTTAGGTGGAATTGAGGAATGGGAAAGGTGCAGTAACACTTATAGGTGTATATTATAGACCACCTAGTGAGAATTGGAGGAGCAAATTTGTAAGGAGATAGCAGATATTTGTAGTAAGCACAAGGCTGAGATTGTGAGAGATTTTAATTTTCCACACATAGACTGGGAAACCCATTCTGTAAAAGGGCTGGATGGTTTGGAGTTTGTAAAATGTGTGCAGGATAGTTTTTTGCAGCAATACATAAAGGTACCAACTAGAGAAGGGGCAGTGTTGGATCTTCTGTTAGAGAATGAGATAGGTCAGGTAACAGAGGTATGTGTTGGGGAGCATTTCAAGTCCAGTGATCACAATAACATTAGTTTCAATATAATTATGGAGAAGGATTGGACTGGACCCAGGGTTGAGATTTTTGATTGGAGATAGGCTAACTTTGAGGAGATGCAAAAGGATTTAGAAGGAGTGGATTGGGACAATTTGTTTTATGGGAAGGATATAATAGAGAAATGGAGGTCATTTAAAGGTGAAATTTTGAGGGGTACAGAATCTTTATGTTCCTGTTAGGTTGAAAGGAAAGGTTAGAAGTTTGAGAGAGCCATGGTTTTCAAGGGATATTGGAAACTTGGTTCGGAAAAAGAGAGAGCTCTACAATAAATATAAGCAGCATGGAGTAAATGGGGTGCTCGAGGAAAATAAAGAATGTAAAAAGAAACTTAAGAAAGAAATTAGAAAAGCTAAAAGATCAGGTTGCTTTGGCAAGTAAGGTGAAAATAAATCCAAAGGGTTTCTACAGTTATATTAACAGCAAAAGGATAGTGAGGTATAAAATTGGTCCCTTAGAGAATCAGAGTGGACAGCTATGTGTGGAGCCAAAAGAGTTGGGGGAGATTTTGAACAATTTCTTTTCATCGGTATTCACTAAGGAGAAGGATATTGAATTGTGTAAGGTAAGCGAAACAAGTAGGGTAATTATGGAAACTATGATGATTAAAGAGGAGGAAGTACTGGCGCTTTTAAAGAATATAAATGTGGATAAGTCTCCAGGTCCTGACAGGATATTCCCTAAGACCTTGAGGGAAGTTAGTGTAGAAATAGCAGGGGCTCTGACAAAGATATTTCAAATGTCATTAGAAACGGGGATGGTGCCGGAGGATTGGCGTATTGCTCATGTGGTTCCATTGTTTAAAAAGGGTTCTAAGAGTAAACATAGCAATTATCGGCCTGTAAGTTTGACATCAGTGGTGGGTAAATTAATGGAAAGTATTCTTAGAGATGGTATATATAATTATCTAGATAGACAGGGTCTGATTAGGAGCAGTCAACATGGATTTGTGGAAGGTCATGTTTGACAAATTTTATTGAATTTTTTTTGAAGAGGTCACTAGGAAAGTTGACGAGGGTAAAGCAGTGGATGTTGTCTATATGCACTTCAGTAAGGCCTTTGACAAGGTTCCACATAGAAGGTTAGTTAGGAAGGTTCAATCGTTAGGTATTAATATTGAAGTAGTAGATGGATTCAACAGTGCCTGGATGGGAGACGCCAGAGAGTAGTGGTGGATAAGTGTTTGTCAGGTTGTAGGCCAGAGACTAGTGGTGTACCTCAGGGATCTGAACTGGGTCCAATGTTGTTTGTCATATACGTCAATAATCTGGATGACGGGCTGGTAAATTGGATTAGTAAGTATGCAGATGATATTAAGATAGGTGGCGTTGTGGATAATGAAGTAGTTTTCAAAGCTTGCAGAGAGATTTAGGCCAGTTAGAAGAGTGGGCTGAAAGATGGCAGATGGAGTTTAATGCTGATAAGTGTGAGGTGCTACATTTTGGTAGGACTAATCAAAATAGGACATACATGGTAAATGGTAGGGCATTGAGGAATGCAGCAGAACAGAGTGATCTAGGAATAATGGTGCATAGTTCCCTGAAGATGGAATCTCAGCTTTTGGTATGCTGGCCTTCATAAATCAGAGCATTGAGTATAGGAGTTGGGATGTAATGTTAAAATTGTACAAGGCATTGGTGAGGCCAAATGTGGAGTATTGTGTACAGTTCTGGTCACGGAATTATAGGAAAGATGTCAACAAATTAGAGAGAGTACTGAGAAGATTTACTAGAATGTTACCTGGGTTTCAGCACGTAAGTTACAGGGAAAGGTTGAACAAGTTAGGTCTTTATTCTTTGGAGCGTAGAAGGTTGAGGAGGGACTTGATAGAGGTATTTAAAATTATGAGGGGGATAGATAGAGTTGACATGGATGGGCTTTTTCCATTGAGAGTAGGGGAGATTCAAACAAGGGGACATGAGTTGAGAGTTGAGGGGCAAAAGTTTAGGGGTAACACAAGGGGGAACTTCGTTACTCAGAGAGTGGTAGCTGTGTAGAACGAGCTTCCAGTAGAAGTGGTAGCGGCAGGTTCGATTTTGTCATTTAAAATAAAAATTGGATCGGCATATGGACAGGAAAGGAATGGAGGGTTATGGGCTGAGTGCAGGTAGGTGGGACTAGGTGAAAGTAAGCGTTCGGCACAGACTAGAAGGGCCGAGATGGCCTGTTTCTGTGCTGTAATTGTTATATGGTTATGTGCTTATAGTGCATTTTTAAATTTCCAAGTGTTTTTTAATGCACAAGCAAGATAGATAGAACTAAGAAGACCCCAATACTTGTTAAAATCTCAATCCCTCCTGCTCTTGTACAGACATTGATCTATTTTCAGCTTTCTAATCTTGTTTCAGAATTCCAGCATCTGTATTTTCCCCATTGATAAGTTACAGCCACCACAGAGGTCATATCCTTGGAATTGAGCAGCTCTTGAGAGAATGAATGGGGATTGCCTCTCTTGGATCAGCCTAAAAATAGAAGTGATTCTAGCTTTTGCAGCATTGGTAACAGTCATTTACTGAGAGAAGAGTGAGAAGAGGACCAGGAGTAGTGATAGAAATAAAAGTTATCTGATTTGTTATCACCCTATGAGGTTAACCATAGATTTGACAGAAAAGAAAATCAAAAGGCTGAATAGAAAACATGGCTCAGTAACATCTTTGTGGATTGAACTACGCATGCCCAACATCTTTTGTAATGTATTTGGAATCTGTATAGACCCTTAATTTGATGTTTTAGGATTAGGTGGATACCTATTTGCTGGTTTGTTTGTTAGTTGTATAACACACACACACACACACACACACACACACACACACTATAAAAATATAATTATCAGCAACTTAACTGAGATTGCAAAATTTAAATTTACTGTTTTTTACATTTCAAACCAAGAACAAATAGCCAAGAAGCACAGTTGTTTTGAAATGCACTTAAAAATAGATTGGCAAAAATACACTGAATAAAATGTACTTTTTTAAAGTTCATTCAATACAAACCAGAACTGGTAAGAACACATTAATACCCCTTTTCTCTGTATACTCTTACTGCCACTTAATAAAAAACACATCCAATGCCCTAGCTCTTCAAATAATAAAATCTTGCAGAGTATTTTATCGGCATGACTGACAGAATGATACTTGTGCATTCTGGCACATGCTGTCTCTCAAAAGTTCACAAACTAAATACAACTCAGAGAAAGCTCTGGGCAAAAGATCAAATCAAGACCAAGAATCTGGGAATAACTGAAATAGCAAATGTTAAAATTTAGAAAGTTGTGACATATCCATGAAGATAATCCATTAGTAAATGTCCAAATGCTGTAGCATGCACACTTCTGAGTTTATGAAAAAGAAATGACACACTTGAAATATCAGTAGGGAAAATAAAACAGAGCAATTCATTCTACGAGAGATAGCCAGGTTGAGCAATCATGAACCAGTTAAGTACTGGCAATTGCATACAACACAGTCTATGATAGGAAAACATAAAACCTTTCACACTGCACCACTACAGAGATAACTAGTACTTTATCATTGCCAACCAAATTATGAACTTTAAAATAAATAAATAATTTGAACTGTGCTCTACTAATATTTTGGTCATGAATTAAAACTTGGGAAAAATATATACTTCAGTGCACTTTAAACACAAAATAACTCCATATGTATTTAAAATCAGCTTGTAAAAAATGAAAGAAGCTTTCTCCAAAAATTCAGAAATGTGCAAGCTTGAAATCGAGAATTTCTGGGAACGTAATAGCCTTAGTTGAGAAGGATAAAGCCCAGACATTTATGAAATTGCACTATTAGTATTTAATATAGAGAGCTCCATTATTTTATATCATTGACAACCTCAGTTGCCACCTTTCTATTTACAGCTAATTGGATGTTCTTTTTATAAAGCCCTGAAGTTTATTGATAATGTCACATAATTTTGACAAAAAAAAATCAATAAACATACCTTTCTTCTACACAATGTGCTCTCACCAACTTCTCCTTTTGCAGATAACGTGCTCATAAATTGATGTCAGGAGAGCAGGCTTAGTGATGTAATAAATCTCAATACAGCTATGCACTAAGCAGTTCTGAACGTCTGCTCTGCTAGTGATCACAATAATTACTAACCACAGATTCTTACTTGTCCTGTAATTCTTGAGGCCAGTTTTAAAAGTCTGAATAGCAATAAGCATACCTGCAGTCTTCCCTGCAAGATGAATACAACTGTGCATGTTCATCTGGAAAAGGAATGCGGGAATTGAGATCAAACCGTGCCCTTGACAGACATCAAATTAAAAGCTGGCAGACATATACTGCACAATTTGTTAAGACTTTTCTGAAGACCTGGTGCACAGAGGCTTTCAATTTTAATGCATTTTTCTGATACGAATTCAATTAATTGAAAACACTGGTAACTAAAATATATCAATTGCCACATAATCGATAATTAAACAATAGATCTTTTTCTACTCAGAAAAAAACAAAGGACTTTCACATTGATGTTAAACAGCAGGAAAAATTGAGGAAAAATTAAAATGGTAGAAGAACTTATCTAATCAAACAGTATCTGTGTTGGCAAGGGATGGTTGACATTTCAGACTGGAAGTCTCAGAATGCAAAGGGAAGACAGCAAGTAAATGTAAGTGAAAGGGAGGGATGAGACAGAGACTGGTCAATGATTGAATGGAACCAGATGATAAGAGTGGATCCACATAAAGAATGATGAGCACATTGAACTGGGGAAGGGGGATGAGAAAGATGAGCCAAGGAAGAAACCCATATGGATTTGTATGTGGCAATGGACAGATAGAACCAGATGGGGGAGAGTAACAAGTCTTAGTAATGAGAGAATAGGGAGTGGGAAACGGGAGCAGAAGCTCACTCCTTCCTTGTTTCCATCTACTGGTTATCTACCTTCTATTCTCAGTCCTGGTGAATAGTGTTAATGTAAAATATCAACCAAAAATTTACCTCCACAAATGCTGAATAACCGAGTTCAATTTCACTGATTCATAACTATCCAGCACAGAGGAAACAGGTTCTTTGGCCCAACTCCTACATGTCCACCAACATGCCCATATGAACAAACTCCATTTGTCTTCATTAGGCCAAGTTCCCTCTAAACTGTTCCTATCCATGTACTCATCCAAATTTTTTTCTTAAGTCATAACTGTACCTGCCTCTAACAATTCCTCTGACAGCTCATTCCATATACTCAACAACCTATGACAACTTATCCCTTAAGTCTTTTTTAAATCCTTCCCCTCTCACCTTCAACAGAAACTTTAAAAGTATTATCTTCCTCTACCCTGGGAAAAAGACCATCTATTTACTCTAACTACACCATTCAGTATTTTTTAAACCTTTATAAGATCATTCCATAACTTCCTTTGTTCTAAGAAAAACAGATCCAGCCTATTCAATCTCTCCTTTTTACTCAAGTCCTCCAATCTATACAACATCCTTGTGATTATTTTTTGTCTGCACCCTCTCTCTGCAATTCCTACAGTATGGCCAGCAGAACCATGCACAATACTCTTAAGTGTGGTCTAACCAACAATGTATACAATTGTAACACGAAATCCCAACTCTTGTACAAAATACCACAGACATGAAGGCAAGCATGCTATACGTCTTCTTCAAGGCAAATTTATTATCAATGTACATACATGTCACCATATACTACCCTAAAATTCATTTTCTTGAAGGCATTCACAATCAAAACAACAGAATCAATGAAAAGCTGCAACGAAGTTGGACAAACAACCAATTCCCAAGAGACAAGCTGTGCAAATACAAAAAAGAAAAACAAAATAATAAAGAGATAAATAAATAAACAATAGATAAATAAATAGATCAACAAAGAAACACATACATACATAGTAGTGAGGACACAAGTTGTAGAGTACTTGATAGTGAGTCCATAGCTTGTATAAACATTTCAGTGTTGGGGTGAGTGAAGTTATCCACTCTTGTTCAGGAATCTGGTGGTTGAGGGGTAATAACTGTTCCTGAACCTGATGGCAGTAGTGAGGAGAGCATTGCCACCCTATCTGCCCTTTTATTGCCACTTCCAGGTAACAATGTACTTGATTCTTGGTTTTCTCTGTTCAAGAACACTCCACTCAGCCCTGCCGGTCACAAAGTTTACCCGGCCTCATCTTAACTTTTCAAAATATAGCACTTTGCACTTGTCCTAGCTAATTTATATTTGATATTCCAATGCCAACTTCTCCAGCTTTAACCTTAAGACAGTTTTCTTCACTGTCCACTATAATATCAATCATGGTATCATCAACAAATTTACAAGCCATGTCATTCGCATTCTCACCCAAATTATTTATACATTTGGCAAACAACATCACTCAGCCCAGACATTCTCTCTTCTACCCCTTTCTATACCACCAAGCTCAAGGACAGCTTCTATCTTGCTGTTACAAGATTAATGAATATGATAAAATAGCCTCTTGACCTCATCATCTACATGGTTATGACTATGCACCGTACTATCTGACTGCATTGTGTAACTGTAACACTTATTTTGAAATCTATTATTGTTTTCTCTTTTATACTACCTTAATGTAGGATGAGATGAAATTATCTGTATGGATAGCATGCAAAACAAGGTTTTTTTTAATAACTGTACACTGTATATAGAACAATAACAAAACAATGTATACTTAGCTTTAGACAAATTCTTTACTGCAAAGACAAACACTTGCAGCTTGCACAGTATACTACCAATAATAGCTCAAGATGATCAATCTTATTCAAACTTTTAGCTTCCCTTTGTTCTCAAAATCCCTGGGTTTCCTATTTTGAGTATTAATCCTAGGTTATCACTATTCTTATACGTTCCACGATCCAATAATAAGTTAAAACCTGTTTCCAAGATTCATCTTCCTCTTATTCATTCTGTTCTCCTTCAATGAGGAAGTAGCACAGGTTTCCAGTTCAGCCCAATCCATTTCATCCAAGTTCATCCCATTGCAATGGACAATTTGCTATTACCAACCTCCATTTGGATTAAATTGGTTTTATTTGTCACACGTACATCAAAACATACAGAGAAATGCATTGTTTGTGTCAACAACCACAGTTCGAGAAGTGTTGGAGCACCCCATAAGTGTCACCACGCTGCCAATGTCAACATAGTAAATCCACAATTTACTAACCAGACCTGCACATCTTTGGATGTGGGAGGAAACCGGCGCACCTACAGGAAACCTACACAGTCATGGGGAGAATGTACAAAATCCTCAGACAGCAGCAGGAACTGAACGCCAATCCTAAAGCTGGTGCTGTAAAGAGTTATGCTAACTGCTAATACTACTGTGCCACCCTCATTTTCTACTTCATCAAGTGTTTAGCATCCTATATATTGGTACTAAGCCAATCTTGTATAGAACAGGATGGAATTGCTTCTTACAGTTTTCTCACATGGGGCTTGTAACTAATTTTCATCACACAGGTATTTCATAATCTTAAAACTATGCCTCTACCTTATAACAATTAGCTCTTCTGTCTGTCATTGAGGCCTTGAATGCCAGAGATGGTTCATTGCTTCTTATCTATTGCAACCAAATGACCACTGTCCTGTTGTTTTCAATTTATTAGGGCTCTAGGACAAGTACTAGCAAAGCCAAAGCAATTCCCCAAAGAAAACAAGGAGGATGAGAAAACGTTACTTTGCAGCATTGCTCCTTTATCTTATGAAAGTCTGGTTTAGTCTTTAGTTATGTCTATTTTACAGTTTAATAGTCAATGACAACTTCTTAATTCATAACTCTGAGATCAATATCAGATTTATTTTTTCCAATTAAGTTGTTATCGATCTCCATATATTTTCTTAGCATTCACAGAGAACTTCACAGGTCATTAATTCATTGTATGGCAATCTCTGAGTGCTGATTCAAACTGAAAACACAGTACATCCTCTGCCCAAGATCTTTTTAAACCCTTAGTGTCATTAGCAAATTCAACAAGCAGCATTCATCTTAAGCTAATAAAACCTTCCCAAAATTTCAGGAATTTTGGAAAACACAATCAACAGATTAGCTCATTCACTTATTTTAAGACCCTAGTATGAAGTCCATCAGTACTCAGTGATTTGTCCACATGACGATAAAACAACTTGCTAAATAACACTTCCTTGGTGATAATAATTTTACTGAGATCCTCCCTTTTAATTCCTAATTTAAGCTATTTCAGAGCTGTTACCTGTATCCTCTATAATGGAGTTTCATGCAAAATACCCATTTAATTTATTTGCCATCTCCATATTTTCTTCTTATTGAAAGAATTCCCCATACTCACTTTCTATTAGATCAACTCTTTTTAAATACTAATAGGAAATCTTAATCTGTTTTCATATTTCATGCACCACAGAAACAGCGCCTTTAGCTGATCAGGTCTACGTGGATCATCAAGCACCCATCTACTCTAATCCTACACTAAGTCTGTTATATTCTCCCCATAATACATTAACTTCCCCTCATTCTTCCATTCATCTATACAGTCGAGGTAATTTCAGTAACCGATTAACCTACATGGCTTTGGGATGAGAGGGGAAAACCATACTTCACAGTGTGAACATACAAATTCCAAACAGACTGCTCTAGAGGTCAGGATTGAACAGAAGTTACTGGAAATACAAGGCAGTCCTGCTGCGGTTGCCTGTATCATCCTTTATTTAATTCTTTATCTTTCCTTTTAAATTCTTTAAATAAGTTTTCTAGTTAAAATTCTGTAATTTTTCCTTTCAGCTTCCCCCTTTCTTAATTCTTTATTTTTTAAAAAAATGGCTTTCCCCTTACTATCTTTGTTATTCTTTGCTTTTATAATAGTCTATCGAACCTTCTGACTTACGACCTGTGCATGCTTTTTCTGCAAGTTTGATACAATTTTGTTTTAGTCAACCAATGATGGTGGTCCATCCCCTGTATTTTTATTTTTTTGTTGGAATATATCCACATGGTGTATTTCAAAAGATCATCTAAGATGTCTCCCACTGTTTTTCAATTGACCAGTCCCATAACCCAATTTGTCAGTTCACTTTTGCAGGTCTGCTTTCATACTTCCATAACTTCTTTTAAGTTTAAAACATTCGTTTATGACCCAACTACATATCATCAAATTATTAATCTGGGCATCTATTTATCAATCTATTACCATAAACTATGAGCCATTGCACCCAAGGGTAGCTTGTCCACACAGTCTAATTCCTCAGGCATATACATGCTCCTGACATACGTTCTAAGTTGAATTATCAAACTACCAACATTAGATGATAGTTATCTAAATTAGGTTGAAATTAAACACCCATCGCTACTGGGAGAAACATCGAGCAAAACCATTTGGTAAATGCTGTGCCATTTACCACATTATTTCATTACACTTAAGAGATTAGAAATTTTTTTGCTTGAGATCATTATCTAAGCCTCAATGCAATTTTATATTTTCATTTCATCCTGTAAAAAATAAGCAGTAGAAGCTGGAAAAGCTGTATAAAAACTGTAGAAATACTCTTATCGGGTAGCATTGTCCCTCATTTGAATAATGATGCAATGAAATCACTGCACATGAATTTATTTATGTAATGAAACAAAGCTCATCCAGAACTTGCAGATAAATTTTCTTTTCACTTCAAAATCACATGCAAAAACTATTTCTGTGATGAAAAGGGTAAAAGTATTCATAATAATATTAAAACTGAATACACATACACAGTACTATAAATTCACTCCAAACAAGGAAAGAAACAAGAGGGGAAAGGGAAGAAAATGAGACACAGCCCCATTCCCAAAAGTATATGGAGTTGGGTTGAATCTCTTTCACGTCCCCTTAAGCAGCCAACTTTCTTTAATGGGTTGTGCCTCTTTTCAAAAACAGATGGAAATATTTCAGCATCGCACAGGGAAAGAACATCATTGCCAAATGTTCGCTGCAGATGATTACTTTCATTATTTACTCAGAAAATTTGGCTGATATTCATTCTATTAACTTAATAGAGTCCTCTTTACAGCATCAATTTATTTCACACAGCTCAGAAGAAATACAAAGGTGAAATCTGAGAACTGTGAAGTATTTTAGCACATTATTCCAATGAAAACATGAAATACAAAGTATTAGAGAACTATTCAGTGACATCAAGTGATATTTCCCTAATAATGCCTATTCATAATTATACATCTTTTTGAAGATCTGGCAATTGGCAAGATCGGCATTTATTGCCAACCTAATTATCAATTTGGAATTCAAAAGAAAATAAAACAGTCCAAACTTGAATGCAGCAAGTATGGCACAACAGTAAGGTATGGGTGGATAAGGTAATACACAAGTGCTAAGCAAAGTCCATTTCCAACAAGAGAGAATTTAACCATCTACCTCTGATGTACCAACTCAAAGTCACCCAGCAAATAATGCCTTGGACAAAACTCAACTGGACCAGTAAAATGAGTGCCGTGCCCACAAAAGCAAGTCAGAAGCTGACCATGCTGAGTAAGTGACTCATTTCATGACAACTCAAAGGCTTTCAAACATCAACAAAGCACAAGTAAAAAGTATTGCAAAATAAGATCCGGTTACTTGGACATTACTTCCAACACTCAGAAAACAAATCCAGGACAAAACAACAACCTGACTGTTAATCTATCCACTATCCTAAACATTTCCCATATCAGAAGCACACCAAGGTTGCTATGCACACCATGTATACTGAAGTTACTCATTTTAGCTAATCTAGCACTATTTGCCAAACAAAGAACCTCCACAAAAGAGGACAAAGGCAGCAAGTAAAAGGGAACACTTCCAAGCTGTGTTTTTATAATTTATCTCTTTTATTGAGATACAGTGCAGAATAGGCCCTTCTGACCCTTCAAGACATGCCACCCAGCAATCCCCCAATTTACCCCTAGCCTAATCAGGGGACAATTTACAATGACCAAATAACCTACCAACTGGTACATCTTTCCTCCAAGAGTACCGCAGCCTTTTCATAAGGTTTGGTGGCTTGCATGTCTCCAGAGAGCTATGCTGGCAAGAGTCTGGGCTTTGTGCTTTGACTCCCAGTAAGGTCAACCATGCCAAACAGGTCAAAGGGTAGAGGCCAAATTAAGAGTGGGCTGCCAGTCCTCCAGGTTTGGGGATCAGCAATGAAGAATCCTATGTCTGTGTGCAATGGTATTCCTAAGTTCCCACCTGAGATTTGCATGACTGATATAGTGAAACCTGACAGAAAGCTACTGGCATGATTAAGGAAGCCCTGAACACCGCCAACCCTGAACCACACCTGGGGCACAATAGAGAAGATGGCCAAGGACAGAGAGAGATGGAGGACTATTGTTGCTACCCTAAATGCCAACAGCATAACAGGTACATCTTTGGATTGTAGGCACCCAGAGGAAACTCAAATGGTAAAGAGAGCTTCAAAGTGTTCATTAGGAACTTACTTACCTCCTCTACCTTCATGAATGTTATTTTTTTCAGTCACTAATTGCCTTACTTTTTCCCCTGATTATCCTCCTGGTCTTATGCACTTATACATCGGCTCTTTGATTCTATTGTTTTCTTCTCTGCATTTTAATATAAGCTCTTCTTACTTTCATAGCTTTGCTTTTAATTTCAGTCCAATACTTTTGATACTGTTTTAGGTTACACATGACCCTAACATGAAAGCATATTCATCATCAATGAGTCTAAATCCTGGAACTCACCACACAACTGCATTGTGGGAGTTCTTCTATAAAATAATTGCATGGTTCAAGATAATTGCGAAATTAATGTAGCAACACCAATGGCTAAAGCAAAAGGTTTCCAAAATGGTATTACAAAAAATTTTGACTAAAGCTCCACTGCTCTCTAGGTGAAGAATCCCAGATATTCACCAACAACTGGGTGAAGAAAGTTAAATCTCATCTCAGTTTTGCTGTCCCAAGGCCAACTTGCACAAAATCAGTCCCTCCTTAAATGTGAGGGCCTCCATGCCCCCAGGGCATTCCAGGAGTAAAACATTCAAATCCTTAATTATTAAAATATTTAAACAACTTTATTTCGAAAGCTTTAAATAGTTTTAAAATGCATATTGCCCATAATGATTTTTAAAATGTAAATGAAAACTGATCTAGATTCTTTGAGTCTGTTCTTCTCCATCAAACAGAGGGAGGAAATATTACCACACCTGGTATAACACAGTACTGGTTGTTTGTGTACACCCAATCAGAAGTGAAGGAGCTGGTGCAAACTTCACATCCCATCAGGAGTTAAAATTCACAAATGAGAAAACACCAGTAATATGACGTCCAGTTGACAGAGCATTTAGAACTTCAACATTCATGCAAGCATGTGCCATAATCCCAAACTGGGAGGCACCTATCCAGGGAAATACCAATATATACCTATAGAACTGCTGCACTTTTTTCACAAAACTGAGGAGATTAACATGTCAGAAGAATCAACGTGTTATATTTGGGAATCCATTAGAAATTGAATCCTGCTTATGTCAAAAAAACAGGAAGTTAGCCTGTTTAAAAAGACTAATATATGAGGTCAATTAAATCTCCATCACCCCCAAATGCAAACACACAAAGACATAATTAAAACTCCATGCTGGAAATAATTCTACTAAATGAACACTGAACTCACAGCATAACATCAAATTCTACCTCTGAGACAATGTCCTTACCGCAGCAAAATTTAAATATTTGTCGTGGAGGAGGATTGCTGATAAAACATAAAGAAACGACTTCCAGTTAGTCTTTCATTACAGCATTAAACTCCCAAACAGCCTTTACTTCCTGACCCTGCCCCCAGTTAGGAAAACAATCAAATCCATCCTGACATCTGGAATATCACTGTCTGCCAAACGGAAGAGAGAATGAAGACTAAAGCTGCTGTCAGTATTTGTAATTTACTGCAGATTTTCATTTTAAGCTTTTCAATTATTGTATAATGAACAATGGATTTTGAACTTTAACCAGTGTAACCATTCGATGCAAAAGGAGCCTCTTTCAAAATACCACGTATCCTACACAAATTTCTCAAAGCGATTTATATTCCTGACAAATCTAAACAAATAGCCTGCTAAAGGCAAAAGTATTCATATCATTTCCTGATGAATGCTTTAGAAGTCCAAAAACATAGTACACTGTCCATTAAAGTTTCATCTACCCCACAATCCTGTTCCCTAGTTATACAGCTCTCACCTCATTTTTCTCTGCCGTTGAATTAGTTCCACGTTTAACTTCAACTCCGGAGTCCATAATGCTGACTTTTGGCATGCAGAATTGCAATTTCCCAGAATTTAAGTCATATATATAGTGCAAATGCTTCCAGCTTCTTCTGTCTGCCACATTCCAGCAAAGCCAGCCATTTTCAGCCCAAAACGGACTCGCAGCCTGAATTAATGATGCAAGCCTGCTGACATTCTCTGCAAGCCAAACACCTTCCACTTAAAAAATAATTCAATGTAAAGTAACATATTGTCAGCATGTGATAACACAGGGTGAACAATTAATAATATGACGGTTAAAATTTTGCCCAGAAGTTGCCCAGCCCTGCTGTTATGCTCTCTTAGAAGACAAGTCAGTGCTACAGTACCTCCCCCACAGTTTATGCTGCTGTTTAGCAGCTAGATTGAAGGCACCTCCCAGAGGAACTGAAAGTACTGCCTTTCTGGTGGGGTTGTCATGCATAGAGCAGTAAAGCAGCAAGCCATCCATCTCCTTCATCGAAAGAAAGGTTTGTTTACAGAAATTAGATTTCTACTGCATTTAATTCAGGACTGTAGTTATTAAGCACTGCAAATCAAGGTGCTTTATAAATTAAATCAAGCTGTTCCCTGTCTGCTATGGTGCATACAAGCCAGACTGTGTGGCAGAATCTTAATCAGTAATGGATGCAGTTTTGTTTTAAATTTCAATCTCCTAAATTTTCTGCCAATCTAAACCTACAGATTTTCCTTTTATATAATATTTATAAATCATTCATTATAAGTCTCATTTTATTCTCAAAAAATACTTCCCACATTAAAAATATTATCATGGGTACCAATACTGAACATTTCTGCAATGACTTAGCACATTCTCTCACACATGCATTAACCAAACTATAATGACTTCCATTTATATAGCACCCTATACATTGCAAAATTGTACCAAAGTGCTTTAGAGAGTACCAACTTCCAAAAGAAAAACTGACAGTGCCTAAGATAGAAGGGTATGAAAATCTAAATCCTGATAGTTGAGATAGGCTTTATGATGAGAGCCTTACAGGACAAAAGAAAGGTAGGGAGATGGAAAGGTTTTAGTAAGGAATTCCAAAGCTTTGGATCAGGCCACATTACAGTTGGCCCTCCTTATCCACGAATTCAACCAACGGCGAATTAAGAAAACCCAGAAGTGCTCTTCCAGGACTTGCTGTTCAAGCATGTACAGACTTTTTTTTCTTGTCATTATTCCCTAAATAATGCAGTATAACAACTACTTTACATAGCATTTACATTGTATTAGGTATTATAAGTAATCTAGAGATGATTTAAAGTATATGGGAGGATATGTGTGGGTTATCGTGGATCAGGATTGGAAAAAATCGGAAGTTGTCTTACGAAGTAATTCGGAACAGGTACATCCGGTATTATTTCGCGTCAGTTAGTCAAATGTTTGTCTTAGTATATAGTATATATTTTACCATTCTGTGCATATAAAACACTTAAGAACATATGTTTCAGCGCCAGGTTCAGGAACGGAAGTTCCCAGATTCGATCCAGTAACAGACCGCTATCGAGTGTGCTCTGCATTCGTGCTGGGTTGATGTGAAAGATCAAAAACTCAAAACCCCAAAACCCAATAATTAAACCACTGCGTTGCTTAATAATAATTGTAGCTTTCATTGTAGTAGGGCCTTTCTCACTTTATCCTTAAAATTGTTCCGATCATTAACCGATGTAGCCTAACACTTTTACAATGACCGGCGGCGTTTCACCTCTTTCCGATCGCTTTATTATTTCCACTTTATTTTCAATCGTGATCATGATTATTTTCGTGAACAGTAACACTACAGATTCAGAGCTCCACCGCCAGGTCTTAATGTCCACCGCAGTGAGACACGTTAAATAAGGTCTGGGGTTCCGCTGGGTCCTAAGGTCCACCGTATTGAGACAGGTTGAATAAGGGACTTGAGCATCTGCATTTTTTGGTATCCGTGAGGGGTCTCGGAACCAATCCTTTGCGGATAAGGAGGGCCCACTGTAAATCACATCAAGTAAGGCAATTAAATTCAGAGACAGAGAAGACTTGAGAATAAAGAAGTGTCTATGTCAGGAAGAGTAACAAGAGTTGAGAAAGGAACAGGCTGAACAGGGAGAGGTTTGAAAGGATGAAAGTGTTCAAGTCAAGACATTGTAAGTCAGCAAACACAAGGTGTGTGAATTAGATTTTACAGCCGTTGAGGGACAGACAGCAGGCTTTTCAATTACTTCACATTTATGAAGGGTGAACTGTAAGGTATATTCTAAGGCATTCATATACTGACAACTGCATTGCTGCTGCTTCCTACTCACACAGAACTCAAAAATTTCATTAATTTTGCTGCCAATTTTCACTTTCACAAGGATCACCTCAGATTTTTCACTTGCTATCCCTTTCCAGATCTCCCCAACAGAGAACGAAGTCACCACAAACATCTATGCTCACAAACTCCCATAGATATCTTGACTATACTACCTCCAATACTGCCCCTCTAAGGGCTCCATTTCATTCTCCCAGTCCCTTTATTTGAATTGCATTTGCTCTGATGAGACTTTACAAAAGGGTGCCTCTGAAACATCATCATGATCACATCCCATCTATTTCCCCACACCTTTGCTCCGACCCACTCTCAGAGAGCACAGAGCAAAGACCAAGTACCCCATGAGCTTTACCTTCCACCCACCAGCCTCTGCCTTTCTCAATTCCCACCAATTTCAACAAGATACTACCAACAGACAGACCTTCCTTTCCTTCTATACTCAGCAATATGAAGAGACTGTTCCATGCACAATTTCCTGTTCTACTCATCATCCCCATCAAACACACTTAGGGAACTGCAAAAGATGCAATATCTATTCTTTCACTGCTTCACTTTCTACCATTAATGGTTCTGAACAGTCCTTCAGAAGAAAACGTGCTCTGCTCTCATTTTTTCTAATATAGTGTACTGCATTCAGTACCCATGATAAAATCCC
The DNA here is from genome assembly GCF_030144855.1 of Hypanus sabinus. Lineage (NCBI taxonomy): Eukaryota > Metazoa > Chordata > Chondrichthyes > Myliobatiformes > Dasyatidae > Hypanus > Hypanus sabinus. The sequence continues at coordinate 23,663,412 of NC_082710.1, read as the reverse complement.
CCTTACATCAGAAAGGAAACACACATTAGGTGGCTGCTTTGTGAAGCCCCCGGGTTCAATTTGAAACGTCAACCCCAAAGCTTCCTGTTGCAAACTGCAATCTATCAATTTGTGGTCTTCTATAATGTTTAAATTTCAGGTCAAGGAACAGCATCTCATTTTCCATCTTGAGCATGTGGCAACCTTCCAATCTCAATATGAAACTCTACAACTTTCAGATAATTTATTTCTTTCGTCTGCGTCAGAACTGCGCATTTCTATTTTAAGTTATCCACGTGTGATAATGGTTCTTTAACCTCTCATGAACATGCCCTGGGCATGCCCTACACCCTGCACATCAACACCTTTTACAGTCTTTTGCTTGCATACTTCCTTTTAAACAGCCTCATTAATCCATCCAGTGGATGACCTCTACATATTATTACTACAGCAGCTCTAGTTTCATCCTATCATAGAGTGCCTATAAAAAGTATTCACACCCCTTGGAAGTTTTCATGTTTTATTGCTTTACAGCATTGAATCACAGTGGATTTAATTTGGCTTTTTTTGACACTGATCAACAGAAAAAGATACTTTTGTGTCAAAATGAAAACAGATCTCTACAAAGTGATCCAAATTAATTACAAATATAAAAGACAAAATAATTGATCGCGTAAGTATTCACCTCCTTTAATATGGCAGACCAAATCATCACTGGTGCAGCCTATTGTACCAAATCCAAAGAACTTTCTACAGGGGTACAATTGAGAGCATTCTGACTGGCTGCATCACTGCCTGATACAAGAACTGTACCTCCCTTAATCGCAGGATTGTGCAGAGTGTGGTGCAGACAGCCCAGCACATCTGTAGTTGTGAACTTCCCGTGATTCAGGACATTTACAAAGACAGGTGTGAGAAAAGGGCCCAAAGGATCATTGGGGACCCAAGTTACCCCAACCACAAACTGTTCCAGCTGCTACCATCCGGGAAACGTACCGCAGAATAAAAGCCAGGACCAACAGGCTCCAGGACAGTTCCTTCCACCAGGCCGTTAGACTGATTGACTCATGCTGATCTGAATGTATTTCTATGTTACAATGACTGTTCTATTTATTATAAATTACTATGATTGCACATTGAACATTTAGACAGAGACGTAACGTAAAGATTTTTACTCATGTATGTGAAGGATGTAAGAAATAAAGTCAATTCAATTCAATATTGGTTTTAGAAGTCACATAATTAGTTAAATGGAGATCACTGTGTGCATTCAAGATGTTTCAATTGATTGTAGTACAAATACACTTTTATCTGGAAGATCCAACTGCTGGTGAGTCACATTCATATGCCCTTATTTCAAATATACACTCTTGATCTTTAAGTTAGTTCAGTGGTTTCCTGGTTGAACTTGCCACTCCTATAAATGTTGATTCATTTCAAAAAAAATTTCTATATGCTCCAGTGTATCAATTCATGTTCATCCATTGTATTTATTTTAGCTGACCAGCAATGGCTTGCTGTATTGGAATGCCTTGCTTTGCCCTGCTCTCTCTCTAATCTTTTCCAGCTTCTGAAAAATTTCACTCTTACATTTTTGGTCACTTTTGCATTCTTGATTTTCATCTCTATGTTATTGGCAACCATATCTTCAGCTACCTAGATGTTAATCTCTGGAATTCATTTCCTGAGCTGATTCATGAGATTACTACTTTATTGGATATTCCTTAAAATCCACTACATTGCTTTGATATTTGATCACATGTTTTAATGCTGCTCTATAAAATGTTGTTTCACACTTATCTTATAAATTTGGGGTGCTTCACTACACTAAAGATGTAATTCATTATAATTATTTAATCTTGTCATATAAGATTTGTGCCCTTTCTTGCTTTGACCTACAATGCAGAGTAGGCCCTTCCAGCTGCACAGCCCAGCAATCCCCCAATTTAATCCTACCCCTACTACAAGACAATTTCCAACTGACACGTCTTCGGAGAGTGGGAGGTAACCAGAGCAGCAGGAGGAAACCCACATGGTCACAGAGAGCATATAAAAACTCCTTACAGGCAGTGGCATGAATTGAACAGTGCTACAGTGGCAGGAACTGTAAAGCTTTGTGCTAACCACTATGCTACCGTGCTGCCTCAATGTAAAACTAAGCACAGAACATATCACTTCTAAAGTGGTTGTGGTTCAAATACAGGTGGCCCCCATTTTTCGAACATTCGCCTTATGACAGCTCGCTGTTACGAAAGACCTACATTAGTTAGCTGTTTTCACTAGCCAAAGAGTGTTTTCACTTTTACAAAAAAAGGCAGCGCACGCCCCGAGCAGCCAAGCTCCTCCCTGGGAATTGCATTCTGGCCACCACAGCGTAAACACGTGCCTGTGAGCATCTGTGCTTTATCTCGATTTATGTTGTGCATCTGTTAGTGACATGAGTTCCAAGGTATCGGAAAAGCCTAAGAGAGCTCATAAGGGTGTTACACAGCGTAAAACTAGACATAATTAAGCGTTTTGATTGTGGTAAACGAAGTAAGGACATTGTCCATACGTTGAACTTGCCTGCATCCGCCATTCGCACTATTTACACGCAAAGAGAAAGAATCTTGAAAGCTGCCGAATTTAGTGTTGGTTCTGCTTGTAGCAAAGTGGTCTCTTTTAGTCGGCATCCAATAATGGATAAAATGAAAAGTCTATTGCTTGAGTAGATGGATGGGAGTACAAAGTGTGGCGTTGCATTAGGCTATCTTATAGTTAAGGAGAAATCAGTCAGTCTTATTAATAAGCTGAAACAGAAAGCAATGGACGACGGTGATGAAAGTGTTGCAACAATTCAGCCTAACACACCATCATCAGTGTGCTCGCTGTCTTCCCGATTCTAGTAAGTGAAACTGCACTCTACATACATTATTTCTACTTTATATAGACTGTGTATTTTTATGTGTTATAGAACCACAGAACCATAGAATATTACAGCACAGAAACCGGCCTTTTGGCCCTTCTTGGCTGTGCCAAACCAATTTTCTGCCTAGTCCCACTGATCTGCACTTATTTGGTATGATTTGGCACCTTCATAGCTTAAAGGTTACTGGACAGAGTGCTTCCTCTAAGAGCGCTTCCGCTGAGAGCACTTGTGTGAGATTTTCACTACGCTAAACAGTGCTGCAGTGATTGCAGAAAAGTATTTCTACTTTATATAGGCTGTGTATTTATCATATCATTCCTGCTTTTACTATATGTTACTGTTATTTTAGGTTTTATGTTTTATTTGACATGATTTTAGGTTATTTTTTGGGTCTGGGAACACTCACAAATTTTTCCCATATAAATAAATGGTAATTGTTTATCCACTTTACAACATTCTGGCTTACTAACCATTTCATAGGAACGCTCTACCTTCAGATAGCGGGGAAAACCTGTAATCCCAAATCTAACATCACCTAATTACTACATTCTATCCTGGCCTGCCCCCCACTCCAGGAAGTATTCACCCACTTTAATATAACACACCAAGTCATCACTGGTGCAGCTGATTGGTTTTAGAATTCACATAATTAGTTAAATTAAGGTCACCTGTGTGCAGTCAAGGTGTTTTAATTGATTGTAGTAAAAACACTTCTGTAGCAGGAAGGTCCAACTGCTGGTGAGTCAGTATCCTGGCAAAAATGACTCCACAAAAAGGTTATTGAAAAGCACAAGTCAGGAGATGGATAGAAGAAAATTTCCAAATCATTGAATATCCTCTAAAGTACAGTTGTTAATCATCAAGAAATGGAAAGAATTTGGCACAGCTGTAAATCTGCCTACAGCAGGCTGTCCTCAAAAACTGAATGACCATGCAAGAAGGGGACAAGTGACCAAGAGGCCCACTGCAACTCTGGAGGAGTTACAAACTTTAATGGCTGAGATGGGAGAGACTGCACATACAACTACTGTTGTCCAGGTGTTTCACCAGTTGCAGCTTTATGGGAGAGTGGCAAAGAGAAAGCCACTGTTTAAAAAAAAAACTCACATGAGATCTCAGCTAGTTTGCCAGAAGGATTGTAGGAAACTCTGAAGTCATCTGGAAGAAGGTTCTATCATCTAATTAAAACAAATTTGAACTTTTTGGCTATTAGACTAAACACTGTTTAGCCACCGCACATAATCAAAAACACACCATTCGTACCACAAAGCAGGGTGGTGGCTGCATCATGCTGTGGGGATGCTTCACTGCAGCAGGCCCTGGAAGGCTTGTGAAGATAGAGGGTAAAATGAATGCAGCAAAATAAAGGGAATTCCTGGAGGAAAATCTGATGCAGTCTGCAAGAGAACTGCAACCTGGGAGAAGATTGGTTTCCCAGCAAGACAATGACCCCAAGCATAAAGTCAAAGCTACACAGGAATGGCTTACAGACAAAATTAATGTCCTAGAATGGCCAAGTCAGAGTTAAGACTTCAACCCAATTGAGAATTTATAGTTGGACTTGAAAAAGGTTGTTCACTCACAATCCACATGCAATCTGACAGAGCTTGAGCAGTTTTGTAAACAAGAATGAGGAAAAATTGTGCAAAGCTGATAGTAGATGCACCTTTGGCAGCAATTACAGCAATTGAGTCTGTGTGGATAGATCTCAAAATACTGACTTGAAGGTGGTGAATACTTATGCAATCAATTACTTTGTGCTTTATATTTATAATTAATTTAGATCACTTTGTAGAGATCTGTTTTCACTTTGACATGAAAGAGTCTTTCTCTGTTGATTAGTGTAAAAAAAGTCAAATTAAATTCACTTTGATTCAAAGTTGTAAAACAATACGTAACACCCTGGTTAAGATTTTTACTGTTATGCTGTAGGCATTTCATTTTAGTAGTTCTGTACGAGCAGTCTGTTTTGCTTTTAGCCTGTTTCTGTTTGAGCTAAGGGGCTTTGTTGTTCATCTTAGGAATGTAGTGTCAGCCAATCAGGGTGGTGGAATTAGGAGGAGGTTTCAGAGAACGCTGGGTGGGTGGGGGTAGCTATTGTGAGGAACACTGGTGGGAGCCAAGGTCTTTTTCAGCGGGAGCTGAAAAAAAATCAGGACGGAAGATGGCTGAGGATGCCATCCTTATTGCACAAGGTGCTTTCTGCAGATGAATGGCTTCAATGAGCAAGGACCAATACTCTTGTGGAAGAGCCTGTTTGTTCGAGATGGATTTTCAGCGACATTCAGAAAGTGGTGTGCTTTCACGCAGACCAAGGGTCCAGCATGTGAGTTACAGACAAGATAAACTAACTTGTGTGCACATATGACTGTTTAATCATAATGGGCCCTTTCTGTTTCTTTCCTTCTTTACTTTAATAACTCTTTGGTTAAGTTAACATTCATAAATAAGCTTTCTTTATAATTGCTTGCAGTGTACGATCTGTTATTTCTTACCAATGGGTAATTGCGAGGGGGGACACTAAATTACACAGCATTCACACAGAAGTTTGGGTTGGCAATCCATCCAAAGTCATAACATCCTAGTCATACGGAGCCTGAGAAGGGTGATTTCCTCACTGTAGAGTCCAGTGGCCGTTAGCAAGGGGCTAATGAGCTGCATTTCCAGAGATGCCCAGTAAAACGGAGTTTTTCAAATAAAGCAATGGAAACTTCTGGGGGGGGGGGGGGGAGAAGAATAATTTTTATAGACACTGTAATTCCTTTGACCTATTCATGCTAAACCCCAACCAATATACAGCTTAAAGCTAAGTGGTGTTCTCTTTCCCAGCCCTGACAAATGATTTTCAATCTGAAATAATAACAGTTTCTACTATCAAAGTTGTTGCCTTGCATTTTCTGTTTTACAGTACATCTGATAACGAAGACTCAAAGTTTATCTACCACTAAATCTTTCATCTAGACAAGCTTAAAGTCAGATGAATCTAGTGTGTATACAAATTCAATGAAGGATCGAAGTGTCACTAACACTGCAAAATGTCTGCTACCATGAAGAATGACGGAATATGAACTAGAGACTGAATAGAGTAAAATTCTATTCCTTTATATTTGCACATTGAGCAATACAACCAATTCAAATAAGAGGAGGTGTTACAACAGGTGGAAGAGAGGTAAAGCCGGATGTCATCAGGAGTCAAACACCGTTCTTTCCCATCTGAAGAGAGATCATGCAGTTGAAAAGTAGGGAGAGGGTTAAGAGATAGGACCGGGACTATATTGACATTTAAAACCAGAGGAAACCCTGAGGACACAGAAAGAGAGTTCATTACTGGTGTTCAAATTGATGAGTGCTTTTTCGCCCAACTGGCAGAGTGTAAACAGCCAAAAGGAGAAGATTATGATCAACTGTATTGAAGGCTGCAGGCAGGTTACATTAATTACAGTCACATTCATCATCAGTGACTCACTGCTATTTTGGTACCATTATAAAAGTGGAAACCTGGTCAGAAGAATTCATATTGTTAAGTACGACGATCACAAATTTGGCTCAAGAATGTAAAAGTGATCTGAAACGGTAATGTACATTTTGCAAGGTTGGAAAAATGTAACTTCTTTTTGTAAATTGGGTGGTGACCACAACAGATTTGAAAGTGGGGGGGGGGGGGAAGATAGGTGGTTTCACATGAGAAAATCAGCAGATAATGGAAATCAAAGCAAAACACACAAAATGCTGGAGGATTCGGCAGGCCAGGCAGCAATGGAAGAGTAAACTGTTGACTTTTTGGTCTGAGACCCTTCATCAGGACTGTTTCTTCATCAGACGGCGTGGTTTGTAGTTTCAAGTCAAGGGAACAAGAGACAGCTTTCACAGGTTGTGGTTCAATTCTTAAGGAGATTAGATGAAGATAGGAGTTTGCAATTGGAGCTAGGATAAACAAAGATATACAATTTGAAGGGCTGTATTACAATTTTCCACCCCAACACAATTTTTCCCAAGGTAAAGTTTACCTTGACTAATATCAAATAGTTATATTACCAAGATAATTATTTTAAAAACTTATCTCACTGAAATGGGAAATGCTAGTTCAACCATGAAATTTTTGAAAACGGGGCAATTTGCAAGTATAACCATCATTTTTTGTTACAGCTAAAAACCAGTAATGCACAGCAAATACTTCAGGTATTTCATCACAGAACCAAATTCTATGAACCCTATTAAATAGCACTGAATGAGTAACAAGCCTACTCCCTGAAATGAACAAGTACATCCATTAATAAACTCAACAACAGGAAATGATATGGTTTCCAGTACTGATTTAATTCTTAATCTCATCCCAGGTGATGAATTAAGAATTTAATCATTTGGAAATGAAGAACACATGTGCTAATGTAAAAGCTGATAATGATATTGCAAACACAAACTATCTCAAGATTATCTAGACAATCTAGACAAAATTTAAGTACACTATGCCTCAATAAGATTCTTAATTCTTAATTAAATTCTTAATTAACTGCTAACAATTAGGCATACAGAAGACAGTTATTTTATGTTAGAGGAGTATTTTGTTAGTTGATATGTCTACTTTATTCCAATGTATTAGTACAACTGCATGAGAAGGTTTAGCAGTCATGTACATTTTGTTTTGGATATTTCAGCACAATTTTATGAACCTTATTTATTTTATTTAGAAATACAGTGTGGAACAGGCCCTTCTGGCCCAACAAGCTGCACTGCCCATCAACCCATAAACTTGACACTACCTTAATCACAGGACAATTTACAATGACCAATTAACCTACCAACCAGTATGTCCTTGGAGCACCTAGGCTACGTCCACACTAGACCGGATAAATCCATAATCGAAGCTTTTTCTCTTCGTTTTGACCCTCCGTCCGCACTGAAAAAGCGTTTTCCTCCCCTGAAAACAGAGCTTTTCTAAAACACTCTCCAGAGTGTAAATCTAAAAATGCTGATTGGGCGGTGCAGTGAGTATGGGGTAACCGAAGCTTTTTAAAAAGGCTGTTATGACGTGCCAAAACAGATGGTGGCGGCAGCACAGCATTTCATTGTTTTCTTGAACGCAACCTCTAACACCACAACAACAATGGCAGACAGCTTCAGGAGACTATCCCTGAGCAGAATGTTACTACAGCTTTACAATATGACAAGAGAATTTCAACCCCCCACACAACCTAACCATTTCAGAAAGACGGCAACGAGACTGAAGCCAGAAGAGTTAGAAAGGTACTCACCAAATACTTTGACCCATAACTTACTGGATAAATAAGTATACTCATCTTGCCCTGTTTTCTGTCCTTGCTTTTATGAAGGTGGTTTACCTATTTATGCAAGTACTTCTCTGACAATAGATGTGTAACAGCCTAATGTAATATTTTATGGAAATACAAGATAACACTGATGCAGACATGTTTTATACATTTAACAAGGTGCTTTATTAATGTATTGCTTGTGCAAACATTCAACAGATGCAATTGTCACTACTTCCAAAATGTCATTTTTAAGTAGTAATTTATGTTTGGCATAGCTGTGAAAATGTTAAGGCCAAAAAAGGAAAATTGTAAGATTCACTTTTACTCAGGTAAAAATAAAATCACTTTTGCCCAGTAACTTGTTTTATTGCACATGTTAAATACAGCAAAATAATACAGAAAGACATGGAAAAAGTAAAGGCAAACAAATGAGGTAACAGCAAATTTCACTTTTGCCCAGTGACAAACCTTATTGCATTTAGTTATAGCTGTCGTCCCTTTCATCGGTGAAGAGACTATGGCTGTAGGAAATGTTTCCAGGGTGACCCCTCTTGTGAGAGTGGGGAAGATGTTGGTGGGGCCACCCGGGGTCTGTGTGTCTGTATGTGTGACTATTGTAGTGGCTGTGAGGCTGGTATTGTGGCAGTGAAAAGTACTGGTGGGGAGCCATCATATTCCTCATCATTGCAAATCCCTCTGCAACAGATTTAGTCAGTTTTTCCAATGTTTATCGTCAGCCAGGTCATACTGTCCATGAGCTCCCTGTCTGTTGTCTCCATACACTCCAGCATTTTTTTTTTAGTTTTAAGTCCTCCAGCACGAGAGCCAACGAGAGTCTGTCATTTGGCAATTTCCTTTTAAGTTTTTCTAATCTGTAACTGGACAAACATGCACCCAGTCTTTCACGGTGAGATCTGACACCAAATATGTCACTTGTTTTCTGTAGATGTGTCCTGCGCATGCCCAGTAGGAGGAGATTCACCCAAATACCCGTTTAAATGTGGACAGAGGTATTTTCAAAAACGCCTGGTGTGGACACCTATCGTTTTTATGCAAAACCAGCATTTTCAAAATTATTTGGTCTAGTGTGGACATAGCCCGAGAGGAAACCCACACTGTAAAAGTCAAGCTAATTGCTGTGATACTGCGGTGCCCCATTGGACCAGTTGTGGAAATTGGACCTAGGAAAAAGCAGCATAAATCCAGGGCACTGGAAAGTAACTGATATTGTACCTCTTTTTCAAGAGGAGAAATAGGGATAATCTAGGAAATTACATGTTAGTGAGCATCACAGCAATGGCAAGTAAACAACTGAAGAGGATTTAGCCATGTTTGGAAAAACATTGCCTAAGGACAATCACCATGGCTTTGTGCAGGACAGGCTATGTCTTACAAATTTGATTGAGCTTTTTCTTAAAAGGAAAGGGAAGTGACCAAGGTGAGTGACGAGGGTTATTAGATATTGACTACATATTCTTTACTAAAGCATTTCACAGTATCTCGCAAGGAAGGTTAACCAGGAAGATTAAAATGCATAAAATCTACAGTGACTTTATAGAAAAGAGAAAATCTGCAGATGCTGGGGTGTGACAGTTGGCAGAGGAGTACGAGGGGCAAGGCAGGAGGGAGGGGGAAATGGTCAGGTGCAGACACACTCAGTCCTGAGACACCAGGCAGGGTTATTTGATTCTAAACAATTGGTTTATTGATCACTACAGAATGTCTAACATGAGGAAATCTGCAGATGCTGGAGATACAAAGCAACACACACAAAATGCTGGAGGAATTCAGCATTCTGCATGGAAAAGAGTAAACAGTTGATGTTTCAAGCTGAGACCCTTCTTTAGGACTGTGTGCAATGCTAATTACCCCATTATATCGGGGATGTAGAGGCTTTAGAAAGAGTACAGAAGAGATTTGCCAGGATTAGGGTGTATGAGCTACAAACAGAAGTTGGACAAATTTGGATTGTTTACTCTTGAGCATCAGAGGGTAAGGGGAGATCTGATAGAAATGTATAAAATTGTGGGAAGCAATAGCAGGATAAATTCTTTTCTTCAGAGTAAAACTGTGAAAAAAAGAGGACATACAACTTAAGGTGAAAGTTTAAAGGAGATGTGCAGGGCACGTTTCTTCATTCCTTTCCGTCTTCCACACACACACACACGCACAGCATTAGGTGCCTAGAACAACCTGTTAGGAGTAATGGTAGAAGCCGATACAATAGTGGATTTCAAGAGGCTTTTAGAGAGGCATATGAATATGCATGTAATGGAAGAATGTGGATCACGTGCATGCCAGAAGAAGTTTAGTTTAATTTGGCGTTGTGCTCTGCAAATAGTGTGGGCCAAAGGGCCAGTTCCTTTGCTGTAACTTTTATTTTCTATTCTTCTTCCATTTGGTCTACAAGTTTTTCTTTGCTACAGACCAAATTAATTGTAGCCCATAGCAAAAACTGTAATCTATTAAAACCAAAGATGCTAAAATTATAAACACAAGAGATTCTGCAGATGCTAGAAATCCAAAGCAACACACACAAAATGCTGGAGGAACTCAGCGGGTCATACAGTATCTATTGAAATGATAAGCAGTCAACATTTTGAACTAAGGGACTAGAATTCTTAAATTATGTTGCCAAAATAGCTATCAATTTCATTATTACCCTAAATGGCATTATACATTAGAAAGTCTGATTTTGAAGGATTATCCAGGATTAAGTTATTGAAATTTCTACAATGAATGACTTCTTAAGTATTTTGATGTCACAATTCAGCAGAAAACATCCAAATTGGTCAGAAAACTAACCAGAGGGCATTGGTTAAGCTCTTTCTACTTCAAAACATAGTTAAACAGAGGTGAAAGTTCTATTAAATTTGCAACATGTTTTGATAAATTAATTTATGCTGGATTTAAGAAATATCAAATGGAGTTCTATAACACCAATGCATGTTACTAATTTATATAAACAATACCATAATTTCTAATTATTTTCTACAAGACCAGCAACATTCATTAAGTATCATTATTTAAACTCAATATAATTTTCTTCAGTTAAAAGAAGTCATTGGTTTACAAACTGATAAATCTAATTACTGCATTACAGTTGCAGAGGCTTTGGAGAGGATGTATGAGAAGTTTACAGTTTGTTATCTGGTTTAGAGGGCATAGCTATGAGGAGGTTGGACAAATTTGGATTGTTTTCTCCAGAGTTTCAGAGGCTGAGAGATGGCCTGACTGTAATATACAAAATTATGGGAGGCATAGAGAGAGACGTTTCCCCCAGAATGGAAATGCCAATTAGCAGAGGACATAAGCATAACTTAAGATAGAGTAAGCTGAAAGAAAATTTGTGAGGCAAGTTTTCTTTTACACAAGAGTAGCAGATGTCTGGAATGAGCTCTGAGGGGAAGTGGTAGAAGCAGATATGATAACAACATGAATAGGGTGAGGAAGGAGAAATATACACTATGTGCACACAGACAGCGTTTAGTTTAAATTGGCATCATAGTTGGCACAGACATTGCTGTGTTGTTCTATGTTAAGGACAGAGGAATGACATTTATCTAAAATACAGCAGCATAGCTCAGTTGGCTTTTGGTGGAGAGGGGTTGACTGCTTTTAACATCGGGTCCCAATGGCATTCACAGTAAGCACTATAAACCAATAAGCTGGTTCCAGATTACAAGCTTTAGTTCAAAGCTGAATTATTTTTGCAAAAATAAACGTATTCCCACACTACCCATGTTGTTTAAAACTGGTGGGCTAAGTACAGGTATTTTATGCCTAACTACTGCAAGCTGCTTCCAGTGGTTGCAAGAATCACTGCAAACTCACCCAATAGCTTTCATCATCCTGTTACCCTGTAAAAACAATGCAATAAACTGGGCTCCACTGCTCTTAGCTGCTAATCTGGATCCATACAAATCATATTAAAAATAATACAACTTGAATTTTGCAGTAAAATCTCAATGAAATTCCAGCATCCATTGACATCAAACCATTTAAATGAAAGAAAGTTCCACATTTCTGTACACACTCCTACAAACATAGTTCTTAACCATGATGAGCTGTGGGAGGTTGTTCTGGTACCAGCAAAGGAAAAGTAAATCCTGGGGGAGGAACAACTTCCCTATTGATTGCAATGGAAGTGCAGTGCTGTAAAGAACCAAACAGGGTGGTACAGCTGCGTAGCAGTTACCACAATGCTTTAAAGGACTAACTTTATAAGACTGGGCTTGCATTCCTACTGCTGTCTGCAAGGATCTTGTACATTCTCCCCATATGGGTTTTCTCCAGGTGCTCAGATTCCCTCTCACATTACTTTTTCAATATTTTTATTAATTTCTACATAGAGGATTACAGAGTACAAGATAAAATAATACCAAATACATTATATTTGAATCACACTTGCAATCTCATTACCCTATATTCATATAAATTAAATCGTAATATTGAAATGTGATCATTTTATTATACAAAAAAAATCTAAGCCCACTACCAAGATCAAAGCTGTTTGGTAAAGAAAGAAAAAAGGAAAAATCCTTATCATATCGTGAAATATGTTATTAACTAACATCTGTACCTCAACAGTAAATCAAAGGTTATGAAAATAGCTCAGAAATTGTCCCCACAATGATTGAAAGTCTTGACTAGATTCAGAAATTGAACAACGGATCTTCTCTAAATTTAAGCATGACATAACATCACGTAACCATTGAGTGGGAGTAGGAGGACAACATCCATTTAAGCAAGAGCACCCTCCTAGCTATAAGAGAAATAAAAGTCAAAATGTGCAAATCAGATGTCTCCAAATCTAAATTAATAATCTCTGGGAACAAGGTTTACAAACATCAATTACTGAGGAAACTTGGAATGAAGTTTTTAAATTGGTTAACACTTCATCATTATGTGCCCACCACTCCCTCCTACAATTTAAAGTGGTCCATACGGCACACATGACCAAGGATAAGCTATCTTGTTTTTATTCAGACGTATCTCCCTATTGTGATAGATGTAACAATGGAGAAGCTTCACTAATTCAAATGCTTTGGACATGCCCGAGTCCTGAAAAATACTGGAAGGAAGTATCCCAAACTTTCTCCGTACTTTTCAAAGTAAATTTTAAGCCTAACCCTTTGACTGCCTTATTCAGTATTATTGGAGGAAAGGGTATTATTTTGGAGACATCCTCTCACATTTCTAAGATTGCTCTAATCCCAATCAAATTCTATTGCACAGGGCCAGATCAAAACACAAGGAATAGCAGCAATTGATGGAAGCAACTTATTTGCCATAAAATTACCAACTACAAGTTATAAGCCCAATCAGACACAGGAACAAATCATGTCCTTTGGCCATTTAAGATGCGACAGGGAATAATAATTAGGTCTGTTTTCCCTAAACAAAGATCGGTTATCCTACAAACAAGTAGAAGACCATAATCCATTTTAAGGAAAATAGTCTGTAAAAGTTTTCCAGCAAAGTGAAATCCAGAAGGTAGACATTAGCTATATTCCTTTTAAACTCCTTGACTGGAAAATTTAGAGTGAATGTCACTCCACTCTTCAAGAAGGGAAAGAGGCAGAAAAAAGAAAATTATAGGCAGTTAGGCAGTTCGTCTGAATTCACTGGTTGAGAAGTTGTTGGAGTCAATTGTTAAGGATGAGGTCTCAAGGTACTTGGAGGCACATAATAAAATAGGCCATAGTCAGCATGGTTTCCTCAAGGGAAAATCTTGCCTGACAAATCTGTTGGAATTCTTTGAAGAAATAACAAGCAGGATAAACAAAGGAGAATCAGTTGATGTTGTGTACTTGGATTTTCAGAAGGCCTTTGACAAGATGCTACACATGATGCTGCTTAACAAGGTATTACAGGAAAGATTTTAACATGGATAAACCAGTGGCTGATTGGCAGGAGACAAAAAGTGGGAATAAAGGGAGCCTTGTCTAGCTGGCTGGTGATGTTCTACAGACGTCTGTGTTGGGACCAATTCTTTTTACGTTATATGTCAATGATTTGAATGATGAATTGATGGCTTTGTTGCAAAATTTGCAGACAATATGAAGATAGGTGGAGGGCTTTGAGGAATACAGAGGGACTTAGATGATTAGGAGAAAGGGCAAAGAAATGGCAGATGGAATACAGTGTCAGGAAGTGTATGGTCATGCACTTTGGTAGAGGAAATTAAAGGGCTGACTATTTCCTAAATGGAAAGAAAATACAAAAAAACTGAGGTCCAAAGGAACTTGGGAACCCTGTGCAGGATTCCCTAGGAGTTAATTTGCAGGTTGAGTCTTTGGTGAGGAAGGCAAATGTTTTGAGGAGGACTAGAATATAAAGTCTCAACATTGCATCATTGCTTTTATAAAGTATTGGTGAGGCCTCACTTGGAGAATCGTGAGCAGGTTTGGGCCCCTCATCTTAGAAAAGATGTGCTGGAACTGGACAGCATTCAAAGGAGGTTCATAAATATGCTTCCAGGATTGAATGGCTTGTCATATGTATGAAGAATGCTTAATGGCTCTGGATCTGTAATCATTAGAAACCAAAAGAATGAGGGGGATGACCTCATTGAAACCTATCAAATGGTGAAAGGCCTGGAAAGAGTGAATGGGGAGAGGATGATTCCAATGGTGGGAGAGTCTAAGACCAGAGGACACACCCTCAGAATAGAGGGGCATCCTGTTAGAAATGAGGAGGAATTTCTTTAGCCAAAGAACAGTGAATCTGAGGAATTCTTTGCCACAGGCAGCTGTGGAGGCCAAGTCTTTATGCATATTTAAGGCAGAGGTTGAAAGATTTTTGATTAGTTAAGGCATGAAGGAATATGGGGAGAAGGCAGGAGATTGGGGCAGAGAGAAAAATTGGATTAGCCATGATGAAACAGCGGAGCAGACTTGATGGGTCATCTGGCCTAATTCCTTCAATATATTTTTTAAAAACTTCTGCTCCTATATCTTATGGTCTTGATTGAACATTTTGCAAGGTCTCTAACAAGCATCCTGTGGATTGACCAAAATTGTACAGATTATTCATGTGAAATCACAGCAAGGACAAATTAATGGTTTCTCTCAAATTACTGATTGAGAGGGTGAATAAGGCATTCAGCTTCAGTCAAGACATTACGATGTAATGTTGCAAACTGTACAAGTTATTGGTGAGACCATACCTGAGGTACCGAGCACTGCTCTGGTCACACAGGTATAGAAAGTACGCAATGCATCTGAAAAGGGTCAGAAAAGATTCACAAGGCTGTTACTGGGCCTGGAGTGTACAAGGAGAGACTGGATGCACTGGAACCTTTTTGCCAGGGAGACTGAGTCGAGGGAGGTGACCTTACAAAAAAATATCAAATCATGGGACACGTGAATAAGGTGGATGGTGATGCCTTCTTCTCGCCCATCCCCCAGGATAGTGGAGTCCAGATTTAAAACAAAGATTTAAGTTGAGATGGAAAATATTTTATAAGGGCCCCAAGGGGGTATACATTGAACCATCTTGCCAGAGGAAGCTTAGAGGTAGGTACAAGCTCAATGATTAAAAGACATTTATACAGGTGCAGTTAGAAGAAGTTTATAGGTATATAGGCCAAATACAGGCAAATAGGGTTAGTTGGGTTTGTCATTTGAATCAGCACGGACATTGCGCTGAAGAGCCTGATTCCATTCTGTATAACTGTGACTAAAATTTTATACTGAACTGTGCTGAGATTAAGTCATAATCTTCTGTTTCTAATTAAAAGTTGTAAAAAAATGGAGAAAAGGTTCATATACATTAATATCCAAATCAATATCGTTACCAGCAAATCTCAGTTCAGAACTTTGCATAGTTGATGGTATCTTTTACTAGGCTAAAACTGCCTGGACCATCTGTGGCATGAAGGAAGATCCTAAACTAGCGGTACACTAAGCACACAACAACCACTCACGCAATATCTGAAACTTCAAGAGGATCTTGCTACTATCATTCCAAGATTGTTCAGACACAAGATTTGTGGTGTTCCAGTGATTATGCCTGGAAATCTGCTCACTGATCTGGCACTGGTATAGTGACTCCATTCATATTAACACACAGGAATGCAATTTACATGTTTGGGTGGGGGGGAATAAATTGCTTTAATTTAAAAGCATTCATATATTACTTTTTAAATTCTTGAACAAAATTCATTTTTACTAGCAGTGAATATTTTTAAATTTGAATGCTACAAAAATCCTCATTTAGTCTGTGGATAACTTGCAAGTCTAGGTATGTTGCACAACTAACAGTTAAGGCTGCTATTTATGCTGGATAGAGCCTCACTGATGAGGAGGTAGCTTCGATGACTAAGTCATCTCAGCAAGCCAGTGCTGACTGAGGCATGCATGGCGAGTGAACATGTTGTTGTTCTTCACTGTCCTAATTAAAATGAAAGTGAGGTTCACAATGGATTTTTTTTTTCTCATTTGAAGCTATGCTAGAAATAAGCACACATATCATCTTCCACATCACAACTATTAAATGCACAAACTCAATAATGAAAGTACACGTTATTAATTTGCTACAAGAATTCTTGCTTTCAATTATCAAGGATTAATTATCACTTCTCAATTATTAATTATCACCCTACCAATTGTTAAATTATCACCTGAGTATACTGGACATTGTACAGGGAATCAAGCCTGACCAGGTGACTGACGCTTCACTGAGTGAGCTTACTGGAAACAAACATGACTCCTTAAGTTTTAAGATGGTTGTAAGGACAAGTCAAAAGAAAGCATTAAATTGATGCAGGGCAAATTACAGTATTATTAGCTAGGAAGAGTAAATTGGGAGCAGCTGTTACTGGGTAAGTCCACATCTAACATGTGGGAGTCATTTAAACAACAGCTGACCGGAGTTCAGAACAGACACGTTCTAGTGAGGAGAGAGAACAAATATGGCATGTACTGGAACCTTGGATAAAGATGCTGTAAATTCAGTCTAAAAGGAAAAATAAGCTTATAGAGTGGATTCCAGCTAATTGGGCCATCGGTTAATCAGGGTAGAATCAGAATCAGGTTTATTATAACCAGCATCTATCGTGAAATTTATTAACTTATTTGGGACAACTCTTAAAGAACAAAAACTAATGGAGAAAATAGCTGGGATTCTCTATTTATTTGGGACGGGAGACTTGCTGAACAGTTTATAACTAGCATCAGTTGCATACACCTGTGTAGCCATTAATTACCAACACCATACTTAAAACAAGCTGTTTTTAAATAGCTTCAGTTGGCATGTGTTTTTTTTTTCAAAATCCCGTGATTTTGTCACTGATAGTTGGTGAGAAATAAGCAGCAAGACAATTTGGAACTACTTGGCTCACCACAGTTTCAAGCTTGGACAGGATTGGACATGCCAGAAATGACCAGGTATGAAAATGAGACAATTTCAGTACTTCAAAAAGTTAGGAACTATAATGGATTAAGGTATCAGCAATCATCTTGAATATTATAATAAAAATGGATATATATTTGGAGTATGCAATCGTTAAAAGCCCTGTCTGAAGGCAGCCCATATCTACACTAGGTGACTGCACTGATTTTGTTCATTTACTGTCAAAAGAACACAGCAACCTTTTCTGGATGAATTGCTCTGTCAGAAACTACTGGGAACTAATACCACAGTGTTATAATACTGTGCAGGTATTGGTAATTGTAATGGGCTGGGTTGATCAGACCAAAACTATTTGAGTGTCCAGGAGATGTGGTATTAAGTGTACAAGCACAACAACATAACTTTAGCTAATTTATTATAAAATGGAAAACACAAATAAATCTCACAACATACTAGGTAGCAAGTCACAAATATTTCCACAAAGATTTCAAGGCTCATGATTCTTAGTCACTACTTGATTGTTGCTGTTGTCAGGGGGACTCCGAATTCTGACTCATTTGTAAAACCACCTTGGATAATTAGCACCGATTGCAATTTCCAGCTCTCAGACGAAGCCCAACGAAACTAGGAAAAGGCACCCAAAAATACAAGTTTCACAAAAATAGAGCAACCATAAGGCAAGCTCTTTGATCTTTTGTCTCAACACTGCCGGTCTTTTTTCAAACACATCCTGTGTCCATTAATGCCAATTTCATAAATCAATTAGACACTGCAATTGTCAATCTTCATCCATTAGTCCACCAATGTTTTGGACACAACAATCCTTTGGACTTGCAAAAGAACACTAATATTACTTGCAAGCAGTAAGTTCCAATCCCAAAAAAATCAATTAAGCCAACTTGACAGATATTCGCATTTTAATGGTGCCTGCAACCAAGAAAGAATCAGCTGCTATCAGCAAACATTAGACATTTATAGATTTGTACAATATATAAACATTACTAACAGACATGCAGATCCCACATTCTAAGAATTTAAAAAGTTAAATTGTCTCATTCATTTGAATGCTCTGACAATTCAATGTTTTACAAAATTTAATGTGTTCTGATTTGTTCTGCATTTCATCTAAATACATAAATTGTTACTCAGTAAACAGTAGCGTCTTTTTTAATAACTTTGTAACTACCTCCACTATTTAATTAACGTCCCAATTAACCAGAATCTGTTATACAGGCAGTCCCTGGGTTACGTACGAGTTCCGTTCCTGAGTCCGTCTTTAAGTTGGATTTGTACGTACGTTGGAACAAGTGCAGCCGGTATTATTTAGCGTCAGTTAGTCAAACGTTTGTCTTAGGTATATAGTATATATTTTACCTTTCTATGCATATAAAACACTTAAGAAACATATGTGTTCCAATAATTAAACCACTGCATTGCTTAGTAATAATTGTAGCTTTCATCAGGGCAGGGCCTTTCACATGCTCCATTATTCTCATTTTATCTCTTATCCTTCAAAATTGTTCCAATCATCAACCGACTGTAGCCTAACGCTTTTCCAATGACCGATGGCATTTCACCTCTTTCCAAACACTTTATTATTTCCACTTTATTTTCAATCGCGATCGCTTCCCGTCAATGGAACAGAAACACGGCAGGCGGCAGGTCCTGAGCTCCGCCAGCTCCCGAGGTCTGCTGGGTCCTGGACCACCGCACTGAATTCCCTGGGTCCTAAGGACCATCGCTCTGACACAGGTTAAATGGGTCAAGTGGGGGCTGTGCTGGGTTTGGGTATTCTGCTTGGGAATTTAAACTGAAAGTGGCAGTGCTTTTTACGAGTTCGAGTTGCGAGCTCGACATCAACCCGGCATGGATGGTACGGGAGTCACTGGATCGACATCAACCCGGCGCGCTTGAGCGGGAGTGGTCTGACTCGAGCCTGGCGCTGATTTCACTGTGCCACCAGCCAACTGGAACGGGGTGGGGGGGGCAGGGTCAGGGTGACTCTTGCTAAGAAAAATTTAAGCGAAATACAAAGTTACACACTGAACACTGTGTCAACGGCAACAACTTAAAATGGCGGATGGCGTCGCGATCCGACATAAAATGGCAGACTGCGTCGCAATCTGTCTTAAAATGGCAGACGGTGTTCTCCTTTCTCAGTTCATAAGTACGAGTTGTCCGTAAGTCAGATGTTCGTAACTCGGGGACTACCTGTATAAGGTTTAAGGCGCAGAAACAGGCTTTTGACGAATATGAAAAAAAAAGCCAGAAAGAACTCAAGCAAGGAATTTGGAGAGCCAAAAGGGGAAATGAAATTTCCGTAACAAATAGGATTAAAAACAAGAGGGTAAATAGGAAAAGGGTAGCACCACTCAAGTATAATGAGGGATTTATGCTAGGGAGTGAGAGAATGTTGAAATACTAAATAAGCAGTTGGCATCGACGATTCAACTCACTAACGTACGATTGCCAGAAACTAGGTTAGATTACAGTCGGCCCTCCTTATCCGCAGGGGATTAGTTCCAGGACACCCCACGGATACCAAAAAAACGCAGATGCTCAAGTCCCTTATTTAACATGTCTCAGTGCAGTGGACATTCAGACCTGACGGTGAAGCTCTGAATCCGCAGTGTTTCTGTTCACAAAAATAATCACGATCACGATTGAAAATAAGGTAGAAGTAATAAAGCGATCGGAAAGAGACAAAACACCTTCGGTCATTGGAAAAGCATTAGGCTACAGTTGGTCAACGATTGGAACAATTTTAATGGAGCATGTGAAAGGCCCTGCCCTGATGAAATCTACAATTATTACTAAGCAACGCAGTGGTTTAATTATTAGAATACGTATGTTTCTTAAGTGTTTTATATGCATAGAAAGGTAAAATATGTACTATATACTAAGAAAAATATTTGATTAACTGACGCTAAATAACACCGGATGAACCTGTTCCGACTTCAAATCCGACTTAAAGACGGACTCAGGAACTGAACTCATTCATAACCTGGGGACTGCCTGTACTTTTAAGTCATTTCTAAATTACTTATAATACCTAATACAATGTAAATACTATGTAAATAGTTGTTATACTGTATTGTTTAGGGAATAATGACAAGAAAATATAGTCTGTACATGCTCAAACAATTAGTGCTGGAGAGAGAACTTCCAGGTTTTCCCGATCCGCGGTTGGTTGAATCCACACATGCGGAATCTGCGGATAAGGAGGGCCGACTGTATCTGTATCTGAACCAGTGCAAGATGTAAGACTGCTGCACACTCATCCTGACATGAGATCTGGCTCTAAGACACCATTCCAGACTTGGCCATCCAGCTAGAAGACCTAATCTCCTTTTGGGTGGACAAAAATGCTGCAGTCTCTGGCAAGACTTGCAGAGGAGCTCTGTTTTTATGTCAATAAGAACAAGTATGTAAATGCCTATGTAAACCAGTATGTTTGCCAGTTCATCTAGATCAGAGTATATACCGTTTGTAAACTCTAAGGATAGGTTTGACAAGCTTGGATGTTTTCTTTGCATCAGAGACAGCAGGGAGACATTACAGAAGTTCAGGTATAGATAGGGTAGACAGCCACAATCTCCTCAACCCCCCCCCCCCCAAGTAGAAATGTCAAGTATTGGAGGACATGTATTTAAGGCAAAAGGCAAAAAGTTTAAAGGAAATGCTCAAGGCAAGTTTAATTCCCACATCCACCCATCCCAACAGAGTGGTAGGTACCTTGAATTGAATTACAGGTATGATAATAGTGTTCAAGAGGCTTTTAGATACACACATGAATATGCAGGATATGGACAGATATACATTATGTACAGGCAGTAGGGATTAGTTTAATTATCATGGTAGGCACAGACACGATGGGCCCAAAGGACTGTTCCTGTTCTGTACTGTTCTAAGTAATGTTATCACCCTTGAAACAAAAGTCATTTTAACCAAGTCCTAAACTTCTTAATTTGTTTAAAAAATGCATACATTTATATTTTGCACCTGATAAAAATTTGCATCACATTATAAGAATTGCAAACTACATACAAGTCATCTGAATCAGGGTTTTCATAACAGAATGGAAGTCCACTGAAGTTAGCATACTTAACACATATACTAAACACACTTGGTTTTAAGGCTTTCCAGTTTACTCGTAAATGTTTATGAAATTTATCTGGGTGGATCCACTAACAGTCTGAATCTTTTCCTGTCATTGTTTCAAAAATTAAAAGTTAACTATTTAAAATCTGTATTCTAATCATTCAGTAACTGTGTGAATTTATTATAGTCTGGTTCTCCACAAGGGTAGAACAATTAGATACAACTGTTAACTCAAATGAATCTATTCTGACCATGTAAACATGACCTGAACAAACATGTAGTTCAAAGCATTCATCTGGATGCAGAATATTACAGTGCAGTAAAAGGTCATTCAGCCTATCTTCCAACCTGACTGAAAAGCAATTATATAATCTAAATTAATTTACATGCATAAAGAAAAAGTGAAAACATGTTATTCTTTGTTATTCCAAGCAGCATGTTCAAATTCTATCAAATAATTTTAAAAATAAAGTCTTTCTACAGTATCTAAAGGGAAAGACAAGTTTCCATTTGTTGCACCTTTCAGAACCTCAAGACACTTCAGAATCATTGCTGTAAAACAAGTTGACAGCGAGCAGGCACCCATATATAGCAATGATATCAGATATTTTGTTTAAAACAGAAATGATAAAAATTGAGAGATAAACATTAGCTCCTACCATTTCCCTTTGGAAAGATGGGAGGAATATTGCTAGATGGAATTTAATCACAGTGAGCGATGCATTTTGGGAAGTCACTTGGGGGTAGAATATCAATAGTAAATAGTAGGACACCAAGGAATGCTGACAAACTAGGGCTCAAGTCCAATGCAGGGTGGTAAAGAAGGAATATTGCCTGTTTGCTTTCATAAACTGAAGCCTGGAATACAAGAGTTGCAACTTCTTGTTGTAAATTTACAAAATACTAGTTAGTCAGCACTTGGAGTTCCAGTCACTACACTATAGGGAAAATGTAAGAGAGTGCAGAGGGGAGTATAGAAAGAAAATTCACCAGGATATTGCTTGGATAAGAGGATTTTAATTATAGCAAGAGACTGGATAGCAAGTGTTTGTTTTCCCTGGAGCAGAGGTGGTGAAGGAGAGTAGATAGTGAAAACCTTTTTCTCATGGTAAAGGTATCAAAATCAGATGCCATACATTTAAGGTAAGAAGGAGTTCTGAAGGGTATCTGGAGCTTTTGTTTTTTTTTCCCTACCCTTAACCCCCCACCCCCCCCCCCACTCCACACTGCCAGGAAAAGTAGTGGAATCAAATTTGGTCACTATGCTTAGGAGATATTAAGACAGGCACTTAACAAGTAAGGAATAGAAATAAATGTGTCTGATGTGGGCAAATGGGATTAGTGTAAAATGGCAAAAACAGCAGTGGTAGGTCATTGGACCTACAGTACTTCTGTTCAGCACTACGACTGACAAGGTTAACACTACAAAAGAAAGATGGCACCTATAACAACAGAGAACTTTGTGCTAGAAATTGAACCACCACCAATGAAATCACAATCTTTCAACAGAGTACCAAAACTGTGCACAGAACTCTAGATGAGGTCAAATATATGCCTTGCAGAATTGCTTTAAGACTTCTCTTCCTTTGCATTTCAACTCAACACCCCCCCAACCCCTTCCTGAAACAGGGCCAAAATTCGATCAACTTTCCCTGTACAATGATGCCCTTCTACGTATCATGTTTCCATAATTCATAGATCAGAACCTCTAGATCTGTTTTTATGCAGCTTTCTGCACTATTTTTCCATTTAAATATTATATCAAAATTATTGATTGGTCAGGGATATGGGAAGAAGGCAGGAGATTGGGGCTGATAGGAAAATTAGATCAGCCATGATCAAATGACAAAGCAGACTCGATGGGCCAAATGGCCTAATTCTGCTCCTATATCTTATAGTCTTTACTTTGGCCCATCCTGACAAAATGAATAACTATATTTTCCAACATCAGGTTCTGGCAATTGTTTTTTGCCTACTCATTTATTAATCTCTCTAAACTAGCCATATTCCCCTCACAAGTTGCCTTCTTACCTAGTTCATGCATTCACAGATTTAGCTACCACATACTCACATCTTTCCTTAACTCAACAATACATGTTGTAATCAATTTGAATCCCACCGCTGATCCCTCCAGCACCCCAGAGTGTCCAGCTGAAAACCACCTTAACCTACTCACCATTTCCTGTTAGATAATCTTCTTTCCATGCCAATGTATTGCTTTCAACACCACGGACTCTTAGCTGGTGATTTTGCTTTTAGTGAGGTACCTCAGCAAATTACTCCAGAAGTCATAATACATTCCCTGTGATAAATTCTAATTAAGATTGCCTCAAACAACTAGAAATTTGTAAGACACACTTTCCTCTTCATGAGGCCATATTAACTCTGCTTTATTAGATTTTTCAGATGTGTTATGGTCACAAATTTACTATCCTCTATTGACCAGAATATAATGACTTTTAGAAGATTACAACAAATTTCCACTATCTCAGTAACCATTTCCTTCAGAAGCCCAGGATACAAATCATCTAGACTAAGGAACTCGTTAAGCTTAGCTCTATTAGCTTGCCTAACATTACTAATCAGACCAGATGGAAAACACGAGGAAGTCTGCAGATGCTGGAAATTCAAGCAACACACACAAAATGCTGGTGGAACGCAGCAGGCTAAGCAGCATCTATATTTCTCACGCTTTGAATTTTTTCAATGATTTTAAGTTCCCTGGCCCCCACCACCTTATTTTCACCATGGATGTCCAGTCCCTATATACCTCCATCCCCCACCAGGAAGGTCTCAAAGCTCTTCGCTTCTTTTTGGATTCCAGACCTAACCAATTCCCCTCTACCACCACTCTCCTCCGTCTAGCGGAATTAGTTCTTACTCTCAATAATTTTTCCTTTGACTCCTCCCACTTCCTCCAAACGAAAGGTGTAGCCATGGGAACCCACATGGGTCCCAGTTATGCCTGCTTTTTTGTTGGCTTTGTGGAACAATCCATGTTCCAAGCCTATACAGATATCCGTCCCCCTCTTTTCCTTCGCTACATTGATGGCTACACTGGCACTGCCTCCTGCACACATGCTGAGCTCATTGACTTCATTAACTTTGCCTCCAACTTTCACCCTGCCCTCAAATTTACCTGGTCTATCTCCATCTCTGGAGACGGCCTATCTACTGATATCTACTATAAGCCTACAGACTCTCACAGCTACCTGGACTATTCCTCTTCCCACCCTGTCTCTTGCAAAAATGCTATCCCCTTCTCACAATTCCTCCGTCTCCGCCACATCTGCTCTCAGGATGAGGCTTTTCATTCCAGGACGAAGGAGATGTCTTCCTTTTTTAATCAAAGGGGCT
This sequence comes from Hypanus sabinus, assembly GCF_030144855.1. Taxonomy (NCBI): domain Eukaryota; kingdom Metazoa; phylum Chordata; class Chondrichthyes; order Myliobatiformes; family Dasyatidae; genus Hypanus; species Hypanus sabinus. The sequence continues at coordinate 23,638,440 of NC_082710.1, read as the reverse complement.
TCCCTTCTTCCACCATCGACTCTGCTCTCAAACGCATCTCTCCCATTTCCACATCTGCTCTCACCCCATCCACCCACCACCCCACTCGGGATAAGGTCCCTCTTGTCCTCACCTACCACCCCACCAGCCTCCGGATTCAATGTATAATTCTCCATAACTTCTGCCACCTCCAATGGGATCCCACTACCAAGCACATCTTTCCCTCCACCCCCCCCCCCCACTTTCTGCTTTCTGCAGGAATCACTCCCTATGCAACTCCCTTGTCCATTCATCCCTCCCCACCCATCTCCCTCCTGGCACTTATCCTTGCAAGCAGAACAAGTGTTACACCTGCCCTTACACTTCCTCCCTCACCACCATTCAGGGCCCCAGACAGTCCTTCCAGGTGAGGCGACACTTCACCTGTGAATCGGCTGGTGTGGTATACTGCGTCTGGTGCTCCCGGTGTGGCCTTTTATATATTGCTGAGACCCAACACAGACTGGGAGACCATTTTGCTGAACACCTACACTCTGTCCGCCAGAGAAAGAAGGATCTCCCAGTGGCCACACATTTTAATTCCACGTCCCATTCTCATTCTGATATGTCTATCCATGGCCACCTCTACTGTCAAGATGAAGCCACACTCAGATTGGAGGAACAACACCTTATATACCGGCTGGGTAGCCTCCAACCTGATGGCATGAACACTGACTTGTCTAACTTCCATTAATGCCCCTCCTCCCCTTCTTACCCCATCTCTGACATATTTAGTTTTTTTCTTCCCCTCCCTTTTTTTCTTTCTCTCTCTGCCCATCACTCTGCCTGTTCTCCATCTCCCTCTGGTGCTCCCCTCCCCCTTTCTTTCTCCCTAGGCCTCCCGTCCCATGATCCTTTCCCTTCTCTTGCTCTGTATCCCTTTTGCCAATCACCTTTCTGGTTCTCAGCTTCATCACACCCCCTCCGGTCTTCTCCTATCATTTTGCATTTTCCCCTCCCACTCCTACTTTCAAATCTCTTACTATCTTTCCTTTCAGTTAGTCCTGATGAAGGGTCTCGGCCCGAAACGTTGACAGCGCCTCTCCCTATAGATGCTGCCTGGCCTGCTGCGTTCCACCAGCAAAATGGAAAAGCAAATCAGGATGCTACAGAGGAAACATTTGTTTCTGAATGTTGAAAGGGATGGGGAAGGCATATCTGATGATTCCACTGGTACTGGTGAAAATTACAAGGATGGTTTCACATGAGGACTGCTGAAATGTCGACAGTTTATTGCCCTCCATAAATGCTGTCTGACCTGCTGAGTTCCTCCAGCATTTTATGTACTGTTCAAGATTCCTTGCATCTTCAGAATCTCTCATTTTTATATTGTTGATAATAAACCTGACTTTGATTCCTTTTCCACTACCTAAGGATGCAAACTATCATTCCAGGTTAAAAAAAAGCAATCCACTTGTATTACTTCCACCTTAATACATAAGAAAAAACAAACTGATGTCACCTGCCTGCTTTGGAGAATATTTCTATTCAGTCTACATAGGCAATCCTGTACTTGCAGGTGCCCGTCACTTATTTCAAAATATACTTTATTCAAAAAATTCAAGTACATTATTACAGAATATTCAAGAAAACATTTCAAATCCCCAATGCAAAGTTATCACGGACTAATTCACATGTTCAGATCAGTTGTGTTGTCACAGTGCTCCACCTGCAGGGTTGCTAAAGATATTGCACAACTTTAGAACCTTCAGCAAACTTGCAGGTACAGTAACAACTCTCTTCCAAATTTCAAAATTACACTGATGTAGTTAATGTACCACAACTGCTGATAGTTACTGATGTGTGTTGAAATCATTGGGATCACTTTTTGGTAGGTGGGATCTCTATGAAGAGGACTGACTATACCTAAATTGAAAGGGGATCAATACTCTTGCAGGAAGATTTGTTCACACTACTTGAAAGGGTTTAAACTAACTTGGTGGCTTGGAGGTGGTGAGGAGTAGTAGAGGTAAGAGGTGTGAATAGTACAAGATGAAAAGGAGACTGATGCAGAGAATCTAGAGGGCAGAACAGACAGGCAAGTTAGAGAAAATGGGAGGGCTGCCAGGCTCAACTGCATTTAGTTTAATATGTGAAGCTTCTCAAGTAAATCAGCTGAGCTTAGAACATGATTGATAGATGGAAAGCTGGGTAGAGTGTTGGCAAATGGAATTCAATTCAAATGTGAAGAATGCAGTTTCAAAAGTCAAACGGGCAAGATAACAACAGAGTCCTAAGTAACGTTGAACAGAGAAATCTTGAGGTTCAAGTCCATGCTTCACTGATCTTGACAACACAGCTAGAAAAGTCAGTGAAAGTTATGGAGTCATCTTGTCGATCTTTTTGAAATAGTTGAGATAAAATGGAGCCATTAGAAAAACTGACTGGAGCATCTAGAACTGGGGAATTGTGTGGATGGCTTAAATTTAAGATGAGGCCATTCAACAGTGAAATTTGTAAAATGGTCTATATCCAGAAGATAGCATAAATAAAGAACTTTGAAGCCCAGACAAGTAGTAGTTTTAATATAAAATTGTGGTTTTTGGCAAAGAATTGTTTAATAGCTAGAGCTAAAGAAATACTAGGCATAGAGAGTTGCACCATATCTCATCTACAATCTCAAAAAAAAATCTGATAGGCTAAATAATCAACTTGTGTTCCTTTGTTTGAAAAGTGTACATTGAAGAGATGGACGAGGATGCCTATGGAATCTGTAAGTACACTAGGTGAAAAAAAATTATTTAAGATAATCTAATGATTTAACAACAATTTATAATTTTATACATTCATGGCTGCAGTGCCTTTAAAGTGTAGAATGCAAACGATGCAATTTTTTAGTAATGTGGGCTGATCAAATACATGTTCTGACTATCTTTTAAAATAATTAAAAGTAATTAAAATACCTTGTTAAAATAGTGACATCAGAACTAAATTGCACACAGTACAAGGTAGTTTGAGAAGAAGCCTAAAACATTTGTAGAACTACAACTGTAGTGAACTATACTATACCCCATATCCTCCGTTTACCATAAATTGGGAAAAAAGAAACATCTGACAGATGTAGATATGTACTCAATAGAGGAAATGGCAAAACACGACCAGTATTTTTCCTAAATATGAGGAAATCTGCAGATGCTGGAAATCCAAAGTAACACACACAAAATGCTGGAGGAATTCAGCAGGTCAGGCAGCATTTACAGAAAAGAGTAAACAGTCAACATTTCAGGCCAAGACCCTTTTTCAGGACTGAGTATTTTTCCTCACCTCTCTTTACCTTCCCTTCCTAACTACACAAACTTTTACCATAGTTCTGAACACAAAACGAGCATACAATCAGAAAAAGGTCTCCACTCAACAACATATCAATCAACACTGCCATTATTTGCCTATATAACACTGTCATTATGTGTAGTATATTGGACTAGAATTTTCAGTCATTTTGGACAGAAAAGAATTTAGAGAATATGCCCGGATGATTGAAGTTCCGTACGAGCTGCCAGCTTTGCAGATCATGCTAACCCAAAGTCAAATTATGGGTTCCTATCTTCCTATATGACCTTCAGACAGGATTAAGACAATCCCTCATAGAACCGGAATTACGGTCATAGTATTGCTTCACAAAAAATACCACAAAAAATATTGCCTTAAATTTACTGCAAGCAGTCTGTCACCTGTATTCACTATTTGCCTGAATATAGCTTAAACAATTCCAGGGGACTGATTGGAATAAAACGAAGTATCAAGTGCCAAAGTAGCAGCAGAGTAATGATGTCCTGTAAGACAAGCAACACCCATTAAAGTCTTTTCCTGAAAGTCTTAATAGTCTGTAAAACTGCAGTCCACTGGCCTTGGCGTGTTCAAGATGGTATGTGAAATATATTTTTAAATAATTATTTAAAATAATATCAACTAAAACAAATAACATTGCATGTAATTTCAAATGATTAAAATGTGGAATTTTAAGAACCCCTTCCTTTATTCCTTACGGTCATATAATGGCCATTGAAACCTAGTGGAGGATCCAAACACAGATTCCCCAACATATGTTGAATGCAGCAAGATACTGATAATGCCAACACTTAAGTAGGTCACAAAATTTTTTTTTTCATATACTAAGAACATGCAAGTTGGTCTTTCCCCAAGTTAGAATTCTTAAGATGTTGCATATGAGCACAAGTATGTGGTGTTACCAGTAGGCCACTCAGCACCTGCTCTGCCATTTTGTAAGATCATTACTAATCTAACCATTCCCATCCATCCTTAGTACCTGTCTACCCCTTTGCTGGTCATAAACCCATCTGATAAAAACTTTGTGGGACTGGTTCCACTATTCCATGACAAAATGAATCTTTGCAACACACCATTCTTCCCATTTGTCAATCAAAATGAAGGACCCATTTAAGCCTAACTTTGCTTTATTTTAACCAAACAATTTATTATCTACAGCATGAGTTTTTATTTTCTGCTATTACTTTTATTGTAACATCTAATCAAATGCTTTCGTAAAGCATTAGTACATTCATCCACTCATTCTCCTTTATACACAGCACATTATTTCTTAAACACTCCAAAACACAAAACTATGCTGACTTTGCCTTGATATTTATCATCATTAACAATTCTGTTAATAACATCTTTAATGATATGAGACTGCTTGTTATGAGTAAAGAAGGGCAGCCAAATATAAAGTGAAGGGCAAGATAGAGGCTTATGGACAACATTAGATCAAATTACAAGGAGCTGATAATTGAACATAAAAAGTAAGTTTAGAAAGTAATCAAATCCAGAATGGGAATGACAAAAAATATGAAGTGGTACAGCCTATATGGGAGCAAGTAGGTGCAGGCGTAAGGATATGGGAAAAATTTGATTCCCCTAATTGTTCTCTACAACTTTGCACCGGTAACACCTCGGCCATTTCATTTCGTGGAACACTCAAGTGCTCAAAAGACAATTCAAATTTCACAGAAATTAGAATGTATCAAAGATTTCTATACAGATTTAGGCTGGCTGAGATATAGCACATTGAGAACTTTTTTTTAGTACATTGAGAAACTGTTCTGTGAAATGTAATGAAATAAAATGACCAGTGAAGAGCTGAAACAGCCAAAGATTAAAGAAAATCAAAAAGGAAACAAATACTTAATGAACAAAACTTAAACACATTAGGATAAAAAGTACAATAATAAAGCACATTAGGTTATAAAAATACTAGCTGTAGAAGATTCATCTATAGAACATGCTGTGATTTTGAGAAAATGTCACAAAAGATCTGAATTTCAGAGGAAAAATGCATCTAGTCAAGAAATGGGTGGTTTAGTTGATACTATTTGAAACAAAGAAATATGCCACTAAATTGTTACAGCAGGTTGCCAGCATGTGCACAAAACCAGGAGCCCCAAATCTCAGTGGAAACTGCTCGTCGAGCCTAATTTTAATGGCCGTCGTGGCCCATCAAGTCTAAAGAGTGAGCTCGCCACTTTGTTCTGCTTCACCGTGGACCAGCTGACTCGCTAGCAACAGCCTGCAGGGAAGACTGGAGAGCGAATGGGAGGCAAACACAGACCCAGGGAGGAACAACAAACAGGTCCTGAAACAACCACAAAATGACCTTTCAAAATCAATACAAAACCTGTGTTCATTGCAGATTGCTGCTGAGAAATCCAGAAAAAGTTTAACAGTGACCCAAATTCACAGATTATGAGCAACCCAATGTACTGCAGATTTTTACGTTTATAAAATGGGCATTTTGCTCAATTTCAACTTATCAGCCTAGTGGTTTACATAAGCTAGGAAATACTTTCACCCAGATCCAACAAGCTTTCTCAGAAATTCATTCAAAAACATATTGGCAAATAACTAAGTGAAGTACAAGAATGAAAGAAATTAGAGATGTAGGTAAAACAAATTAAAAGCAGCTGCAAGGCAACAACAAACAACAGTAAACAAATCGCAGAAAATAAATAGTGAACATGTAGTTGAAAATCCTGAACGTATGCAGAATTGAGAAGAGTGTAAAAGCAAGTTGCAATAAATATTTGAAATAAAGTGGTTCAACCACAATTGGAATGTTGTACCCAGATCTGCTGACTGCACTTTAGGAATGGTGTGAAGGCTTTATAGAGGGTGTGGAAAATATTTGCTCTGATGGTTCCTGGGATAGTTTATTGCAAGGAACGTTCAGAGAACTGTGATTGATCTCTTGAGACAGAAAAGATATGAAAGGGATTATCATAAAAAAAGCTTATCAAATACATTTTGGAAATCTTAGGACTTCCAAACACTGGTTCCCATTTATCCAAAGCACAAGTTATTTCTTCAAAAAAATTCAAAATATGATTTGGAGAAATATTCACATTGGTAAAACAGTCAAAAATTAGAGGAGATAGGCGACTGACAAAGCAATGTCAATATGATGTCCGGTACTGGTTATTTGACTAGACTAGCTGCTAGATTTTTTAATGATCCAGGGGCATGAGTTGAAATCCCATAATGAGGAAGGTGAACTCAAACAGTTAAAACAAAACCAGCTGGTTTCCATAAAGCTGGTCTCCATAGCAGTAACATGGAAAGTACTGCATTACCACAAAACCATTAGGTGATTGGAAGAAAATCTGTCAATTGGCCTCCCAGCCTAACTGTGATTTTTGATCCATCGGTGCAGTTGATTTTTAAATGTCTTTCCCAACAATGACCACAGCAAAATCTTCTGTAAAACAATGCATTTACCCCATGCAGGCCCAATCTATCAGACAAAGACAGGCTCCTGTCATAACATTTTCAGATTTCCTTCTCAAATCCAACCTAATAGCAACTGCCCTCCAGCTATTATATCCCACAGTTCAGTAACTACTCTGAAAATGCAAGTTTAAACTTGCATAAAGAAATACTTTATACAAGAGCTTTGGTATCGAGCAGGAACCAATGACACTCTACCATCCACATAAATAAATAGATCCTACTAAAATTACTATTACGCATAATGAATATCAAGATATATTTGTTTCAGAAACTGTGTATAATTATATTATCTACATTATGGGCGGCCAATTGGCCCAACTAGTCTATGTGAACTCTCATGTATTTCCATTTCCCAAATAACTTTTCTCTTTCACATCACTATCTTTAGGAAATTTACAAAAGCCATTTAACCTCTCAGCTATCATATTTTTGGGATGTGGGATAAAACTCAAGTCAACAGGGAAAACTTACATGGTCAGAGGGGAAAACATAGATGCTCTAAACAGCCAATGTCTAAGATCAGGTTTAAATTCAAGAGACTGGAAATGTAATGTAGTGGGACCGTTGCATGAAGGTGCAACTACAGAATAAACTATTTCTGGAAATTCTGTTTGTACATGGTTCTTGAAGGAGTATGTATTAAGTTTAAAGATGGGCAGTTTAATTATGTAGGGCTTGATGCTTACACAGATTGTAATTGTTGTAATGTTTTCCTTGGTTCCCATTTGATGATAATGCTCCCGTAAAATACATTTTCTTCTTTCGATTATCTAATATGAACTGAGTTCACCTCATATTCTTAATTATTACTGAAACTTAACTCATAACAAATTAGAACCAGGCATATCACTCAAGCAGTTCAACTTTTTCAATCAAAGACCATTTGTATTTTGGAAGATAACATAAAAATAATATGGGAAACAGTCTGACATTAGGATGAAGGACAGCATCATACATGAAACTACAATTCAATAAGGGTAATCAAACTTAAATTCAATAGGTATAGGCCTTGTTCACCTAATCTTTCTTTTTTGAGAAACATATTATCCTAAGATTCAATTAAGCAAACCTCTGGTACAATTCTTTCTTTACACTTACATAATATTCTACAAGTAAACAGATCAAACTTGTACTTATTCTGACTGCAGTTTCTTGGGGGTTCTGTGTAATGGAGCAAAACTTCTTGTATACAAATCCTCCTACAATAAAGGCCATAATGCAGTTTTCCATATTAAATGTCTATTGTATCTGCATGTTAATTTTGTGATTTGTGTACAAGGGCTCCCATGTCCTTACTTTCAACATTTAAAAGTAACACCATCTTGGTTTACTACCAGTGGCAGACCTCATATTTTTCTACATATTATATCTTGCTATTCACCTAACCCATATTTATTTCCTTGAAATATCTCTGAAACTTCTTCAGAGGCCACACTATCACCCAGTTTTATAAAATAAGGAACACTAAATTTGTTTTTACACTTTATCCCCTCATCCAAACCACAAAAATCAATCAAACACATCAGGGGGGATCCCATTACATCACTACATCATCTCTTTAACCATTGCCTCCCAACCAGATATGACCAATGAATCCTAATTTTGTTTTTTTTGCTGTTAACCAAACTTCAGTCATTGCCAGAATATCACCTCAAATCAATATGTGCTTTAATTTTGTTTAATAATCTCAAATGGCACCTCATGAAGACCTAATGGAAGTCCAAGTACACCACACATTCAATTCGATCAGAGCCAATCCATACGCCATCCTATTTTGCAACAATAGATCTATGACCACTGAAACACAAAAAAATTTCAATACTGATGAACAATTTATTTATTTATTACAACATCACGTGCCCTTTGGAAGAAAGAGTTTCACATTTCTACAACACTGAACTTGTTGATTAATATTGACACCCAATCTTCTAAAGCCTTAGATAATTTTTTTATATCGGTCCGCGAATTACTTCAATTGTTTTGTCCTTTAAATCCTTCCCTCAAATAAATCCAGTTAAATATTTAAGTTTGAATAGCCAGAGAGAGAGCTTAATTAAACATGACTATGGGAATTCTATTTAATTTCATCAAAAGAATTTTGGTTTTCATTCTAAGTTAAATAAGATAATTTTGGTCAACTTTGCACTCATTTTAGAATAAATCCAATCTCTTTGAGGTGACAACTCTGACCGGTAAGAAAAAAAATGCACTTTTGCATGTTCTTTACCTTAGCAATAATGATACTCCACTTTCTCTGGCCCGCAATGTGCAGTTGCAAAGGTAGCAAAAGGTATTTCCCCTCAGTGGAATTGACAACATTCAAAACATCCACACTGCATAGACTAATGCAGAAATTCTCATCCGCTCTTGGCAATTCATCTCTCTTCTACCGGCTGTACTGCTTCACAGCTTTTTTCAGCGCAAAGGAAAAACAATGAAGTGACAAATTTCAAATACTGTATTTGTAAACTAATTTTGATGGCTGATGTCCTGAAAACAATCAGACTACTACACAAAGTAAAACAGTTTTTAATAGCATACTAAACCATGAGTATTGCTTAGCAGTCATTCAGGCTCCAAAAATGCTATTTATCCAAAAGAGAGTAATCAAGTACAAGATTATTTCAAAATGGATTCAAAAGTTATATTTTAAAACATGCATGATCTTTATCTTCTTTTGAATATGTTCTAAATATTATTTAGTGCTCCAAAATGTTTTAAAAAGTTGCTTTTCAAATAACATAAGAGACCCAATCAGTCCTTAAGAAAGCTGTCATTCAGTATGACTGATCCAACATCGGCCGCAGCACCACCCATCTTCTCTATCTCCATACCCTTCAGTTCCCTTGTTTTGTGTGCATGAAAGAGAGAGATTTGAATGTACTTAATGAACCCCCCCCCCCCCCACCTCCACAGTAGAGAAGGCTAAAGATTCACAATCCTGAAAATGAATTCCTCCTCATCTCTGTATGAAACTTTTGATTCAGAACAGAAATAGGATCTTTGGCCCAACTTGTTCATGCCAAGCAAAATACCCTTCTACAGTAATCCCATTTTCCTGTATTTGGCCTACTGCTCTCTAAACGTTTCCAATCAGAAATCTATCCAAATGTTTGTAAATATTGTAATTGTTCTCACATCTACCACTTCCTCTGAAGGTGTCCTGGATGATGGCGAGACAAGACTAGTCCCCATGATGGAGCTGGCTGAGTTTACAACTTTCTACAGCTTTTTCCAATCCTTTGCAGTGGCCTCTCCATACAAGACAGTGATGTGACCAGTTAGAATGCTGTTCATGGTACATCTGTAGAAATTTGCTTGTGTCTTTGGTGACTGACCAAATCTCCTCAAACTCCTAATGAAATATAGCCACTGTTGTGCTTCTTTGAAATTGCATCAAAGAAATTGTTGGGCTCAGGATAGATCCTCAGAGGTGTTGACACCAGGAACTTGAACTGCTCACTCTTTACACTTCTGATCCTTCAATGAGGACTAGAGTGTGTTCCCTCGACTTCCCCTTCCTGAAGTTCAATCAATTCCTTGCTCTTACTAATGTTGATTGTGAGGTGTTGTTGCTACACCACTCAACCATTTGATCTATCTCACTTCTGTACGCCGCCTCATCACAATCTGAAATTCTGCCAACAGTTGCATTGTTGGCAAATATATAGATACAAACAAGTGCCTGAGAATAACCAACATCAGATAAGTGGAGGGCAATTATTCAAGGATCATAAGTCATTGTGTAACTTTGAAATCAGGGGCAAGAAAACAAATATGATCAATACCCCAGTGGATAGCTTGATTTTTAAAAAAAATATTTGATACTGAAAACAGAAATTAAATTCCCCATTTCTTAGCTGTAAAAAGTAAAAAAAAACTGCATAAAGAGGACAAAACAGAAAATTTGCAGGCACATTTCTTCAAATAATTACTGAAGAAAATAAAGAATAAGATATCGTACACTGATCAACAGCTTTATAAAAATAAAAGCTGAAAACTAAAAACACTGATGGCAATCCTATGCAACAGAAAATACAATACACTGCCACCAGCCCCACAAGTCTTGTCTGGCTCCTAGCCATATTAGGTGCCCAGTATAGGCTTGTCCACAGTTCTTGAGATTCCCCACAACAACCTAGCTCAGAAAATGACTTATAACATCACCATGGAAGCAAATGAACCCTAAATGTAGCATTGTGGAGAATGCAGTTGAAGACTTGGGAAAATCAAGAGCTATGCAAGGCTACAAGAGAGCGGAATTGAGACCAAAATCAAATGAGCGTTAATCCTAGTGAATGGCAGAGCAGACAAGATGGATTATCTAGACAATTCCTCCTCTTGCATTTATATAAACTTGACTTAAATTAGTTATACACATAGGATGTATTTGATACATTTAAGTTAGAGAAATGACAAGTAGAGTTTGTGTTTTGCCATCATCATGACTTTGATTCAAACTTTGAGTAAGGAAATCATTTCAAGGCCCAACTCCCAATCATCATCAGCACTCTTCTTTTTCACGTCCATGCTCTTAAAAAAAACTGTATCAACTACAAAACACAGGCAAGAACTTCAGTAGCTAGTGTCAAAAAAATCACACCAAAGCAAACATCAGATGTCACCAGGAATGCCAATTGTTGCAAATGTCTGCATAATGGAATATTCAACAAGAATCAGGAACAAATGGTTGTCTAAAAATATTTTATATAATACTGTATACTCTCACCAGGTTTATTATGAGCAAACCTTATGCACTTAAATCACATTCTTATTTACTTGGATAACTTATTTTATAGATGGAATGAGAAAGATTCACATAAGGAGAGCAGCACTCACTGTGTTGGCTAACTCCAAGTAACCACCACTCATTGGCTGGCTCAAGCTTGAAGCCTGTGCTAAGAGTTTTTGTAAAACAACTTGCTGATCCAGGTTAACGCCACCATATTCTAATAGTTTCTGAACGGTTGGATGAGTACTTAGTTCTGGGCTCTGAAGATCCCGAGCTCCAGAATCGTACTCCCAGCTTTCTCTGGCTCCTGACATTGCACCTGGATAGAAACAAAGAAGTGACTTAGAAGGCAGAAATGCACCTGAGCAGTTCTTAAACAATGTAATGGCATGTTTACTATAGTTATCAGATACTGAGTTTAGTTCTGAAATACCAACTTACTAGCTGCATTGAAATGTACATTTGGATGGAAAGAGTATTTAAAGGAGCTGGGAAGGTGAGTCGCTGAGGAAAGGATTTGTATATTATTACATTGAGCAATCAGGCAGAGAACATAATATCTATTAGGTGGAGAAGTGGCTATCTGATTAGAAGAGTGTAAAACAAAGCAACCAATAATGCTCAGTGAGGTATAAATGCTGGGGCATTTGGATAAGACTAAAGTTGTGAGTTATTGTAAGAGTAGTATGAATTTTGAAGAAGTTGTGGAGAAAGAATGAAATTTCCTAAGAATGCTTTATGAACAAGCAACAGTGAACTATTTTCAACAAAGCACCATGTGCAGTAAAGACAGGATGAAAAAGTAACTTCCTTACAAAGCATATAGCTACAAGGTCATCCTACACACTTCTATTCAAAAGGATAAACATTTCAAGTTTCACAAGTCTTTCCACATAAAAATCTGATTCAAGATAGTCTATTGCATTTTAATTATACCAGTATTTGGAACAAAATATTATCCTGGGGCTCAGTAATCAAAAAGGATTCATGACATATGATCTACTGTACTGCTTAACCACAATGACCTGGAAGTGGTACAAGAATTAAACAATTTATTTTTGAATGCTTCTACAGCAGCAAATTACAAAGAGCAGAAACTACTAAAGTCCTAGGATTCAATGACAGTAAAGAACAAAGTGGTCCATATTAGTTAATAAGAAGAAATTAATAAGACTATTAATCTCTGGTCCACACTGCAAGGATCTAAAAAATGGTAGAACAGAAGGGTGATGCATTTCCTAAATCATCCCAAATTCTAAAATCAACTTCATGGACTGAAAAGGTTCGAATAAAAACTCAATTTTCAAGCAAAAGGGGGAAATAGAATTATAGGAAAATTTGTCTAATATTAACAGAGACAATTAAGGAATCCATAAAACAAGATTATGGTAACCATGCATATGGAAAAGAGATGTGAAAATTATTATGCAGAGTAAACATTGTTTTACCTGGTGAGCAAAATTTACAGTGCTAGATAAAGAAACATAATCATCCTCTAACAGCCCCATTACTCAAGACTCACATACCATAGCTTTATCTTTATCTATCTCTCCAATCACCTTCTGTCATTAAAATTAGATCTTCACCTTTCTTTCCCTGTTCCAACAAGAGTCTCAAACTGAAATGCTGTTTATTTTTCCACCTGTTGTCTGTACTGAGCATTTCCAGCATTTGCTGTATTTTATTTCAAGACCCAGCTGTTTCTAAAATGGCCTAGCTCCCCATTCAATCCTAACAAAAGACATGCCCAACATTCCACCTCCCCAAAGAAATGAATAAACTCCAATTATAAATTCTGTAAAATATTATGTTTTGTCACAATAAAGAACACCACCAAAAATGTTTTTCCCATTGTCCTATTTACTTACCAAGACTGTTATCACTGCTGGTTGGCCATGAAGCGATTCGATCACGTAATTTTCTTTTTTTGCAACATTCATCTGACTTAACTGAAAGTTCTCCTTCTTCTTTTCTTATTTCAGACACCAACTGCATACGACAACGTGCAAAATCCTCAAAGGAAATCTTGCCATTCTCATCTGCTCCCAATTGATGCATAATCTCTGCAACTGACTCTTCCATGTTTAGTTGTCGACACACCATAAGCAAATCATTCCTGAAGAGAGTTAAACAAAGATCACTACATTTATAGAAACACGATACCTTGGCGTGGCAAAATTAAAGCGTTTTATTGACTATATGTTTAATAAATGGTACTAAGCTATTTTTTCCTGTGTTACAGTAATATTTAACTCAAGGTTTTTTGTTTGCAAATATTATAAAGTCTGCCAAAGATGCCTCAATTTTAAAATGTAGGTACATATAAAGGAAGCATTATTTCACAAGTCTTATTTTGGAAACAAGCCCAGAATCAAATCTGTCTGCTCAAGCATATCATCTGAATGTTAATTTCCCAGTGAAACTTTAAGCATTCAAAAAGATAAAAATTTGATGATTGAAAATAACTATATTTAAAATCATCAACCACAAAATGGTCTTAAATGCAACTTGAAAAAATCTGTTTCTTATAAAGACCTTCTGGTTTTCATTATCTTTCAGTACTTAAAAAAGTACAATATTTGAAGAGGGCAAAACTAAATAAAAAGAATAACCAACATTTTAATACTCCACAACAGAACAGTAGGTACTGAGGCCTAACAGCTAACAAAAAAAAAGTTTTGAGGAATCAGTCTGAGAGGCATATGACAAGGAGCTCATTAAAATTGCAATCAGAATCCAGTTGATTATCACTGATAGGAATTTTACTATGTTTCCAAAAATAAGTAAATAATACAAAAGAGGAATAGTGAGGTAATACTCATGGACCGTTCGGAAATCTGATGGTGGAGGGAAAAATGGTGTTCCTAAAATGTTGAGCATGGGTCTTCACACTTATATATATCCTCCCCAGTGGTAGTATTGAGAAGCGGGTATGTCCCAGATGGGAAGGTTCATTAATGATAGATGTCATCATTTTGAGGCATCATCTTTGGAAGATCTGGGACCAACATATTGATGCAATTACAAAGAAAGCAGGACAGTGCTTACATGTCATTTTGAGTTTAAGGTCACTTGGTATGTTATTAAAGACTCTCACAAACTTCTACAGATGTAGAAAAGAGATTGGTTAAGGCTAGAATTTACTCCTGTCTCAGCAAGGACCTGGAACCATTGCAATTTGCCTATCGCCACAATAGGCCTACGGCAGATATAATCTCATTAGCTCTTCATGCAGTTCTGGATCACCTGAACAAATTAAGAACCTAGTTCAGGGTGCTGATTGTTGACTATAGTTCAGCATTTAACACACATCATTCCCACAATTCTGATGGACAAGCTCCAGGACCTGGGCCTCTGTCCCCATCCCACCACCCCGCAACTGGATCTTTTACTCCCTAACCAGAAGACCACAGTTATGTATGGATCAGAAATATACCTCCACCTCGCTGACAATCACCACTGGCACACCTCAAGGATGTGTGCTTAGACCACTACTGGGTGGAAAAGCACAGGTCAAATGTCATCTATAAATTTGCTGACAATACAACAATTATTGACAGAATTTCAGCTGGTGACAAGGGCATAGATGAGCAAGATATTTTAGCTAGTTGAGTGATGTCACAGCAAAAACCTTGCACTCAACGTCAGCATGTCCAAAGAACCGACTGTGGACTTCAGAAAGGTTAGGACAAGGGAACACATACCAGTCCTCAGAGGAATCATCGATGCAGCTACAAAGAAGGCACAACAGTGACTATGTTTCATTAGGAGTTTGAGAAAATTGTCAATAGAGACACTCACAAATTTCTACAGATGTACCATGGAGAGCATTCAATTGGTTGCACCACTGTCTGGTATGGGGGGGGGGGGAGGGGGGTTGCTACAGCACAGAATCAAAAAATACCACAAATTGCATGACATACGCCAGTGATATTACACCTGGTTCTGATGTACCATGGAGTACATTTTAACTGATTGCATCACTGTCTGGTATGGAGGGGCCACTACACAGGATAGGAAAATAGGGGCAGAAAGTTGTAAACTCAGCCAGCACCATCATGGTCACTAGCCTCCACACATTGAGGACATCTTCAAAAGGCAAAGACACAAAAAGGTGGCATCCACCATTACAAAACCCCCATCATCTAGCACATGCCCACTTCTCATTGCTATCATTAAGGAGATACAGGAGCCTGAAGACACACGCTCAATGATTCAGGAACAGGTTCTTCCCCTCTCCTATCAGATTTCCGAATGGACAATGAGCCCATGAACACTACCTCACTAGTTTTTTTTCCTCTTTTTGCACTATTCATTTAATTTTTTAGAACATTTTTCATTGTAATTTATAGAATTTTTACATTGCATACTGAACTCAAGGGGTGACAATATTCTTGCGGGCCAATTCTTGTTAGAGTTGTTGGGGAGGGTTTAAACTAGCTTGGCTGGGTTCGGGAATCACAGTGACAGAGTAGAAGATGGGGCAGTTACATAAAAGTTGATGCAGCATGTAAAGAAACTGTGAGGAAAGAAAACAAGTGGAAAGAGCATAATTGCAGTCAGTTGGAAAGGCTGACATGTATCTGTTTTAATGCACAAATTATCAGGAACAAGGGTGACAAACTTACAGCATAAATCAGTACATAGAACTATGACTTTGTGGCCATTACAAGGGCAGGACTAGCTGCTGGATGCTGTGGGATGTAGACATTTCAAAAGGGGCAGGGAGGGAGGTAAAAGATGGGAGAGTGGCATTGCTAATCAGGGAAAGAATCACAGCTTCAGAAAGAGAGGATGTTGTGAAGGGATTGCCTACTGAGTCAGTGTGGGTGGAAGTCAGAAACAGGAAGGGTGCGATCACTCTACTGGGAGTATTCCGTAGGCACCCCAATAGCAACAGAAACAGTGAGGTGCCGATCAGGAGAAATTTTTTTAGAAAGTTATGAAAATAATAACAGGGTTGCTGTCATGGGTGACATCAACATTCCAGGCACCTCCTGAGTATGAAAGGTTTAGATGGGGCAGAATTGATTATATGTGCCCAGGAAGAATTCCTGACGCAGAATGTAGACAAGCCAATGAAGGAAATGCTATATTGCATATGGAACCAGGCAATGAACCAGGTCAGGTGTCAGTTCTCTTGGTGGGTGAGATTTCGGTGACAGAGACCTCATCTTCCTGATATTTAGCATAGCCTTGGAGAGAAATAGGACCAGACGGTATGGAAAAGTATTTAATTAAGGGAGAGGAAATTATGATACTGTTATGATTGAACTCTTTGAGGAAATGAGAAAACAAATTGATGATGGCAGATAAGTGGATGTGATGTATATGGATTTTAGTAAGCATTTGACAAGGTTCCCTATGGTAGGCTCATTCAGAAAGTCAGGAGGAAAGGGATCCATGGAAATTTGGTTGTGTGGATTCAAATTGGCTTGACCACAGAAGTCAGATAGTGGTAGATGTTATGTATGTATTCTGCCTATTTTAAGATATTTGGAGGAAAAGAACAGGAGGGATGTCAGAGGTAGTAGTTTTTTTTTTACACACAAAGAAGGGGTGTCTAGAACACACTACCAAGGATGTGTAACACAAGGTGTTAGAGACTAACACGAGGAAATCTGCAGATGCTGAAAATTCAAGCAACACACACAAAATGCTGGTGGAATGCAGCAGGCCAGGCAGCATCTATAAGGAGAAGCGCTGTCGACGTTGCGGGCCGAGACCCTTTGTCAGAACTAACTGAAAAGAAAGATAGTAAGAGATTTGAAAGTAGGAGGGGGAGGGGAAAATGCAAAATGATAGGAGAAGACCAGAGGGGGTGGGGTGAAGCTGAGAGCCGGGAAGGTGATTGGCAAAAGGGATATAGAGCTGGAGAAGGGAAAGGATCATGGGACGGGAGGCCTAGGGAGAAAGAAAGGGGGAGGGGAGCACCAGGTGGAGAACAGGCAGGGTGATGGGCAGAGAGAGAAAAAAAACTAAATATATCAGGGATGGGGTAAGAAGGGGAGGGGCATTAACGGAAGTTAGAGAAGTCAATGTTCATGCCATCAGATTGGAGGCTACCCAGCCGGTGTATATAAGGTGTCGTTCCTCCAACCTGAGTGTGGCTTCATCTTGACGGTAGAGGAGGCCATGGATAGACATAGCAGAATGGGAATGAGACATGGAATTAAAATGTGTGGCCACTGGGAGATCCTGCTTTCTTAGGCGGACAGAGTGTAGGTGTTCAGCGAAACAGTCTCCCAGTCTGCGTCGGGCCTCACCAATACATAAAAGGTCACACCGGGAGCACCGGACGCAGTATACCACACCAGCCGACTCACAGGTGAAGTGTCGCCTCACCTGGAAGGACTGTCTGGGGCCCTGAACGGTGGTGAGGGAGGAAGTGTAAGGGCATGTGTAGCACTTGTCCCGCTTGCAAGGGTAAGTGCCAGGAGGGAGATCGGTGGGAAGGGATGGGGGGTACGAGTGGACAAGGGAGTAGCGCAGGGAGCGATCCCTACGGAAAGCAGAAAGGCGGGGAGGGAAAGGTGTGCTTGGTAGTGGAATCCCTTGGAGGTGGTAGTAGAGGCTGATAAATTAGGGCATTTAAAAGACTCTTAGAGGCACACGGATAGAAGAAAAATGGAGGGCTATGCTGTTAGCTTGATATTAGAATAAGGTAACGGGTTAGCACATCATGGGCCCAAGGGTCTGTACTGTTTTATTTTCTATGATGTTCCTTCCAGCTAGGTAATGCTTATGCATGAGCAAAAGTAGGGCAGAAATATGTTTTAAGAAATATTCACAGCCGTGACAAGGGCAGCATGAAACAAGGATCATTAAAAAGGGCAACTTTAAGTACCTCATATATGCAAATAGTAAAAGGGAGAAAAGAATGCATGTGGACAACAGTTTTGAAAGATAAAAACACAATAA
The DNA here is from genome assembly GCF_030144855.1 of Hypanus sabinus. NCBI lineage: Eukaryota > Metazoa > Chordata > Chondrichthyes > Myliobatiformes > Dasyatidae > Hypanus > Hypanus sabinus. The sequence continues at coordinate 23,620,028 of NC_082710.1, read as the reverse complement.
TCCATAAGACATAGGAGCAGTTAGGTCATTCAGCCCATCCATACTGCTCCACCATTTTAAAGAGGCCAATTTATTATCCCACTCAACCCCATTCTCCTGCCTGCTCTGCATAACCTTTGACACTCTGACTAATCAAGAACCTATCAACCCATGCTTTATACTCAACGGTTTGCCCTCCACAGTTGCCTGTGGCAATTAATTCCACAGAGTCACCATCCTTGAGCTAAATAGATTCCTCATCATCTTTGTTCCGGGGCTGTGCTCTCTAGTCCTTGACTCCTCCACTGTAGGAAACATCCTCTCCTTGTCCACTCTATCCAGACCTTTCAATATTTGGTAGGTTTCAATGAGATTCCACCTCATTCTTCTAAACACTGGTGAGTACAGGCCCAGAGTCACTATATGCTCATTTTCTCATGAACCTCCTCTAGACCCTCTCCCAATGCCAGCACATCCTGGGATGGGAGATTTCAATTGCCCTAAATGTGATTTAGGTATAGTCAATGTAATTCCCCTGAAATGCACACTTAAAATTACAATACATAAGGATGTCATTCATAGATCAGACCCAATCACAATTCCCGACCTCCAAAGAAGCATTTTATAAGCCAATAGCCAAAAAGCCCAAAAAAAGAGATGAGGGGTGGGGTATAATTCTGGATTTAGTCTTAAGGAATGAAATAGGTTAGGTGAGCAGAGCTCAGTGACATTATGACTGTTAGATTTAGGATTGTTACAATTAAGGACAAAGATAAAATGAGTAAGTTCATTTCTGAGGCAAGCCTTTTAGAAGAGTGAAAACTGCCTTTACAATAATGCACAATAAACGCTACCCAAACATAGAAGGAAGAGATTTAAAGGGCTTAGTCTAACTGTAATCATACAAATATAGAAGCAAGAGAAAATCTGTAGATGCTGGAAATCCAAGCACCTATGGAAAAAAATGCAGTCAAAAACATCGACTGTATATTTTTTAATAGATGAATCCTGGCCTGCTGAGTTCTGCCAGCATTTTGTGGGTGTTCACAAGACAAAGGAGCAGAAGTAGGCCATTCGGCCCAACAAGTCCGCTCCGCCACTCCACCATGAGCTAAACTATTCTCCCGTCTAGTTCCAATTTCCGGCTTTTTTCCCATATCCCTTGATACCCTGATGAATCAGATACCTGTCAATCTCCTCCTTAAAAACCTTTAATGATTGGGCCTCCACAGTTGTATGTGGCAATGAATTCCATAAATCCATGACCCTCTGACTAAAAAAATTTCTCCTCATCTCTGTTTTAAATGGGTACCCTCTAATTCTAAGACTGTGACCGCTTGTCTTGGACTCACCCATCAAGGGAAACAGCCTTTCTACATCTACTCTGTCCAACCCTTTCAACATTCGATATGTTTCTATGAGATCCCCTCTCATTCTTCTAAACTCTAATGAATACAATCCAAGAGCCGATAAATGCTCTTCATATGTTAGTCCCTGTATTCCAGGAATCATCCTAGTGAATCTTCTCTGAACTCTCTCCAACATCAGCACATCCTTTCTAAGATAGGGGGCCCAAAACTGCACACAGTATTCCAGTGTTGCTCATACAAATATACAGTGGATCTCCAAATCTGTAGGACTGTGAATAACAAGGTGCAAGGAAGATACGGCCATAAAGGGAAGCTTACATCCAATATCAAGAGTTTAATACTACAGAAAGCAAAGAAGAATATAGAAAGTGAAGAGTGAAATTAAAAATGAAGTTGGGAAGGAAACTAAAAAAGTTACTTGTGGGGGAAAAAAATTAATGAAATCCACAAATAGTATGAAGTGTATATAGTATGTACTGGGGAAGACCATAGAAGTGACTAAAGTTGGTAAGCTGTATGAAGATGCAGAGAATGTAAGTAAGAATTTTAAAGAATGTTTTGTGCTTGGCTTTACAAAAGAGAGGGATATGGATGAGGTTGAAATTAATGTGATATATTGGACAAGGCAAATATAATAAAAGGGTGGGGGCTAATAGTTTAGTTTCTTCAAAATTATGTAAGTGGCAAGTCCAGATAAAACACCTGTTTAACATTTTTTTAAAAAGGAAGGGAAATGATTGTGGCAATTCTACCACAATTTCACTTAAGTACAGGAAGAATTTTGTCAATGCTGTACTGTTGCTTGAAATAAAACTAATGACTAACAAGATTGACAGCACTTATCAACTATCTTCAAAATCTGGACCTGTATCTCAAACTGCAACTGGATCTTTGACTTCCTCATTGGTAAACTAGTCAGTGGGGATAAGTAATCCTGCCAGTCATTACAGGTACAACTCAAAGATGCACACTTCACCCACTGCTCTACTCTCTCTACACTCATGACTGTGTGGCTTGGCACAGCTCACATGGCATCTATAAATTCACTAGTGACATCACTGTTGTTGATGCAATCTCAAATGATGAGGAGGTGGCATACAGAAGTGAGATCAATTGGTTGAGCTCTGTCACAACAGCCTCAAAATGTCAGCAAAATCACGTAATTGCGGACTTTGAGAATGGGGAGTCAGAACACAAACCAGCCTTCAATGAGAAGTCAGCAGTGAAAAGGGTGTTTAGCTTCAAGTTTCAGGATATTGAGGAAGTCCCGCATGGGAGGCTGGTCAAAGAGATTCAGTCAGTTGACATTCATAGTGAGGTAGTAAATTGGATTCAACATTGGCTTCACGGAAGAAACCAGAGTGGTAGATGGTTGCTTCTCTATATGGAGGCCTGTGACCAGTGGTGTAGTACACTGAGATTGGTCTGTTCTCTTTTGTCAAATATATCAATGATAATCTGGTAAACTGAACCATCAAATTTGCAGACAACACCAAAATTGGGTACATAGAGTACAGTGAGAAAAGCTATCAAAGCTTGCAGTGGGATCTGGGTCAGATGAAAAAGTTGGCTGAAAAATGGCAGATGGGATTTAATGCAGACAAATCTGATGTATTGCACTTTAGTAGCATAGACCATGGTGGGACAATCAGTGAATGATAGGACACTTATGAGCATAGTAGAACAGAGAGATTTAAGAATATAGATCCATTATTCCTTGAAAGTAGTATCATAGCAGATACAGTCTTTTGGTACACTGGGTTTCATAAATTATAGTACAAGTCTAGAAGCTGGGATGTTATGCTGAAATTGTAGATTTTTTTAAATTCAGAAATAAGAACTTTTTTATCTAAAGATTTTTAAGACTTCAGTAAGGCCAGATTTGGAGTATTGTGTGCAGATCACCTACCTATGGGAAAGACAAGAGTACAAAGTAAAATAAAATATTAAAGTGTACTGTGAAAGAGTACAGAGAAAAATTGTGAAGATGTCATCAGGTCTTGAGGACCTGAATTACAGGTTTTTCAGGTTAGAGCAGTTTTTTTGGTGAGCATAGGAGAAAAGGGGAGATTTGATAAAGGTACACAAAATTATGATGAATATAGATAGGGAAATGCAAACAGACTTCTTCCATATGTACTTAAGAGGAACACAAAGGGAAATTTCTTCACTCAGAGGGTGATGCAGGTGTAGAAAGACCTGCCAGTGGAAGCAGTGATGTAGGATCAACTGCAACATTTAAGAGAAGTTCTGATAAGTAAGTGGATGGGGGAAGGGACTAGGCAGAATAACAGTTCAGCAGCAATCCACAGATTACCACCCTTGAGGTCCTGCTTTTCAGCTTCCTAAATTCTCTCTTCAGGATTTTAACCCTTTTCCTACCTATGTTGTTGAGAATATGTACTATGAATTCTGGCTGCTCACCCTCTCCTTTAAGAATGTTGTGGACCCGATTCAAGATGTCCCTGACCCTGACACTTGGGAGGTAAGATTGTCTGGGAGTCTTGAATCTCTTACGTATTCCACTATCTGTTGAATTCTCTATTATCACCGCCGCTCTTTTCTCTTCCCCCTTCCCTTGAGCCACAGAGCTGCACTCAATGCCAGTTCCTATGTTTTAGCATTTTTGTAAACCATGTAACAATATCATAACTAAAGGATTGTGCAGAAGCACTAATTAATGCTAGTTATTAAACTGCTTTCCCATATCTTTCTGCCAGTATTCAATCAACTGGGCTTCTGTCCCATTTCTTTGAGAATTCGTTCTGTTTTAGTCAGTGAATTGCTGAGTATTAATATGTACACTGCTTTCCACCACTAGTGTGCTGAATGTATTCACCTGTAAAGTTTTACAATAAAGCCTTCAAACAATTATATTATTTTGAAAGTCTATTATGTACACAGGCGTACTTCAGCGGCGCTTTGATTCAATTACTTTCCAAACTTCAAATTTTACTTTATCCTGTTGTGTAATTGGTCTCAATGCTCCAATTTTAGTATCACGTAAGAGTACTCATTCTCCAAACACATCTCCAAACACACAACGATTTTACATTAAATGAAAGCTAAACTGACTTTTTCAGCTACGTTTTAAATTGTAAAAGGCTTGATCACAGAGGTTTTAAAACTTCAAAAACATGAAAACCGTGTAAAACTCTAAATGCTTGTATTCGCTCTAGTTTCAACGCTGTCTCTGCGGCCGTTTTGGTCACCGAGATTATCTTAGAAACCTGCAAAAGTGCATTTAAACAGTGCAAATGGATCTCCGCCTTTATAAACTGTAGTCTCTTAAGAATGCACAGCTTTCGCCTTTGAACAACTTGCATATTTGTTTTCATGTCACTTGTACATAAAGCAGTGGAAGTTCATGATTTGATATGGTTGGAAGTTGTGCAGCGACTCAACCTCTTAAAATCACATTGACTTCTGAAAAGTTTCTTCGCCCCTCCCCCAACTAGTGTCACAAATGTGATTTAAACTTTATCTGTGAGGTACTAAAGTAACACCGATTCCTCCAACAAGCTTTTAAACTATTGTTTGCAGCAACTAAGTATAATCAGTTCTTTCTCTTTCATCCCTTAAAACCTAAAACATTCCTCCCCTTCTCCCTCCCGGTGGCAGATGGAGGAAATCTGTTCCCTACCTGCTGATGTAGCCATCGCCATCTCCATCACAGGTCTGGAAAAGGCGTTTCATCCTCTCCTCCTCCCCGGTGCTCGAAGTGTCACTGCTGCCGCTACTCGCGCTCATCACCGCCGCCATCTTCTCCTCACCCAGCCCCTAAACTTACAACGTCACGGCAAGCGCGTGCCCGCGCGAGGCCGGAGCTCCGAGCGGCAGCCGCGCGCGCCGGCCGCCGCCCCCCTCCCCCGCCCTCTCGGAGCCGCCGCGGGTGGGGGTGGGGGGCCGGCGGCGGACTGCGCGTGCCCACGCGCGCGAGCCGTTTGCCCAGAGGGGCGGCGGGGACGGTCAGTGCGCGAGACAAACTTGGCAATTGAAAAGGTTTGCTGCTTTTTCCAGTTATCACCAGGCAAGGATTGACTTAAGGTCCTTGGAACAAAATTATTTTCTTCTTCCACACAAAATGCTGGAGGGACTCAACAGGTTAAGCAGCATTTATGGAGGGAGAACAACAGCTGACGTTTCGGGCTGAGACCCTTCAGCAGGACTGGAAGAGGGGTAGTAGGGGGGCAGAGGCCAGATTAAAACAAACTTGGGAGAAGTGGGGAGAGTAGAAGCTAGTGGGTGAGTGGATGATGAAAGGGAATGATGTGAGGAGCTGCCAGGTGGTAGATGGAGGAGTTAAAGGCTGAAGGAAGAAAGGACTTGACAGGAGAGGATATAAATGGAAGGGACGGGGAACCAGAGAGAGATCATGAGGGCAGGGGAGGGAAAGAAAGGGGTTGAAAGGGCCACCAACTGGGTAAAAACAAGGAAACTAAGGGAGTGATTGCTGGATGCTTATGCTGTCAGCCTGAAAACTACCAGAATGGAATGGGAGGTTGGTGTTCCTCTAATCTGTGTGGCATTGGAGGAGGTCGTGAACAGCGGTGTCAGTGTGCGGATGAGAAGTGGAATTGAAATGGGAGATAGTAGCTGTTGCGCGATAAAGCAGTTCCCCCCCGATCTCCATCAGGTCGCACCAACTGGGAGCAATGGATGTAATCATTGACACCAGCAGACCCGCAGGCGAAGCTCTACCTCGCCTGGAACGAAGTATTTAGGGCCCTGAATGGTGGCGAGGCAAGAGTTGTGGTAACTGACGGTGGGGGGGGGGGGGGGGATAGCAGCGAGTGGACAGGAGAGTCGTGTAGAAAGCGAGCTCTGGGGAAAGCAGGAGGCCAGGGAAAGGGAATGATGTTCCTAATGATGCGGTACCGTCGGAACGGCGGACGTTGAGGATGATGTGTTAGATGCGGAGGCTCGTAGGATGATAGGTGAGGACGAAGGAAATCTATCCCTGTTACATTGAGAGGGGTAAGGTGAACGCAGAAATGAAGATACAAGTGAGGGCAGCATCAGTAATAGTGGAAGGAAACCCCCCCCCCCCCCATTTTCTGTGGGGGGAAAAAAGATATCTCAGATTCAGATTTGTCACATGCATAACCAAAACATGCAGTGAAATATGTAACTTGTATTAATAGCTAGCACACTGAATGTTGTGCTGGGGGCTGCCCACAAGTGGCAGCGCACATTCCGGCGCCAGTATTAGCAAACCCATCATGTTCCATAGAACGACCTGATCAACAACTACAAGACAAGCCCTTTTCCCATTCATTCAACCCCCCCCCCACCCCCATTACGGTACGTCACCATATACAGGGGATACGGGCTATCGGTTAATCTGGACAGCTGCTTAATTTGGACAATTTTTGAAGAACAAAAATCGAGAAAGTAGTTGGGATTCCCTTCATCTATTTGGGACATGAAACGGTTGCCAGACAGTTTCTAACTAGCGTCAGTCCATTGTGTGACCATTAGACACCACACCATGCTTTCAACGAAGTTTTTAAATATGCTTGTGATATGTTATCCGTTTGGACCGATGGACGCCAATTCAAAACGCAGTTTTCTTTTATCATTTTCTGGGGGGTTTTTTTGATGAATTTCAGACCATTGTCAAGATGCCACGAAAAAATTTGACACTAGCCAGAAAAAAATACCATACTGAACTAATTTAAAAGCTATCTGCCTAACATCGATGATTCATCATCACGTGGCAAAGATAACTAGAGTGCCGAAATCTACAATTGCCCGCTTGATGTGTCCGCCAGATAAACTACGAGAAGAACGTGCATTACACAAGCGACAACAGGGAACATCCCAAAAAACAAAAGCATGAAGCTAAGGATCCAGGTGTTGAAGAGGACTTAATTCAGTGTTTTCTTTTACATTGTAACTGGACAAGGAGTTCATGTCAGTGGACCAACATTAAAGGCAAACAAATCAGAGGAGCTTGGTCAAGAAGATTTTAAGGCAACAGATGGTCATTTGTCTCGATGGAAATGATGGCACCACAAAAAAATTAAGAAAGCATGCAGAGAGAAAGAGTGTTGATGCTGTAAGTGCAAAAACATGGAAATCTATAAAACTTGCTTCGAAAGTTTTGTGTAGATGTTATCTGTAATGCTGATGAGTCAGGTCCATTTTCTTTACGCCACAACTACTGGTTCCCTTGGCTACAAACACGCAACACTGTCAGGTTCAAAGAAAGCAATGGATCGATTATCTTCACTAGATGTCTGCACTAATTTTATTCATTTACAGTACTGAATTCCTCTGTTCAAATTTTAGGAACTAACACAGTTTTATAGTACTGTAGTAGTATTGCTAGTGTTCTACTTTTCTGTATTTTATTTAAATACGTAGTTTGTTACACAGTTACACAGTAGATTACACAGTAGATTGTCTTGTTCATACCTTTTTAACTATTTCCATGAAACTGGCTAATTGGGTCAAAATGTTTTAGTCCAGTTGTGCCCTTATTAACCAGAATCCACTGTATTACCTTGAAATGGTTTTTTGCAAGCATTTACAGGAAAATAAAGACATAGTATTGAATTTATGAAAAACTATGCATAAACAAAGACTAACAACCAATGTGCAAAAGGTGACAAATTGTGCAAATATATATAAAATGCTGAGAGTTGCAGAATCCTTGAAAGAGTCTGTATATTGTGGAATTTGTTCAGCATTGAGGTGAGTGAAATTATCCACTCCAGTTCAGGAGCCTGATGGTTGTAGGGTAGCAACTGTTCCTGAACTTGGTGTGGGAACTAAGACTCCTGTACCTCTTTCCAATGGTATTAGAGAGCAAACAGTATGGCCTGGATTGTGATGATGGATGCCTGTGACAGTGCTCCTTGTAAGTGTTCTCGATGGTGAGAAGGATTTGCCTGCAATGGCCTGGGCTGTATCCACCACTCTCTGTAGGTTTTTCCATTCATGGCATTGGTGTTTCTAGTTTAGCCATAATGAAATTAGTTCGGATGCTCCTCACTGTGCATCTATAGAAGTATGTCAAAGTTTTAGATGACATGCCAACTTCTAAGAAAGTAGAGGCGTTGCTGTGCTTTCTTTGTAAGGGCACTTAAGTGCTGGTCCCAGGACAGATCTTGCCAAATGATAACACCAAAGATTTTTTTTAAGTTTCTGACCCTCTCCATCCTCAATCCTGTAATATGGACTGGCTCATGGACCTGCGGCTTCCTCCTCCTATAGTCGGTAATCAGCTCTTTGGTTTTGCTGATGCTGAGTGAAAGTCTGTTGTGCCATCAGTCAACCAGATTTTCAATCTCCCTGCTATATGCTAATACATCACCATTTTTTGTCATCAGAAAACTTACATATGGCATTGGAGCTGTACTTAACCAAACAATCACAGGTATAAAGTAGGTAGAACAGAGAGCTAAGCACACAACTTTATGGTGTACCTATTGTAGATGAATTGTTGTTGCCAATCCATACAGACTAGGTATAGTAAGTGAGAAAATAGAGGATCCAGTTGCAGAGGGTAGTATCAAAGCCCATGTCTTGGAGTTTAGTGATTAATTTCAAGAGGAAGCTAGTGTTGAAATGCACACTGACAGGCTGATCACAGGTTTGACTTCTAGACTCATACAGATCTCCAATTCTAGTGACCGCAGTCCTTGTGACCCCCTTGGACCTTGGAAGGCCTGACACAGTGGAGGAACTATGAGAAGGGGATGACATTCTTGCATTTACTGTGGTGAAAAGAAGTCAAGATAACTGTGAGTCAATGCATTTGTAAAATATGTTGATAGGTAATCATCTCCAGAGATACAGAGAGATCAAGGGGTGAGGTATCGAGGAAGGAGTAAATTTCCACCTGTCTTCTCCATCTTCTGAACTTACCGACCAGCTTGAGCTACATCACTCTGACTATTTTTTTAATTCTTGTTTCAGTCCCCTTCCTTTTCAGTCCTAATTGAGAGTCTTGGCCCAAAACGTCAGCTGTTCATGTCTGTCTGACCTGAATTCCTCCAGCATTTTGGTGGTTGCTTAAGATGGTCAGCATCTGCAGAATCTGTTTTATTTTCATTTTTGCACTACCTTTCTTTGGCAGATTGTTTTGAGTTTGGACAATTAGCAAATACAATTTTTGTTCTACATTCTGAAGTGAACCCCACCCCCATCCCCAAACCATTTGTGTGAATTTTATAATTCAATGTGAATCAATGTGAATTTTTTTAATGTTTCAAGAAATGATGTACATTAGAAAAAGAGGTTGTTGACATTTCCAGCAAATGAAGAGCAGCACTCAGCTATTGAGCATTCTTTTACCCAACCTAATCTACTATAGTAATCTCACATCTCTTGCTTATTAAAGTTCAATATATTTCTTCCTTAAAATAATCAAAAATTGATTTCACTGGCATTTAAAAATCAGAATCAGAATCAGACTTTAATCGCCAAGTACCTGTACATATACAAGGAATTTACTTCCAGCAGATGTTGTCTCTCTGCTCATAACAGATGATAAATATAAATGAAAATATATATTATACATACAAGTAGTGCAATCCAAGTAATAGTTAGCCGACAGATTCCAAATACATATAACTCAGAAAAAAAATGCCCCCGTTTAGGTGGCATTTCTCATGAACTCACAGTTCAAGATACTCATTTGAGGGAATATATCAATATCAAATTTAACAAGACCCTTGAAGATCATGTAGGTTTGTATCAAAAGCCCTGTATCCCTTCTAAACTCCAATGATACAAGGCTAGCTCGTTCAACCTTTCCTCAAAAGGATTTGCCAATTTCAAGTCTGGCATCTGGCTAATTTGTTAGTCCGGAATATGAGCTGGAATCCAGAGTAGAAGTGGGGTGTGCAGCTACGGTTAATTCCAAAATAATAAAGTCATAATAAAGGGTAGATTTGCACTAGAACTAAAAGTCTAGTTTTCTGCTTTCTTTAAATTCACCAGGTTCACTAGAAAATTAAAATATTGTAAGACCTAAATCGAGTGGACATGGAGAGGAAATTTCCAATAGTAGAAGAGTCTAGGACCAAAGGGCACAACCTCAGACTATAAGGATGTCCTTTTAAAACAGAGATGAGGAGGAATTAATTTAACCAGAGGGTGGTGAATTTGTGGAATCCATTGCCATAGACAGCTGTGGAGGGCAAGTCATTGGGTATATTTAAAGCAGAGGCTGATAATTTCTTGATAGTAAAGGTGTCAAAGGTTATGGAGAGAAGACAGGAGCATGGGGTTGAGAGAAATAAATCAGCCATGATCAAATAGCAGAGCAGACTCGATGGATTGAAAGACCCAATTCTGCTCCTACGTCTTATGGTCATTTAACATGTAAAAATTATAAATTAAGTGTGCTTGGGTACTTATTGAGCTCATATCTAACAGTCCAGAAAATCTGGTACAACTAAAGTTATTGGAATTTTATTACAGCAGCTGAATAAACTTTCACTGAGCTGCTTCCAATGCATTAACACCCCTCCTTAAATTAGGAGCCTACACCATAATACAAGTGATCTCACCTGTTACACATTTTTTTCTGTCCTCAACCTTCTGTTACTTCATGAATTAATAGAAACCTGATGTTCAAATATCATTTAATCTTTCTCCAGGCTTCTTTCAAAACTACTTATAACAATGTATATCTTGAAGTTGCTGCAAAGGCAAGGTTGACAGCAAGGAGGAAAGTATTAGCTTGCAGAAAGATAAAAGGCCCTTTGTTCGATGATAGAAACTCTATCTAGGCCTTTCAGTATTTGGTAGGTGTCAATAGAATTCCCTCATTCTTCTCAACTCCAGCAAGTACAGGATTAAGAACAATCTAATGTTCCTCACACTTAAAACTTTTCATTCTGAGATAATTCTTGTAAATCTCCACTGCACTCTCTCCAAGCCAGCACATCCTTTCTTAGATATGGAGCCCCAAAATGCTCACAATAGCCCTATAAAATCTAAGCATTACACTTTTTCTTTTATATTCCAGTTCTCTAGAAATGAATGTTAATATTGCCTTTGCCTTCCTTACCACTGACTCAGCCTGCAAGTTAACCTTTAGGGAATCCTGCATTAGTACTCCCAAGTCCAGGGGTCGGCAACCCGCGGCTCCGGAGCCACATGCGACTCTTTCATCTCTGTGCTGCGGCTCCCTGTGTCTTTGGAAAATAAATGATGAGTATTTAATTAAAATGTATTTTATGTTAGTTTTTGAAATGTAATTGTAAATTTGAAGATTATGGTGATCTTGTACAATCTAAATAAAACGTGTTTTTTGTCGCTATTAATATACGTCACCACTGCCAATGCCTGACACCCGCCAGAGCGCGATTTCTTTAATTTTTCGATCCAAGGTAGGCTAACTATGGAAAATTCTAAAAAAAAGAAAAGTGACTGAAGAAAACAGAACGTTTAATGATACGTGGGCAGATTCATTTGCTTTCCCTGCTGACGAGACTGGTTTACCGGTATGCTTAATATGCAATGAGAAACTAGCAAACAACAAAAAGTCAAAAGTCGCAAGACATTTCCAGAATAAACACGCAGCCTTTGCTCAAAAATATCCAGATGGAGATGAGAGAAAAAAAGCCGTTTCGGAACTGATGCGGAAGGTTGATCTGAGCAAAAATCATTTCAAGAAGTGGATGAAGTCTGGAAAATCAACGACATATGCTAGTTTTGTTGCCGCTCAGGATATAGTCAGGTACGGGAAGCAGTTTACAGATGGTGAATATATAAAAGAATTTTTCATTAAGATTTCAGAACATCTATTCATGGACTTTAAAAACAAGAGTGAAATTGTGCAGAAAATCAGGGATATGCCCCTCTCTGCAAAGACTGTCAAAGACAGAACCATAAAAATGGCAGAAGACATCACAAGACAGCAAATTAAAGACATCAATTCAGCTGTGGCCTACTCAATTGCCTGTGACGAGTCTAAAGACAAAGGTGATATTGAACAAATAGCGTTTGTAAACTCTGCCGGACCACAGGAAGAAATGATTGAGTTGATACCTCTAAAAGGCCAAACATGGGGGGAGGACATCTGTGAGGCTGTCTTGAATTGTTTAAGAGCCAAAGTAATAAAGACCATCCACCTGGTGTCAGTAGCTACTGATGGGGCACCAAGTATGACAGGAGCGCACAAGGGATTTGTGGCTTTACTGCAGAAGTCGCTGGACAGAAAGCTGCTGACTTTTCACTGCATCTTGCATCAAGAGGCACTGTGCGCTCAAACATTTCCTCCGGAATGCACAGAAGTAATGGATGTTGTCATTCAGATTGTCAATAAAATAATGGCAAAAAGTTTAAATCACCGTCAATTCCGTTTGTTACTGGACGAGCTGGAAAGCGCATATTCTGATCTCCTGCTGCACAACAAAGTCCAGTGGCTGTCAAGAGGGGAGGTGCTGAAACGCTTTGTCGCGTGTCTGGAAGAAGTGAAAACTTTCCTGGGCAGCAAAGGGCTCACCTTTCCTGAGCTGGAACAGCCAGAGTGGCTGTAAAAGCTACACGTCATGGTAGACATGACAGCGCGCCTGAACACAGCTCTTCAGGGGAAAGGACGCACAGTCCTGCACATGTTGGAGGATGTTTTGGCATTCGAGCGCAAGTTGACAGTGCTTGCCAGAGATTTACAGAAAGGCACATTGTCTCACTTCCCCAATTTGAGAGAGTTCAAACAAGCTCACAACATGATAAATTCGGAGTATTTACATTCTGCAATCATCGCAATGCAAACATCGTTTGGGAAACGCTTCTGTGAGTTCAGAGAGGAAAAAAACATATTATCCTTCCCGGTCACTTCCCTAAGCATCGATCCATCCCTACTGAATACGACTGCATTGGCAGGTGTGAGTCAACCTGATCTTGAGATGGAACTGGCCGACATAGCTGACAAAGACATATGGGTGTCCAAGTTTAGATGCTTGACAGCAGACCTTGAAGATGTTGCCCGTCAGAAGGCCGTTCTTGCTCAGAATCACAAATGGAGTGATATTGAAAACCTCCCCAAACCAGACAAACTTGTGTTTGAAACATAGAATGCTATCCCTGACATTTATGTAAACATTAAAAAGTATGCGCTTGGAGTCCTGTCAATCTTTGGATCCACATATGTATGTGAGCAGGTGTTCTCCAACATGAACTTTATTAAAAACAAACATCGCGCACGCCTCACAGATAACAGCTTGCAATCCTGTGTAAAGATGAAGGTGACGTCATCCAGCCCGGATGTGCAGACGCTGTGCGCTGAGGTCCAGGAGCAGAAATCCCATTAACCAAGTATGATAAATATTTTAATTGCCTATTATTTTACGTATATTCAAATTATTTCATTGTTCAGTGAAATAGTACTTTTATTTTTCAGGTTGACAGCTGGCTGACGTTATTTTTGGTTTGCTGCTGGCGGACAATTTAAGTTTGGCGTTTTTCATAAATACAAGGACTCAAATAGACATTGAGTATTTTACTTAAAAGTAACCTTCAACCCAACGTCTTTTGTTCAGAGTTCAAAAAGTTTTTGTTGCATGCAGAAATGTAATTTCGTTTTCTCTGCAGGAGTTCATCGATTTCATAAATGCAACACATTATAGTTTGTTTATACATAGCATAAAGGCAAAAAAAACGTTGTATGCAGTGTTATTACATTTTAAATGTCAAACAGGTTTTGTGGCTCCCAGTGTTTTCTTTTCTGTGGGAAACGGGTCCAAATGGCTCTTTCAGTGGTAAAGGTAGCCGACCCCTGTCCAAGTCCCTTTGCACCTCCGATTTCTGAATTCAGCCCTTGTTTAGAAAATAGTCTATACCTTTATTCTGTCTACTAAAGTCCATGACCACAATCTCTATTTTTCTTCAAGTATCATGTTCTCTCTGCTATAGCGGATAGATCTCTTGATCACAACAGCTCAGTTTCCTACTTTAGCACATCTTCAACATTCAATGGATCATCCATATAATTTCCACTGCTGTAATGGTCAGGTTCACTCTGCCATCTCCAGCAATCAGACCTGTTCCCAGTACATCTTGTTATGTAACTGCAGGATATGCAACACTTGTCCTTTCAGCTCTTTTCCTTCAACCCTTCATGGATTTAAATGAAGCAGCTATTCACATATCCGGATGCAAGATACTGCAAATATTGGAAATCTGGAGTCACACCAAGGAGCTGGAGAAATTCACTGGGCCAAGCTGCATCTGTGGAGGGAAATGGACTGTTAACATTTCTGGTTGAGACCCTTCATCAGGACTAGTTCATCAGCAGTCTTAATGAAGGATAAAGACCCAAATACCAACTGTCCATTTACCTCTATAGATTTCCCCAAAAATGGAATTATTAGCTAGAATATTTCTAAAAAGTCAATATGCTAATCTAGTACAGTAATTTTTTTAAAAATTCTGATCCAGCACTTAAACTTACTGAATCTCAATAGAATAATTGGGTCTTGCAAGTGAAAGGGCAATATTGAAACTGTAAAGTTATGACATATTTCTTCCCCTCTGATTCCCCAAAATGCAAAAGTAGTCACAGGTCTATTGGTAAATAGTACTTTATTTAAAAAAACATACACATTAGTACAAAATTTTAGTGCTTTATGGATATTTTTATATATAACTTCTACAAGATCTACCATATTGTTTAAATACATATCAGCTGTAGTTCAGATTTCTCAAAGTTCAAAATAGGAAAAACAAATAATCGACAAATAATTTAAAAGTTCAGTACTTTCATTAATATCCGAAGTACAAAAACTTGAAGGAAAAACCCATCAATATTAACAGTTATTATCCATTGTTAAAAACATCAAGTTTTTAAAATAGAAAAATGGTACTATAGGAGACAATTTGATTTACTCTGAACAAGTAAAATTGATGCATACAATTGTGCAATAGTACAATTTCTCATCACAACCATTAATTGTGAAAACACCGCTATGCCATTTCAAGATCTATCTAATGTCTATTAAGTTATTTTATCATAGGGGAATGAACAACATGAACTAATCTTACACACCACAACTCAATAGTTTAAACATGCAACATGAAAAGGGAAGCTAAAACACATTCACAGTACCAGCTACTTATTTGATGTACAATAGGACTAGTGTAAAATTAAATCCAAATCTAATAAATAATGAACTTCCAGCTGATAATCATTTTGATTATATTTTCCCCTTTACTGTGCTAAACCCAAAATAAATTCTGACCTATAGATTGAGGTATTTACAAACTTCTGCCAGAAGGTGGCTTACTCGTGCACAAATCATCTGAAATGCAAGTAATTTCCTCAAGAATAATTAATTTAAATATAGTATCATTATCCTCAAAAGGTCCACTTCATAATGACTTAAGATATTTGTGCATCACGATTCTCCACTGCAAATACCTATTGATTTCTATCATGACAGACATTTGATATTTCAGAATACATTGTGTTCATTCCTAAGTAAAATTATTGAATGTCATTGTCAATTGATATTTTGCATGGCATTCTAAACTCAAAGTGACTGCAAAGAAACACTTATGCATCATCAATGAAAAATACCCTACTAATTTATCAGCAAATCAATATTTTTAAATTATTTTTTAAACTTCAATCACTTGAAAATTATCTTATTAAAATTAGGAAGGGTTCATGTTACAAATATCAGTACACTTAAAAATGAGGCAGACAAGTTCGAAAGCTTTGAATTTCTGCTGGCTGACGAAGTTTTACAAAATTCTACAGTATCATCCATCTATGAATCAAATTCTAGTTTTTTTCATGTTTTCTTACAAATGCAACTAAAATCAAAACATTTGCAAACATCATTTTGGATCTACAGAAAGCAAATGGAGAGAAGATGTAAATTAAACATGTAGCATGAAAAGCAATTTGAATGGACACAGCAGTCCTCTACAGGCACATTAGCCATTATGGAATATTTTAAAGCCATAACAAACTTTATTTTTGTCCCAAATAATGCAGTAATTAAATAGATGTAAACAAGTGTATAATTAGAAAAGCCACTGTATTTATCTGGTTCAGATAGTAGATTGATTACTCTGCTTAATAGCCTATCCCAAATTGCATTCTTTTTTCAATATTACTTAAATTACAGAAGCAATCTACAGCAGTCATTATTTTTACCCATTAACTTATGTTTATAATGAAAGCACATACACTTGAAAAAGCAAATTTAGAACCTGTCTTCTAATCAAATATGGTTCTTAATTGTAACTTGATAAGGTGAACCTTGTATCATTTACAGCAAGTTGTACTTCATCCCCATAAGACAATATAACTGATTTCATTTAACCAAAGCCACTTTGTTTTATAAAGAGAGCTTTACTGCGTTCCAATACCATGTTTAAAAACGTACAAGACTACCTTACATTTGGAGAATATTGCTAATCTAGAATGAAATAGAAAATGCTGGAATTATCATCGGATAGCATCAAGCAAGAGAGAGACACACAATTAAAGTTTCATCAGAAAAAGATTACCATACAGAAGCTTTATTCAGGTACCATCTCTACAGATGTTGCCCAATCTACTGAATCTTTCCAATATAGTTTAGTTTATCTTTCTAGATTTCCACCATGTCCAGTATTTTAATCTTGGTGTCCAAGGCCAGTAAAATACCAAATCAGCTTGACTAGCAGATTTTCTGGACTATTGAATGTTATTCATATCCTAACACTTTTAATAAACATTTATGTGACACAGTATTATAACAAATTTCGCTGTAAATCCAATGAGTTTAAAGGGAACATGATCCCATTAAGTTGAATGAGAACAGAGGATCCAAGGCTACTGTGGGTTTGAAAGAGAGTGTGGGAAACCACATCAAATCACTGGCATTTCCAAAAAGATGATCACACACTTTTAATCTGAATATTTCTGTACTTATATTGAAGTTACATCAAGATCTTAGCAGAGCAAGGGAAGTATTCCTGCAGTATATTCACTGCATCAAGAATGATGCAGAAATACATTGCAGTGCTGCACAAATGCTTAATGAACATGTTAAAGTTTACAGAAGTAAATTTCCGGTAGACACTTTACTGCATATTTGCATTTTGATAGCCTTATAAAATGTTACACATTTAATATTAAGACCTATAAAAAGTTGCTCTTTAATTAGGATAGTATTTGCCTTCTGACCGTTAATGAAGACAATTAGATGTCAAACTGTCCTTCTTAGCTAATATTTTAGCAAAATCACCTACAAAATAATCGCTTTATATTTAAAAGGATTCTCTACAAGTGACTAAAACTGAAAGTACTCTATCATAACAAATTAAATAAAAACTAGCATACATTTTCTTCACAAAATAGGGGAAAGCTATGACCCCCTATCATTTTCACTGGCTCCAAGATAGATGAAAAACTGTTTCACACAAAGTGTCACATTCAAACTGATGTTTGGTTTGTTAGTTAGACATCAGATATAGCTCAATTGTTCTGTGCTCACACAAATCTGCTGAATCTTAGGAAGTGATTAGGGAATAGAGTTTTAACAGGGAATAAAAATGAAGGCTTTAGTCTTCCAATATTTTATTTGTTGTAATTTCTGCCCAGTCCAATACAAATGTGAGAGAAATGAGATGTCGTATCAGAAATGGTCAATTTCTGAGACTGGGTGATGCAGCAAATCCTTAAAAGCAATGAGGTCATCCAATTAGGTGGTCAGATTACTTATCCACATCACGTGGGGCTTGGAGCAATATATTTCATTTGCATTTCAGTGTTAGATTTACATTTTAATTGCCACCATAAACAACGCCAGGAACAAATATAATGGTACAAACTGCAGAGCAGAATTTCTAAAATCGTCCAAATTATATCATTATACAAGGAATATTTTCAACACACCAGGGTGTCACAACAACTTTACACTTTCTGTAAAACCCAATGTTACTGTTTGTCAATTATGTGATTTTATCTTTACTCATAGTTGCAACAAGGTAATAAACAAACATGGTACTAGAAATTAACTAAATCATTCAAAAAGTATTACTACACATCTGTCAATTAATTATATCACACATCATGTGTTGAAAATATCTACACTATAAATCTGTTCCACTGCTAATCATACCCATCACAAAAAGGTAACATAATTTCTCTTAATATCAGCATCTTCTCTCATTTTCTAAATAGTTAGCACTTTAAGGAAACATTTCCAACATTGAAATTCAGTCCTTCCTGTCACATTTCTAGTTTTTCAGATGTATGAAGGACATTTACTTCAAAATCTTTCTGAAGTGTAAAACAAATCGATAATTCAATAATCAGGTTTTCCTATGGCTTCCTGATACCACATTTATTGAACCTACGAGTGGTTTGGTTGTATATTTACACCCTACCCTAACTTAGACTGGCCCTCCACTTGCTTCCCAATGCTATTTGTCAAGATCAGTGAAACCAATATAACAAAATGCAGACCATTAAGCCAATCAAGTTTTTAGGATTTCTGCAGTATTTTAAGATTCCAATAATCTGGCATCCTCTGTATTTTGGTATTATAACATTGTTAGTTATTATTCACACATTTTTTAAGGAAACATGAACTTTTCCAGTGAATTTACTGAGTTTAAAGGGAGTGGGAAACAACCTGGTGAGTTTCACCTTGTAGGTCCCCAGACCTCAGGCCAAGTACCACTAGCAGCCTAGCACTTGGCCACTACTCTTAATCCGAGCTCCAGCAACCCCCAGCTGAGCCTACAATCTGATCTTCCCTTTGGACTCCTAGTGCTCCCAACTATAGTTTCCAAATTTCAGTGGATAACAAGAGCTTTGTATACAAAGAGCAAGCTGGATGTTCATTCATTGGGATTTTTAGATACTAGATTATTAGAGTTTCAAGAGTGTATCAGAGTCACAATAGATACAGTTTCTAATCACCAAACTGGCCATGCCCCATTGTCAAGTTAATCCATATTAAATTTACAAGGAAGGTTTAAAACTTAAAATGGTTCTTCTTGGTGTAAGAGACAAGAGGCACACTATACTTTTGAAAATTTATCATTAATTTCTAAGAATCTACAACTGTATGACTAGCAAATAGTTCAGATTTTAAATTATTTTCAATTGTTTAATCAAAAATTACATTTGATGTTGCAGTGTTCACCAAGCTTGACAACTAGCTTGTAGACATTTCATCACCAGTCAAGGTGACATTCTCAGTGCGCAGTTGTTGGGTGTTTCTCTCTGGGAGTCTCAGACTTTTATAGGCCTCCATTCGCTTGTCTCGGTCCTGATTGGCTACCTCTTCAGTTGACCATTGGTTCACATTTCCTTGGCACTTAAGGGCCTGTGGATGACATCTATTTCGATATGTTTGTTTATGGAGTTATCAGAAAAGAATCACACCTCTAAAAATTCTCGTGCCTGCTTTGGATTTGCTTGCACCAGAACCTCTGCGGTGTCCCTAGTTAAAGTGGTGTTTTTTTCAGTCTTCGTGTACCAAGATCAGCGACAGGAGATTGTGTATACAAAACCATACCACCTTTTTGTATTCCCTTAAATTAACTGTGTGGCAAAGTGGTGTACATGATCACCTGTGGAAATTGCAACAAGTACTATGATGGCTACACAGGATATAAACTCTCAACTCGTTTATGGGAACACAAAGTGGCTGTATGGAGACAATATCCACCATCACTGATCTTGGTACATAAAGACCAAAAAGGACACCACTTTAACTGGGACACTGTGGAGGTTCTCGCTTAGCAAACATGAAGAAGACACAATAATTTTTATAAGTGTAGTTCTCTTCAGATAATTCCGTAAACAAACATATCGAAATAGATGCCATATACAAACCCCAAAGAGCCAAAGAAAAGCAATAGAATTCAAAGGTCAACTGAAAGGGTATCCAATCAGGACAGAGACAAATGAACAGAGGCCTACATAAACACAAGCACTCCCAGAGAGAAACACCAAGAACTGCGCACTGAGGATGCCGACTCAACGTGATGAAACATACAGAAGCTAACTGCCAAGCTTGGTGGACACTGCAACATCAAACACCTGAACCAGAGCCACAAATATTCACCACCATCCTAGACAGAAATTATAAAAGACTCAACCACACAAATTCACAGCAAATTTTGCCTTTTGCCCTATGCAAATGAAAGAGAAAATCAGCACAAGGTGCAAGTGGCATCCATAATTATTAATAGCACTAAACACTATCAGAATGTAATACACATAGTCAGTTTTAAAATAAATTCCAACCCAAGGAACCTATTTGTATGTAAATAGGTTTTATTTTTTTTAAAGCTAAAAATCTCAATTCTAAAATCTACATCTATTGTCAAAATTCTCCCACAGAATGAAAATGGAATAAACAAATGTATACATTATTACAATAATACTATCGAAGTTTTAAAATCCTGTGTTCACAGAATATAATAAAAAATTTATAAAATACTAATAAAAAGGGATACATATTGTACCAGAGTACCATCATAATTTATTTGATTACTTCTGTACTATCCAAATACTTTCTATGTCATACAGATTACTTGTATGACAAATTGAGTAATCTTAAAACTTGAAATATTAAAGTACTTTATATTAAACTATTTATATGACAAATACTAGTTTTGCAGTGTACAACTGATGTCATTAAAATCATGATGTTATGCTGCTCGAGATTTTTTTTTTCTGCATTAGGACAACAGTCACAATTGCATGTTTTATCTCCATAAAATAGGTGAACTGACTAGAAAAACTTGAAATAATTTCTCAGAAGTATGTTCTTCATCTCACTAAGCTTATTTCCACATTGAATAGCTAACTATTGTGGTAAATTCTTGCCCATTAGTTATCAAGGCTAATGAAATTTTGGCCATAAATTATCAGTTTACATCACCAAGGTATTTCAATATTCTTACAAACACATCTAGACAGATGGTTTTCTTAAAAAAAAAATTAACAATAGCCACTTGAATCAATGGGTTTTAATAATCAAGTTACCTCTTAAAATATTTTCCAAATTGGAGGTTTTAATTCACTACTCAATTGACCTTTGAGTGATAGAGAGGAAAAGGCTACATTCTCATCTCTTGGTCTATTTTAAAATCAGTAGTGAGTGTCTCATTCGCATCACTAATTTTTGTGGTATTAATGTATGAAAAAAGAGGAATATTCTTAAAACAGCACCAAAAGCTGCAGAATAAATTGAGAAATCTGTCAATGCTACTGGATCTGGGAACAACTGGAGTGAACAGTCTTTAAAATGGAAACAGTTGAACACTATGTAACTATGCGGACAATAAAGATGATTCTGTTTGCCGACTAGGGCAATAGAAATGATACAAAGGTACATCTGGGAACAAAACTAATACCCAGTATCTGGGACCATGTGTGAATATCACCAAAACTGAAACTCATTAAACTGCATAAATAAAATTATCCACAACAATCCCGTCTTTCAAAATCTCCACTTGAAAAACAGATATCCGTCAGTGCTTTCAATTGAAGAGTAGTCCAAATGGAAAGAGCATGGTAGAATATAGGGCAGGAATGTGAACAAAGGAAAGACTAGTTAAATATTCGTTCTCCTGTTCTGAACTGTTGAAAGAACCACCTGAGAAAATTTATGGCCAATTCCAAATACTGAAAAGGTAATAGTGTAAAAACGCTAAATCGTTTTAAACATGACAATATGTTAATTTATATTTTTTTTAAATCTCTAAAATCCTTAGGGACCTTTCACACCAAGCATGAAAGCCGGTCTTCAATGATCTTGTACCCATGTTCCATCCAATCTTCTAATCCTTTCACAAAGACCAACATTCAGTCATAAGTCAAAGCACTTCATTATTGCATCTCGATCAAACTTGAAGCTGAGAAAGGCATTTGATGAAAAGTTAAAATCAGAGTGCCCATTGCAGGAATCAGAGAGATCAGAGCCTGATCTGCATGTACCAGAATATTCCATGAGCTGATCTGAGCTGCAAAGTTCACAAACTGCACCTAAGTAGGAAATTAAAGATTAAAACTGATTAAACATTTACAATATGAAAGGTTTCAAATTCAAGTTCTACATCTAGTAGTACATACTTGTAATACTGCAAAAGAATTACACAATCTTACCCATTCCAAAATTGTCCTGCAGTCGTCTTGGCTGAAGTTTTTTATCAGATTTCTGAAAAAGATTTTTGAAAGAAGCAGATGGTCATTAAGATATTTTGCAAAAGATGCTTTAAAATGTAATACAAGGAAGTAGTTGATTGGGGTAGGAATACAAGTGGCTTGCCTGCTCCAGGAATACAAAGCAAAAAAAGGTTAAATGCCTAAATAAATCAATGTAAACCATTATTGAATCTTCTTTTGCAGTCAGAACAGAAAATCTGGAACACGATTGTTGAATTTTATTTAAACAATTGCGAAGTCAAAGAATATATTTATCTTAAGTTGGTACTTAGGCTACATATTTAACTTGTATTCTTTTTAAAATCTTCATTGTATGGATTGCCATCCAAATGTAGCTTGCAATGGGTTGTAGTCCATGAGCCAGTAGGGTTGGTCAGTACCATCTGAGGAGAATAAATAAGTGATTTTTGGTAAGGTATATATCTCTAGAGTTAGAAAATATGTGATAGCATTGCACCAGTGGTAGCTTTATGTGTGCTATCATTCATTTTATAACGCTACCCTAAAATAAGCATTTCTGAAAAGTGGCCAATATAAAGTACTGTACCAATGTGCTACACACAGTGCTGAATTAACGACACGCAGTCGGTAAGTTGTTTCGAGACTAGTTTATTCAAACTTCGCGGTGCTGGCATTTAATCCCTAGTGCCTGCTCTCTCCCGGCGGAAATGACGTCAGAGGTGCATTACCAAAGTCTCTCCCCACGTGCTGACTATTTGTGAGCCGGTTCGCCTGCGCAGAAAGTGGGTCGCCACATAAACCACCCCCCCCCCCCCAAACCGGCGATACACCCCACAATGTCCTCAGTCTGGGTTGGACTCTGTTTGGGAGGTCTGCCTCTGCGCCACGGTGCTTGAACCACGACCGGCTGCGCCAAGTCCACTTGGGCTGGTTTGAGTCGGTCCACCGTAAAAACCTCCTCTTGCCCCCCAATGTCCAGAACGTACGTGGACCCGTTGTTGTTGATCACCCTGAACGGCCCCTCATACGGCTGCTGTAGCGGCGCCCGGTGTCCGCCCCTTCGTACAAACACAAACTTACAGTTTTGCAGTTCTTTGGCTGCATGAGTCAGGGTCAGTCCGTGCTGTGAAGTTGGTACAGGTTGCCGAGCCTTTTGAGTAGTCTGTCCAGGACTGCTGCGGGTTCTTCCTCTTGCCCCCTTGGGGCTGGTATGAACTCTCCCAGGAAGTCCAGGGGTGCGCCGTACACCAACTCGGCCGACGAGGTGTGCAGATCCTCTTTGGGCGCTGTACGAATTCCAAGAAGGACCCAGGGAAGCTCATCCACCCAGTTAGGTTCTCTCAGATGGGCCATAAGAGCCGACTTCAAGTGACGGTGGAAGCGTTCCACCAGTCCGTTCAACTGTGGGTGGTAGGCAGTTGTGTGGTGCAGCTGCGTTCCCAACAGGCTGACCACAGCTGACCACAGGCTGGAGGTGAACTGGGCGCTTCTGTCAGAGGTAATGTGAGCTGGTATCCCGAAGCGTGCTACCCAGGTTGCGATCAGTGCTCAGGCGCAGGAATCGGCAGATGTGTCGGTGAGTGGGACCGCCTCTGGCCACCTCGCGAACCGGTCTACCACCGTTAGGAGGTACCGTGCTCCTCGGGACAATGGTAGGGGGCCCACAATATCCACGTGAATGTGGTCGAACCTCCGGTGGGTGGGTTCAAACTGCTGTGGTGGGGCTTTAGTGTGCCGCTGCACCTTGGCCGTATGGCACTGCATACACGTTCTGGCCCATCCACTGATCTGCTTGCGAAGTCCGTGCCACGCGAACTTGCTGGAAACCAGCCGGACAGTTGTCCTGATAGATGGGTGTGCCAAACTGTGTATGGAGTCGAAAACCCACCGCCTCCAGGCTGCCAGGACGATGGTAGCCAAGTCGCACAGGAGGATCCTATCACCTGGGCCTACGAGAAAGTCCTGCAGCTGCAAACCCGAGACTGCGGTCCTGTAGCTGGGCATCTCGTCATCTGCCTGTTGCGCCTCCGCCAGTGCTGCATAGTCCACCCCCAGGGACAGGGCCTGGACAGCTGGTCTGGAGAGTGCGTCCGCCACAATGTTGTCCTTTCCCGAGACATGCTGGATGTCCGTCGTGTACTCCGAGATGTAGGACAGATGTCGCTGCTGGCGAGCCAACCAGGGATCAGACACCTTCGTGAACGCGAAGGTCAACGGTTTGTGGTCCGTGAATGTGGCGAACAGCCTGCCTTCTAAGAAGTACCTGAAATGCTGGATCGCCAGGTATAGCGCCAACAGTTCCCGGTCGAAAGCTCTGTATTTGAGCTCGGGTGGTCGCAGGTGTTTGCTGAAAAACGCCAAGGGTTGCCAGCGACCCTCAATGAGTTGTTCCAGCACCCCACCGACCGCTGTGTTAATTGTGTCCACTGTGAGGGCGGTAGGGACGTCCGTTCTGGGGTGTACTAGTATCGCGGCATTTGCCAAGGCTTCTTTGGTTTTAATGAAAGCGGCGGCAGACTCCTCATCCCAGGTAATGTCCTTGCCCTTACCCAACATCAGGGCGAACAGGGGACGCATGATTCAGGCAGCTGAAGGGAGGAAACGGTGGTAGAAATTTACCATACCCACGAATTCCTGAAGGCCTTTAATTGTGTTGGGTCAGGGGAACTGGCAAACTGCGTCTACCTTAGCAGGCAGAGGGATTGCCCCGGCTTTAGTAATCCTGTGGCCCAGGAAGTCAATGGTGTCGAGCCCGAACTGGCATTTGGCCGGGTTGATCGTCAGGCCGCATTCACTCAATCGGGCGTAGAGTTGACGGAGGTGGGACAGATGCTCCTGACGACTGCTGCTGGCTATGAGGATGTCGTCCAAATAGATGAAAGCGAAGTCCAGGTCACATCCCACCACATCCATTAACCGCTGAAACATCTGTGCGGCATTCTTCAAGCCGAACGGCATGCAGAGGAACTCGAAAAGGCCAAAAGGGGTGATGAGTGCCATTTTGGGGACATCGTCCGGATGCATCGGGATTTGATGGTATCCCCGGACGAGGTCCACCTTGGAGAAGATCCGTGCGCCGTGCAGGTTTGCTGCAAAATCCTGAATGTGTGGCACAGGGTAGCGGTCCAGTGTCGTAGCCTTGTTCAGCCTGTGGTAGTCACCGCATGGTCTCCAGCCCCTTGTTGCTTTGGGCACCATGTGCAGGGGGGAGGCCCAAGGGCTGTCAGACTGCTGTGTGATCCCCAATTCCTCCATCCGCTTGAATTTATCCTTCGCCAGACTGAGCTTTTCCGGGGGGAGCCTTCATGCGCGGGCGTGGAGGGGAGGTCCCTGGGTTGGAATGTGGCGCTGTATCCCATGTCTGGGCATGGCTGCCATGAACTGCAGTGTCAGAATCGATGGGAAGCCCGCCAGGAATCTGGTGAATTTGTTGTCCGACAGCTTGATGGAGTCCAGGTGTGGGGCCGGCAACTTGGCTTCACCCAGGGAGAATGTCTGGAAAGTCTCGGCATGTATCAGTCGTCCCTTGCAAGTCGACCAGCAGGCTGTGAGCTCGCAAGAAGTCCACCCCCAGGAGTGGTTGGGCCACCGCGGCCAGTGTGAAGTCCCACATGAACCGGCTGGCACCGAACTGCAGCTTCACTGTGTGGGTGCCGTAGGCCCGTATCGTGCTGCCGTTTGCGGCCCTCAGGGTGGGTCCTGGCTTCCTGTTGCGGGTGTCGTACCCCATCGGGGGCAAAGCGCTGATCTCCGCTCCGGTGTCGACCAAGAAGCGGCGTCCTGACTGTTTGTCCCAGACGTACAAGAGACCGTCCTGGTGGCCAGCCGCCATAGTCATTAGCGGCAGCTGGTCCTGGCCCTGGCAGGGCGGGTGACAGCGGCGGGCTTTTGTACCCCACCACTGGTGGTAGAAACACCACTGTTCACTGGCCTCCTCACTCCTGTCTCGGCGTTGTGTGCGCTCCCCTGCCGGGCCTGGTCTGGTCTGCTGTTGGGCCCATGGCCTGGTAATCTGACCGACGGAAACCATGCTCTCCCTCTCCGCTTTCCACAGCACATCTGCCCGGGCCGCCACCTTCTGGGTGTCGCTGAAATCTGTGTCGGCCAGCAGCAGATGTATGTCCTTGGGCAGTTGCTCCAGGAACGCTTGCTCGAAAATGAGGCAGGGCTTGTGTCCATCAGCCAAGGACAGCATCTCGTTCATCAATGCTGATGGCAGACTGCCTCTTAAACCGTCCAGGTGAAGCAGGCGGACACCCCACTCACGCCGTGAGAGGCCAAAGGTCCCAATGAGCAGCGCTTCGAATGCTTCATATTTGCGTCCTTCCGGGGGCAACTGTATGAAATCCACAACCTGGGTGGCCGTCTCCTGGTCAAGGGCGCTCACCACATGGTAGTAACGCGTGGAATCAGAGGGTATCTGCCAAATCTGGAACTGGGCTTCTGCTTGGCTAAACCACACGCGTGGTCGCAGCGTCCAGAAAGTCGGCAGTTGTAGCGAAACTGCGTGAACAGATGAAGAGTCGGTCATCTTTGGTCCAAATCCCGTTTGGACCGTCGGGATCACCAATGCAGCGATGTGCTACACACAGCACTGAAATAACGACACGCAGTTGGTAAGTCATTTCGAGACTAGTTTATTCAAACTTCGCGGTGCTGGTATTTCAATCCCTAGCTCCCGCCTTCTCCCGGCGGAAATGACGTCAGAGGTGCATTACCAAAGTCTCTCCCCGCGTGCTGGCTATTTGTGAGCCGGTTCGCCTGTGCAACAAGTGGGTCGCCACAGTACAACATATACGTTCAACTTAGTGGTATTTTGTCATCAGTGAACCTTCAACATTGAAATTTGTCACAATGATAGCTGAGTTCAAGCACTTTTCAACAAATGTTGTTATAAAATTCTACATTGAAAACTATGTAATTGGTGGCACTCGCAGTACAGTGCCCAATTTCAGTACAGTGAAACATTTCATTTTTTGAAAAATATTTGTGTGTTGTTTATTTTGGAAAAGTTAATAAAAACCCTAGGACACATATAATTACATGGATTTGTAGAGAATTTATTCAGGAATTCAAATAAGTAATCACTTTTTGTATATATTCCATATTAACATCAGTACAGCAGAAAATGTTACCCCACCCCCCAAAAGGTAAAAAAAAAACTCATTTGGAGAGACTTCTGGAGTTTCATCAATGTCCTGATATTTTCCTTTTCCATATTGTGGTATCAAATCAAAACATTTTTAAGGTTTTGTCATAGCATTACAAAACATTACAAATACAAAGCATTACAAAACATAGAATTACAGTACAATAATTCAAATGTGAGGTACCGACACGGCCGTAACCTAGGCCCCATTTGGTTGCAAAATGAATATACTTAATCAAAGACTGCTTTCCATACTTTGTTTTCCATACTTTCATAATCTATTAATAATCATAATAAGTTTCCAAGTCTTCCACATCTTCATCAGAACTTTCCACACACTCTAAGGTGGATGCCTGGTTCTCACAGTCTGCCAATCTACACATGTCAGTACACCTAAGGCCATTTGCAACACACATACATCCTGGGAGTGAACATTTTTGTGGACAGTTACAGGCCAATAGATCCAGGACAGCATCGGGTGCTGGCTGGCCTTCCATCCAGTGCACCACCAACTGTTCAGCTTCCTCTTCTCTCTCCATCTTCCATCCTCTGCCAACAGGGCTTGGCACTTGTGGGTCCTTCTCCAAACATCTTCTCCATATACCAGCTTGGTAGTTGGCTCGCTGTGCATGTTTTGTTAAGCAGTCCTTGCATGGTGGGAGTTGATGACTTTCGATTTCACCTTTTTTGGCACAGAAAATGTGATACCTGAGCTCATTGACCTTGGTGGTCAATGCTTTTGGGGCATACAGGAGACATGTAAATGCCTCCAGTTTGTCCAGCAGTTCTGGGGAGAGGTCCCATTCCTGACCCAACTCTAAGAATGTGTCCTGAGTTTCCCTGTTGTTGGTCAGAAGTTTTAGGGCACTTGTCTTCCCTTTGCCTGCAAAAGCACTTACAATGTCACATCCTGTATATGTGTGCAACCCAATGAGAGCCCTACAGACCTCTTATGCCAACAGTGGCAGCAACCCTCCTGATGTCTACAAGCCTTGTACGGGTTCTAGTGCCACACTTCTGGAACAATGGGGCCTCAATCTTGTCACAAAATGCTAAAGACATCTGTGTCTTCTGAGCAGATCACTACAGATTGGTATCCCTCTCTTGTGGCATGGGCAGCATGGAGAAGTAGGCAGCCATCTGCTTCTTCTTGTTGACACTGAAGAGCTGACAACTCCTCACTGTCTTTCACTATTCTTGATAGAGTTCTCCTTGTATGTGTCAAACACATCTACTCTGCTACCCTGACTGCCTTCTCTCAGAGCCATACCCAAAATTGTTGTGGCAACATCTCTGAAAGTAACTTGATCACCTTTCACTCTTTGGACCAAGTTCATTCCATCAACCGCTGTAGCAGAATTTCCTGGGAGTTGCTCTTCTACTGCTACATTTTTCTGCAAGATTATGGCTAAAGTAGCTTTATTTGTCTTTCTCAGCAATCCTTCTGGTGTGGACAGGGCCCAGGGCAATGGGGATGAGAAAGGATATCCTCCATACATAGACTGCACCCTTGTGCCATCACTATGATGCATCCAAACAAAGACTTATCTGCTTTCAAGATGATCGCCCTCCCATTTGATTTCTCTTCTCTCTTCTTACACATATAACTGAATGTTCTCAGCTTGTTGGTTTTCATTGGGTCATTGAACTTCTTTGCTGGTGAGTCTTCCTCTAGTCTCTCATCCTTGAAGGTTGCATAGCATTACTCACCAATCTCATATGCCTTCATCAGGTCGGAGGCAATGTCCTTGGGGGTTGCCTTTGCCATAGAGATGCTAATAAGGTCCCACTTCTCTGCAAATGGGCTAACCACTGCTGAAACTGCTTCCTCATCTTTCTGGATTCTTGGCCACTGTAGCTCTGCATGCCAAAGTTTTGATTTGTTGCCTTGCACCATCTCCCTTAACTGTCCCAGGTATGCACTGCGATGCTCAGCTGTAATGTAGTAACGCTTGATAGCTCCAGCATTCAGGCTGAACCGTGATGTCCCTCCCGGAGTCTGTGTGTCTTTGTTCACTGTGGCTTCAATAGCCTGGTCCACAGGGATCTGCCCAAAAGGGTTGTTAATTGACAGCTGCACTGACAATTGGCCTGTCTTGAAGGCCTCATACACAGAAGGATTCTTCTCTGGGAGGTTCATTATCTGAGGAAAGTAAGGGGACAGGTACCTGGCATAATTCATCTTATCAAAGGCAAAACACCATGGGATCATGGTTCTTATAGCATGGAGGTGCAACTCCCAGTCCACCTCACGAGTGTCAATGTACATCATACATGTCAATGCATGATATCCAGAATGCGGATAGATCTCCATTGCTGTGATGGAGATGTTCCAGAAATTCTGTCCACAGGGTTATCAGCTCAGCACAGAGTGGACTTTGCAGCAGATTGTTCAACTTCTGTTGGTTCAAGTCACTGGCCATGTTGTTCACATGGTCTAAGAATGATTTGAGGAAGCTACCACCTCTGCAATGCTGTCATATATTTTCTAGCACTGGGGGTGTATACCTTGCCAAAAAAATCACAGTAAGCCCAGGTGCTACTGGTGGCCCAAATTTGGGATTCTGGCTCACAGACTATTAAAATAGCACAATGCTTTACAGCACCAGTGACCCGAGTTCAACTCATTCTCCCTGTGACCACATGGGTTTCCTTTGGCTGCTCCGGTTTCCTCCCACAGTCCAAAAGACATACTGGTCAGTAGGTTAATTGGTTATAGTACATTGTCCTGTGATTAGGCTAGGGATAAACATGGGGTTGCTGTGTGGCCTACTCCATGCTGTATCTCAAATAGGTTAGATAAATAAGATTGACATTAGTGCAACTTAATTACACAGTAACATTAAAGGACTCAAACAGAAGGTAAGTGTACTTTTTTTTTGTTTTAACATCAGATATCTGAATAAATGTAGCAGCCACGGACAGGGTAGCACAAACCTCTCTAATTGCCCTATAGAAAGTGGTGGTGAGCTGCCATCTTCAACCACCGCAGACTTTCAGGTGTGAATATATCCACATTGCTATTAGGGAATGAGCTCCATGATTCTGACCCAGCAGCAGTGAAGAAACAGCAATACATTCACAAATCAAGTTAGCATGTGGCTTGGAGGGCACCTTCCACCCTGGTGGCGCTCCCTCTTTTTTGCCCTAGTTTCTCCAGCTGATAGAAGTCATGATGCTATCATTTTAACTACACTGAGCAGCTCTGCAGTTGTGGATGGCTTGGAGAGGAACTTGCAGGTCATGGTATTTACATAGTGAGCTCACTTTGACCTTCATGGTGGTAAATGTCATGATTTACAAACTGTCGTCTAAAGCAGCCTTGCCAAGTTGCTGCTGTGTGTTTTGCAGATATTACATGCCAAGGCTAAACTATAAACTTGCAGGAAGGAGCTCAAGAATTAAATTAGGAGAGTCATGAGAAGGCCTTGGCGAGCAGGATTAAGGAAAACCCCAAGGTATTTTACAAGTACGTGAAGAGCAAGAGGATAAGATGTGAGAGAATAGGACCAATCAGGTGTGACAGCGGAAAAGTGTGTATGGAACCAGAGGAGATAGCTGAAGTACTTAATGAATACTTTGTTTCAGTATTCACTATGGAAAAGGACCTTTGCGATTGTAGGGATGACTTAAACGGATTGAAAAGCTTGAGCATATAGACATTAAGAAAGATGATGTGCAAGAGCTTTTGGAAAGTTGAAAAAGTCTCCCGGACTGGATGAGATGTACCCCAGGCTACTATGGGAGGCAAGGGAGGAGATTGCTTAGCCTCTGGCAATGATCTTTGCATCATCAATGGGGATAGGAGAGGTTCCAGAGGATTGGAGAGTTGCAGACGTTGTTCCCTTATTCAAGAAAGGGAGTAGAGATAGCCCAGAAAATTATAGACCAGTGAATCTTACTTCAGTAGTTGGTAAGTTGATGGAAGAGATCCTGAGAAGCAGGATTTATGAACATTTGGAGAGGCATAATATGATTAGGAATAATCAGCATGGTTTTGTCAAAGACAGTTTGAATTTTCTGAGGATGTGACTAAACACATTGCTGAAGGTAGAACAGTAGATGTAGTGTATATGGATTTCAGCAAGGCATTTGATAGGGTATCCCATGCAAGGCTTATTGAGAAAGTAAGGAGGCATGGAATCCAAGGGGACCTTGCTTTGTGGATCCAGAATTGGTTTGCCCACAGAAGACAAAGAGTGGTTGTAGAAGGGTCATTTTCTGCACGGAGGTCGGTGACCAGTGATGTGCCTCAGGGATCTGTTCTGGCACCCCTACTTTATGTGATTTTTATATGACCTGGATGCGGAAGTGGAGGGATGGGTTAGTAAATTAGCTGATGACACAAAGTTTGGGGGTGTTGTGGATAGTGTGGAGTGCTGTCAAAGGTTACAGTGGGACATCAATCAACAGGATGCAAAACTGGGCAGAGAAGTGGCCGATGGAGTTCAAACCAGATGTGTGTGAGGTGGTTCATTTTGGTAAGTCAAAAAAAATGGCAGAATATAGTTTTAATGGTAAGACTCTCGGCAGTGTGGAGGATTAGAGGGATCTTGGGGTCCAAGTCCATAGGACACTCAAAAGCAGCTGCGCAGGTTGACTCTGGTTAAGAAGGCATACGATGCATTGGCCTTCTTCAACCATAGGATTGTTTAAGAGCCGAGAGGTGATGCTACAGCTATATAAGACCCTGATCAGACCTCACTTAGAGTACTGTGCTCAGTTCTGGTCACCTCACTACAGGAAAGATGTGGAAACCATAGAAAGGGTGCAGAGGAGATTTACAAGGATGTTGCCTGGATTGGGGAGCATGCCTTATGAGAATAGGTTGAGTGAACTCAGCCTTTTCTCCTTGGAGCAGCGAAGGATGAGAGGCGACCTGATAAGAGGTGTATAAGATGATGAGAGGCGTTGATTGTCAGAAGCTTTTTCCCCAGGGCTGAAATGGCTAACAAGAGAGGGTACAGTTTTGAGGTGCTTGGAAGTAGGTAGAGAGAAGATGTCAGGAGTAAGTTTTTTTTTAAGAAAATGCAGAGTGGTGAGTGCGTGGAATGGGCTGTCGACAACATTATTGGAGGCAGATACAACAGGGTCTTAAGAGACTCCTGGATAAGTACATGGAGCTTAGAAAAATAGAGGGCTATGTGTAACCCTAGGTAATTTCTAAAGTAAGTTCATATTTGATACAGCATTGTGGGTCAAAGGGCCTGTAACGTGCTGTAGGTTTTCGATGTTTTATAATAGTAATGAAGTGAGTTAATATTTAGAGTAGGGGCAATTAGGGAGTCAAAGAAAATATTGCTTGTTGCAGGGTATCAAGGCTCTGACAAGTTCTTTTAGCTGGGGGCTGCCCTCACTGCTTAAGCCTCTGACAAATATTGCTTCTCATCAACAGTAAACTCCAGGAAAATTAAATTAAGCAGTTTGATGACGGTAATTCCTTCAAACATCAAAATGTTAGAATGTTTCTGTTGCAAATGACATTGTCCAGTACAAGAGGAAGCAAATGAGATCAGTACTTAAAAAAAAAATCCTTTCCATATCCTGATGCTTTAGGGTTTCTGGACTTCCATAACCTGTACATTCGCTAGTTTCTTTCCCCTCCCTTGTATCAACACTGATGCTTTACTCATTTTATTTCATTGCTCTCAGTGCAGACTATTCCAGTGGATTTAACTCATCAGGGAGTGGTGATCCTGTCCTCTTGTAGAATGGTAATGTTAATTAATTTCCATATCTACAAACCCTCCAGTTGCAGCTGAATGATTAGATAGGTATTAAT
This sequence comes from Hypanus sabinus, assembly GCF_030144855.1. NCBI lineage: Eukaryota > Metazoa > Chordata > Chondrichthyes > Myliobatiformes > Dasyatidae > Hypanus > Hypanus sabinus. The sequence continues at coordinate 23,586,642 of NC_082710.1, read as the reverse complement.
TGGTCTGTTTAAGAAATTATTGAAAATGACAATCCAGTTAATATTTAGAACCAGGCTTTTGGGCTGACAGCAGCAAGTTTTTGATAATTAAAATTACGAATGCCCTCTTAGTGTAGGCGTTGATTTCCCCCACCCCATGAACCCAACTCACATAAGATTCTCTTCTAACAGATAACTCTGGAAGAAAACTATTGTTACAACCTTCACCATCCCAAGAAGGTGGCTTCCTCTGAAACCTTGTTTTCTAAACTTTTACTTTGATATTTTCTTTTCTGAGAAACGAGCACAATACACTTTATCATAGGAAACTACCTCTTCCAGGATATTTTCTTTCCTAAGAACTTGCCACTCTTCCCACTCTTGTAAGTAGTTGCATTTCCTTTTAATTTAATCACTGAACATCAAGTCTCACCTTTGGCAAATAGAAAACATGTAATATAACTTTCCAATCTACTGGGCTCCCATTTGCTTCAAATCTTCTTCAATCATGGTGCCAAAAGGGCAGTTGCAGAAAGTTTCCACACTTCAATGGCCTGCTCTGGGTTTAGTTCAGAGATAGTTTTACTTTGGACATCTTGGAACAAATAAATCTTCATTTTCCATCTACAAGTTGTATCAGGCATTCTGCCAGGATCTCCTTTGTTGCAATAGTTACCTTAACTGCATTTGGCAGGCTTATAGTGGGTCAATCTACTTTTTTTAAGACAAAGCCAAAAGAAGAACAGAACAGAATAGCTGAGAGTAGGGTGGTGGTGGTGGTAGAGGGCAGCAGATAAAAACAGTATGGACAAGCAGCAAACAATGTTTTTAATTATTTGGCTTTCATTTTAAAAATTAACAGTACCAGTGAGGTTTTTTTTTTGCACTCAGTTTCATTCATGAGCTTTTCAAAAAATGAAGCAGTCAGGGCTCACTCACTGAATGACCTAAGCAACATTCCAACATTTGGGAATGAATTGCATTAACATTTAACTACTAGTTTTGGATATTAGACAATAACTATTAGATATTAGACAACTGGTATGTTGCAAGAAATGTCCTGCCATATCAGAAACTAAATCTTAGCTATCTATGAGACAAATTGCCTGCAGTCTTTGCATTTGCAGAATGCTCTATCAACAAATGAAATGAAAAATTTAAAGAACTGCAGATACTGATATAACAGAAATGCTAAAAGCACTCAACAGATCAAGCAAGATCAGTGGAAAGAGTAAACAGAATTAATGTTTCAGGTCAAAGAGTCAGAATCAGGACTTTTAATGAAGAATAAACAACATTAACAATTCGGTATACAAACCAAAATAGCACATTCAAGTACTATTTTTTAAAATGCTTTGCAGTATTCTACCAATTTACTAGAAGTGACCCAAAATGTGTATCTTTAATAAAGTTATTCCCCTGAGTTTCTTAAGAATAAATACCTTTATGTTCAAAAACAAATGGAATAAATTTCTTCCACAATTACAAACCCCATTTCCAGAAAAGTTGGGATATTTTCCAATTTAACTGACAAAAGTACAAAGAAAAGATTTTCAATAGTTTTACTGTCCAACTTAATTGTATTTTGTCAATATACACTAATTTAGAATTTGATGGCTGCAAAACACTCAACAGAAGTTAGGACAGAGTTAAAATAAGATTGAAAAGTGCACAGAATATTCAAGTAACACTGGTTTGGAAGACTCCACATTAAGCAGGCTAATTGGTAGCAGGTGAGTTATCATGACTGGGTATAAAAGTAGCGTCCATCAAAGGCTCTGTCTTTGCAAGCAAGGATGGGTCGTGGCTCACCCCTTTGTGCCAAAATTCAGGAGATAATTGTTAGTCAGTTCAAAAGGAACATTTCCCAACACAAAATTGCAGAGTTTAGGTCTTTCAACATCTACAGTACATAATATTGTGAAAAGATTCAGAGAATTCAGAGACATCTCAGTGCGTAAAGGGCAAGGTCGGAAACTACTGTTGAATGCGCGTGATCTTCGAGCCCTCAGGCGGCACTGCCTAAGAAACCGTCATGCTACTGTCACAATTATAACCACCTGGGCTTGGGAGTACTTCGGAAAACCGTTGTCACTTAACACAGTCCGTTGCTGCATCCAGAAATGCAATGAAACTGTATTACGCAAGGAGGAAGCCATACATCAATTCTATGCAGAAACGCCGGCGAGTTCTCTGGGCCTGAGCTCATCTCAGATGGACCGAAAGACTGTGGAACCGTGTGCTGTGGTCAGATGAGTCCACATTTCAGCTAGTTTTTGGAAAAAACAGGCGTCAAGTTCTCCGTGCCAAAGATGAAAAGGACCATCCTGATTATTATCAGCGAAAGGTGCAAAAGCCAGCATCTGTGATGGTATGGGGGTGCATCAGTGCCCACAGCATGGGTGAGTTGCATGTATGTGAAGGTACCATTGACTCTGAGGTGTATATTAGGATTTTAGAGAGATATATGTCGCCATCAAGGCGACGTCTCTTCCTGGGACGTCCATGCTTATGTCAGCAGGATAATACCAGACCACATTCTGCACGGGCTACAACAGCGTGGCTTTGTAGACACAGAGTGCGTGTGCTTGACTGGCCTGCTGCCAGTCCAGATCTATCTCCTATTGAAAATGTATGGCGCATCATGAAGAGGAGAATCAGACAACGGAGACCACGGACTGTTAAGCAGCTTAAGTCTTATATCAAGCAAGAATGGACAAAATTTCCAATTGCAAATCTACTACAATTAGTATCCTCAGTTCCAAAACGACTAAAAAGTGTTATTATAAGGAAAGGTGATGTAACACAATGGTAAACATGCCTCTGTCCCAACTTTTGTTGAGTGTGTTGCAGCCATCAAATTCTAAATTTGTGTATATTTATAAAATACAATTAAGTTGGTCAGTAAAACTATTGAAAATCTTTTCTTTATACTTTTGTCAGTTAAATAAAGGTTCATGTGAATTAACATATCACAGATTTTTGTTTTATTGCATTTTGGAAAATATCCCAACTTTTCTGGAAATGGGGTTTGTATTTACATTTCACTTGATAAATAGCAAAAAAAACTCACCAATATTTGATATTGTTTGGCCTGCTGATTGTTTATTCCATTGGACTTCTTTTTCTGGTTTGGAGTGTCTTGGTGCTGTTTCCTGCCATTACCTCTGATGTTATGTGACTAACATAAAAATTAAGAAAATTAATATAAAATATATTCCTCGTTTATAGGGTATTAAAACAGAATTTACACTTCTCAGAGATACTTAGTGTGTGCTTCAAATAATTGTCAAATTTAAAGACTCAATAGGTAAAATTTCATGGTATGGTTAATGACATAGCTGTTCTCATTAAGTTGAAAGGATATCCTGCTTTAGGGAAAAATCAGATACCAGAAAATGGTTTAGCAATAAATGCCATCTAACCAAGAATCATTACTGAGGTTGTACAATTATTGTGAAATTGTTTCAAATATAATACTTCTGGAGCCAACTGCATTTCGCAAAGGTTCCTGCAACTGAAAGCTAGTTAACTAGTCTCATTTTTTGAAGATATAAGCAGGTTAATAACAATAGGCTAATTTGAACAACATCAGCAAACAGCTAAGCCCCTCCTCCCCCGAGAGATGAATATGAAGATGGAGGCTGTGGTGGGGAGTAGTTTAAGGATATTGGTCACTGATTGGTTTAATCACTGATCACCAGTGATGAACCATGGGAATCATTGTTATGACAATTCACACAAAATGCTGGAGGAACTCAGCAGACAAGGCAGCATCTAAGGAAAAGAATAAACAGTTCATGTTTTGAGCTGAGGCCCTTCATCGGCACTGGAAAGGAAGTGGGGTGGGGGGGAAGAAGTCAGATTAAGAAGGTGGGGAGATCTCTCTGTCTCCATCTCTGGAGACAGTCTATCAACTGATTTTTTTTCATAAACCCACTGACTCTCACAGCAATCTGGGCTACACCTCTTCCCACCCTCTCACTTGTAAAAATGCCATTCCCTTCTGGTCTCAGGATGAGGTTTTTCATTCCAGAACTAATGAGACATTCACCTTCTTCAAAAACAAAAAAGGCTTTCCTTCCTCTACATCAACCTTCTTTTTCTAACTCCCTCCCCGCTTCCTTTGTAGTCCTGATGAAAGGTCTCAGCCCGAAAAGTCGACTGTTTTCTCTTTTGTATAGATGCTGTCTGGCTTGCTGAGTTCCTCCAGAATTTGTGTGTGTTGCTTTGGATTTCCAGCTTCTGCAGATTTTCTTGTGTTTGTTATTATTGCAATTACTCTTTTCTAATCATATCCATGTTACAAATGGAGGCAAACTTTCAGTAAACACTAAGATTTTGGCCACAGTCAAGACAGAGGATGATGCCCATGTGCTCCGGGAGTATCTGATATATAAAGAAAATGAACTCATAACCAGCAAATGATGTTATTTAATAATATATAACACTTTGCACGTCGTAAAGATTTAATAACGAATACAAATGAAAAAACACTAAAGAAGGAAGAATGAGATCTGACTTTTTGCTTCAAGAGGATTCATGAAAAATAAGTTGAAGTACTAATTGGAGGAAATAAAAGGGGTGGGATGCATAGTGCAATTGATCATACTATTTGATCTGACAAAAAAAAACCAAATCAGGTAAATTTTGATGATGGTGGTATTATTAGGGCTTAGGAAAAGATGTATTCAATATATCACAGGTAATAAATTGGACCTGAGATTCTGGAGTATTACACTTGGAAAAGCATAATACAAGGAGTGATTCGATTATAGTTTATAAGAGTAAACCAGATTTAAGTGCTGTTTGAATGGACAGTTTGTTTCAAGTGTAAAGGGGGTTTCTTTTTTTTTCTTTGTTACTGTTGGGAAAGGGTTTCCTTTTGTTAACTAGCAGGAATGCTAATTTACTGATAACGAGAATGGTATTCCTTTGTAAACCAAATGGGGATTAATGTTCTTTCTTCTGAGTCTGTAAGCTTTTGTTGATGGGCTTTTGGGCAGATCGGCGCGAGGGGGTTGAGAGAGGACGCAATGCTCTAAGCTGGGCGAGGATCGGACCCCAAAGGGGGGTCCGAGGCCGGGAGATTCTCCGAGGAGGGGGAGGGGATGAAGCTAGATGTGCTTGGTTGACCACTCGGAGGGTCCTGAGCTGTTTGGAGAGTCGAGGAGTTCGGAGGGTCCTGAGCTGCGAGTCGAGGAGTTCGGAGGGGATCGAATGGTGGCCAGAAGACTTCAGTAATTGAGCTCCAACGGCTGTGCACGAAGTGGTTTGGACTTTGATAAGTTTGGCGCCTTTTCTTTAATTTTCTCTTCATATATACTGTATCGTTATTAATCACTTAGTTATAGTAACCTTTATAAATTGTACTCATTTAATCGCATATGGTGTACTGTCTGTTTGTGGGCGAGGTGGGGACATCACACAGCATCCACACCAGCTGATTACCCAGTTTGGCGGGGCCGAAGGCTGCTCCCCTAGACGAAACGAGCTGAGCCAGCCTGAGGCGACCCGGGGGTTACACAAGTGAATAGGCAACAAAAGGCCAAGATGTGAGGAAGTGGTTCTTTTCTTAGATATCAGTGTATCTTTGAACAAACAAGGTAAATGTCAATACTTGAGAGCTGAACCTCTAACTGCAGAGACATTGTATAGAAGGTGAATTATGCAGAGAATTACAAATACTACTTGGACCCTGATAAATTTTGGCTACCTTAAGTAGTACAGGGATTTCCCAAGATGATCCATGTCTTTAAATCGTACTCAGTAGATCACGTGGAGTGGAACATGCATGTATTGTGAAGTACAAGATATTACAATTATATGGGACAGTCTGGTAAACCATTAGGGCCTTTTCCCATTTGGCATTGTTTCTACGCTCATAATTAGCACATAAAAATGATAATGAACTTCAATGGATGGTATCATGGCAATATTTTTGAAAGCTGCTTCAGTTGTCATCATTGTTCACCAATTGACATATAATCATTTGATCATTAAAGTTTTTGCATTTTAGTGCTCTGAATTTCAAATGCTCTTAATGAGAAAGAAGCAATTATTCTCTGTGCCTTTACACAATCTTCTCTGTATCAATGATGCTGAGATGGAGAAGGTTGGGAGCTTCAAGTTCCCAAGAGTAAACTATTTGTCTTGGTCCTACTGTGTTTTCACTCTGGCCAAGAAAGTACACTCCAGTTCCTTTACTTACTCTGAAGGCTAAGGAAATTGAGCACATCCCCAGTTAACACTCACTCATTTTTAAAGAAGCAGAATTGAAAGCATCCTATCTAGATGCATCAAGTATTCATTTGGGGAAAAAAAACCTATTTACAGGAATAGCTGACAGTGATTGCAAGAATCCATGATAAGATCTTAAGACATAGAATCAAAATTAGGTCATTCAGCCCACTGAGTCTACTCCACCAATCCATCATGACTGATTTATTATCTTTATTATCCCTCTTAATCCTATTCTCCTGCCTTCTCTCCATAACATACAAAACCATAAGACATGAGAGCAAGAATTATGCTAGATTAGACTATCCAAGATTATCTGGCTGTAAAACTACAGCTTTTTGCTACATAATCACCAAGAAGCTTTGTTTTTCTCATGGACTAATGTTACCAGAAATTCTCTAAAGTTAATAATTAGTCTCTTACCTTACTCTTCATTGTCTCCAAAGGGTCACACTGATTGGTTTGACTGAATGCCTTCTGCTGTGGTCTGTGTTTAGCTGAACATGCCCATTGTTCTCCTGTAAATCTATCAACTAACTGCTGATTCTGTCGAACTCTTGATCTAGCAAACATAAATTTACGTAGATTTTATGGAACACCTACTTGATAAAGATAGCATGGTTGTTCAACGTTAGCATATTTTAACATACTAGTCTGCTGAAATGGGGAGTCCCTTCACAAACACATGTAGCTAACATTTCAGTTAATCACTGCCAACTTCTCAAGTGTTTTGTCAGAAGTACTTTTACAATTGAGTGAAACTGATATTATCCTTCCTTTTGTGGCAAATTAACAATATCATGTCTCAATTGAAAGTGCAGGCAGTTCTATGTATTGGCAATAGCTCTCTTCGAAGTACCTCAAAAATATTAAGTCTTCTATATAAAATTCCAATAAAAATATCACCATACTATTCAAACTGTACTTTGTTCACTACAAAGTGAATCCATGCCACTTGATTCAAGGAACAACTGCTGACTTGCACACTACAGGTTCTACAATGAGATACAAATAAGATTATTTGTTTTAATGATGTTGGTAAAGAATATGCATGAATGAACACCCTTCTTATTTTACATCCAACAGCCAGTTAAGGAAATTGTAATGCCTATCAAAGACTAAAATATTTCTAGGTAGAGTGAAGAATGTGAGTGAAGTTCTTAGTTTGCATTTGTCTATACAAGGACATAATGCCAACCTTGCAATTGAGAAGGATAATATAGGTGAAGTATTTAAGAGGATAGACAGTGAAAAATTACTAAAAGGTCTGGTAAACTGTCAAGCACAGCTGTAGATCATCTGGGCTATTAATGTAACAAGGGAAGAAATTGCACAAGTTCTGACCATAATGTTTCATTTCTCCTAACTTCATGAACAGTGCTACAAGATTGAAGGACTACTAATTTTATGTCAAAGAGGAAGAAAGAATTAACAGTAGTTACAGGGCAGTTAATTTAACCAGCAATGAGCAAATTAATGGAGTCAAATCCACATGACGGTTTGAATCTCAGGGGCTGTCATCATGGGTTTATTGAGGGCAATTCCTGTTTGACGAATTGGATTGATTATATTTTGGAGTGGTAACAAGGAGAACCAAAGGAGGCAGTTTGTTTGAGGGGTTTACATAGCAAAACATTGATCAAGGTACCCACTTTGCAGTGGTCAAAATATAAAGCCAAAAGCAGAACGTGCACCTAGCCCACTGCTCTACTCTCTCTATATACCCATGACTGTGTGGCTTGGCATAGTTTAAATTTGCTGATGATACAACCACTGTTGGCAGAAGTTCAGATGGTGACGAAAGGGTGTACAGAAGTGAGATATACCAGGTAGTTGAGTGGTGTTGCACCAACAACTTTGCACTCAATGTTAACAAGACCAAAGAGCTGATTGTGGACTTCAGAAAGGGTAAGACAAGGGAACACAAACCAATTCTCAGAGGGATCAGAATTGAAGAAAGTGAGCAATTTCAAGTTCTTGGGTGTCGATATCTCTGAGGACCTAATCTGGACACAACATATTGATGCAGTTATAAAGGACCCAGAAACACTAACTTACTACTTTTTATTTCTGAATTTCGCACTATTTAATAGCGATACATATACTTAATGTAATTCAGGTTTTATCTCTGTATTTATCATGTACTTCATTGTACTGCTGCTGTGAAGTTAACAAATTCCATGACATATGCTGGTGACAGTAAACTTGCTTCTGATTATGAAATGAATAATGAACTGAATATGAAATTGGCTTAGTGATAGAAAGTAAAGGGTATAGATTATAGGAGTGTTTGTGATAGGAATGGGGACTAGGGTTCATTTCTGTGACACTCACCTTGCATTTATCCTTTCAAATAAAGTTTTAGATGGCGTTGTGCTATTCGATACAAGTCCATCACTATCTGAAGAATCTGCATAGTTTTTTGATATCCAATCTCTTAGTGGCCTATAGAAACAACAAGCTTACTTAAAATATACAAGATGATAATAGAAGTTATGTCTAAATGTTACACTAGAGGAAAATAAAGGCCTATACCAACAAGATTTATTAAACTTAGAAATTAACAGAATACTATTATAAGTGAACCAATTAGCACTAATTTGGTGTAGCATAATCATCGACTAATCTTCAGATCCAATAGTAAAAATGGGATTTTAACTTCTGGATTTACACTCTCTACCTCAAACAGTATCCATCTTCAACTTGCAACAAAAATCATAAATTATCTTTTGAAGGAATAAAGAGGGTGTTATGAATTCAATCTTACCTTATAAATGGAATAGCCATGAAAAACTTATTGGGTCCTAAACCCAGTTTTGACTTGGGAGTCATGTCATTCTTATGAGATGGCAACTTCTCAATAGAGAACCATTCAATATTCTAAAACAAAGAGGCACAATTTTAAAAACTTGAAACACTTCCACCTACAGAATAACACCTTATTACCTCATAATACAGGTTAGTTGGATTGCACAGAAAGAGGCAGAGCTAAAACAAAGGTATAGTTTATTATGCTTGGAGATATCCAAAACAGATGAATTGAGTACATATGGAGCACAAAGACACATTGGCCCAAAGGTGGTCACTTTAAATGAGGCAACAGTCAGAAAAGAATGCAAGTCAGGAAGCTCAATCACTGTGCAAGATGAAGTAAAAAATGTGGTGAAATATGAAACACAGATGAGCATTTTAAAAATGGCACACAACGGATGTTATGGTAGGTATGAGATTTCAGAGTGAAGAAATTACTTATAAATTCAAACTTCTACAAAGGCCCATACAGGGAAGTCAAAAGAGAAGTCTTTGAAAACATGGAAATTTGGGGTAAATTATGAAAAAGTAATACACGGGATAAAAGTAAAAAAGTAGTGATTTTGGTAATCGAGCACAAGTAGCAAAGAAAGTTTGGCATGAAATGCATTTCCAAAAGCTTGCATAATTTTTGAATAAATAATTTTCATGACGTAGACTGTTACCTACACTTTGTAGGTTATGAACGCCCGACTTATGTGAGTGTCCAGTTGCGAATAAGTTCCCTAACATAATAACATTCAAACCCAAATCACATACAAAAAATTATTTCCTACAAATGGCAAAAGTAGTTCCCCCCCACCCTCCACTTTTAGTAATTATTCTTTCTTACAAGTCTTAGATATGTCATTTATTATAATACCATAGAAGAATATTTACCACAGTCTGATTTTTTTCTACCTTCTGACTTATAGAGAGAATTAGGTCATTAATATCTGTGAAAACAGAACCCATTCATAACATGGGGCCAATATGGATATCAACCATACACAATATGATCTAATCTGGGTTACAAATGATGTAAACAATAATAGATATGTAGATAACATTTTACAAACTATACAACAAATAAGCAATTGACTTATAAGACTGCTAGCCAGGCTTCAATTTTCAAGTTTCAAATACCCTTATTTCTCTTCTTGTTTTAGGGTTAAATTTTGTATCCTTTGGAACACCTGGTATTATGTATAATCGAGCTAACTGATCATTGATTCTTTGTTCAATGTAGTCATCTTTACAAATGCGATCTCTTATGTCAAATCCTGTTTCTTCCAGAACCTAAAAGCAACATATAATACCGACAGTCAAATATGAAATTAAATGCACAAATTTAGTCATATGCCGTATAACAGATTTTCATTAGTAGTTATCATTAAATCCATCAGAATAAGGCAACAAATTAGAATATTTTTCCTGGTTGGTCTCCTATCCTCTGAAAAAGCTGATTTACATTTAGCTCATACTTTTTAAAGTTGGTATTGCTTTATGAAAAAAACACTTCAAGAATTATTTCCTTGGAGCTACAAACCTGGATCAGAAATTAGGTTTGCAGCCAAATGAACTGAAGGCAAAATATAATTTTTAACAGCTTCAGAATGCAGAGCAAAAACTTGCAATGTCACAGACTGAATCTGTTCTTAATCTTTTGGGACAGTTAACAATGTGTAATGCCCATATTCCAGATAGAGTAACTCAAGATTCATTTATCAACAAATTCTCATTCAAATGGCATCCAAAATTATTTTAGAAGTATTTTAACATAACTCTTCTGCACAATCATTTTTAAATATTACTTGGGAGAAGTAATTAGTTGCCAATTTTTTAAACAATAATCACAATATATTTGCCCTACATTTTACAATATCCAGAATAAGATTTTTAAAAACATGTCCTACCTCTCTCACAGCACAGTCATGTGGAGCCTCCTCTTTGTTCACCTTACCCTTTGGAAAGCCCCATCCAGATTTTGCCAAATAACCCTGAACAAGAAGGACCTACATTTAAAGAAACAGGATCAAAACTAAGTTTTATGCATTTATTAACTTATTTTATTAACGTTGGAGAAGGTGGACAAAGGAAAACCGTAAAATATGTTAACATATCAGCTCTTAACACATACCAAACCAAACTAATGTATTCAGAATGTCCTCTATGCCATATATATTTGTTGGATATAAATTTTCCAACGAATCTTATTATATTGAGGGGTCTAGGAGACAAAAATATATCACAGCAATACACATTCCCACAAAACAAACTAATAACCATTCAGTGAGAAATTGCAAGCAATAAATTATGACCATTACTGGTATTTTAGAACTGAGCTGTGAATAAATTAAAAAACTCAATCTACAGGCAAGTGCCATTCATTGATATTTTTCCCTTTGCCATCTTAACTGGAATGCCATTTGGCCAAGGTAACCTCTCCCCTCCCCATTGTTAAAATATGCACACATAAAATATGAACTGAATTACATTAAATCCTCTATCTCCTGACATCATCCGTGGAATAGTATAATGGCAGGAATGGAGTTAGCAACACTGAGGAATGGGGAGGGGGGGTGAAGGGAGGTGAAAAAATTGATAGCTTTATGGCTAAAGCAGATATCTAGAATGTAGAGCTAGCTAATACTAATAATCTGTTCATTACTTAAATCTATTTAGTCCTTTCCCTCAATCTATTGCCTCTTAACTTTCTCTTTTCCTAATATTTACTGATTTATTATAAGCTAGTACTAATTCTGCTTTGCTCACTGGTTTTAATAAGGTATTACAAATCAAAGTTATACAACACAGAAACCCCAACTTAACCATGCCAACCAAGATCATCTAGCCAAGTCAGTACCATTAAGCTTTTCACTCAATGTACTGTTCAAACGTCTTTTAACATTGTAACTTCACCCAATTCTACAGCTTCCTCCAATGGCTTATTTCATATAACCACAACCCTGTGTGTGAAGAGGTGTCCCTGTCACCTGTCTATAACCACTTCAGTGCTGTATAAAAATAGACTGTGACTATCCACCTTCATAATTTTACGTACTTCTATAAAGTCATTCCACTATACTCCAGGAAAAATGTCCCAGCTCATCCAGCCTCTCCTTATAATCCGAGCCTTCCAGTTCCAGTAACTATTCTGCACTCTCTCCATCTTAATGACATCTTTCTGATAGCTGGCAAACCAGAAGTGCACACCAAATCCCAAGTGTGCTTTTGCAATGAATTGTATAGTTACAATGTGACATCCCAATTCCTGTACTCATTATCCTGACCTTCTCCAGCCTATATACCTGTGAAGCTACTTTCAGGGATTTATGTACTATATCTCTAGGTCTCTGCATTCAGCAACAATCTCCGGAGACTTATCATTTATTATGTAAAAACTGCCCTAGTTTAACTTTCCTAAATGCAACACCTCGCACTTGTCCAAGATAAGCTCCATCTGCCATTTCTTGGCCCAACTCCCAAGATAATCTAGACCGGGGGTCGGCAACCTGCGGCTCCCGAGCCATTTGTGGCTCTTTCACCTCTGTGCTGCGGCTCCCTGTGGCTTTGGGAAATAATTGGTCAGTATTTAATTAAAATGTATTTTATGTTAGTTTGTTAGCTTTTGAAATGTAATTATGGTGATCTTGTACAACCTAAGTGTAGCGACACATTTCCTGCCACATCCGAAACGGCTCACAATTAGCCAGCATTCCGGCTAAGGGAGATAGCCTACGGGGGTTTGTGAGTACGCGTCTTTTGCAGCATCTGCATCCATGGGGGCTGGGTTGAGGGAGGCTTAAAAGCAAGGCTGTTTAGTTCGAATAAAGCTATCTTTGACTGCAGTTTACTGACACCGCTACAACGTGTTTTTATCGCTGGCTGTCCAGACGGAAGGTGCTGAAACGCTTTGTCGCGTGTCTGGAAGAAGTGAAAACTTTCCTGGGCAGCAAAGGGCTCACCTTTCCTGAGCTGGAACAGCCAGAGTGGCTGGAAAAGCTACACTTCATGGTAGACATGACAGCGCACCTGAACACGCTGAACACAGCTCTTCAGGGGAAAGGACGTACAGCCCTGCACATGTTGGAGGATGTTTTGGCATTCGAGCGCAAGTTGACAGTGCTTGCCAGAGATTTACAGAAAGGCACTTTGTCTCACTTCCCCAATTTGAGAGAGTTCAAACAAGGTCACGACATGATAATTTCGGAGTATTTACATTCTGCAATCATCGCAATGCAAACATCGTTTGGGAAACGCTTCTGTGAGTTCAGAGAGGAAAAAAACACATTATCCTTCCCGGTCACTCCCTTAAGCATCGATCCTTCCCTACTGAATACGACTGCATCGGCAGGTGTGAGTCAACCTGATCTTGAGATGGAACTGGCCGACATAGCCGACAAAGACATATGGGTGTCCAAGTTTAGACGCTTGACAGCAGACCTTGAAGATGTTGCCCGTCAGAAGGCCGTTCTTGCTCAGAAACACAAATGGAGTGATATTGAAAACCTCACAGATGACAGCTTGCGATCCTGTGTAAAGATGAAGGTGACATCATACAGCCCTGATGTGCAGACGCTGTGCGCTGAGGTCCAGGAGCAGAAATCCCATTAACCAAGTATGATAAATATTTTAATTGCCTATTATTTTACTTATATTCATATTTTTTCATTGTTCAGTGAAATAGTCCTTTCATTTTTCAGGATGACAGCTGGCTGACGTTATTTTTGGTTTGCTGCTGGCGGAAAATTTAAGTTCGGCGTTTTTCATAAATACAAGGACTCAAATAGACATTGAATATTTTACTTAAAAGTAACTTTCAACCCAACGTCTTTTTTTCGGAGTTCAAAATGTTTTTGTTGCATGCAGAAATGTAATTTCGTTTTCTCTGCAGGAGTTCATCAATTTCATAAATGCAACACATTATAGTTTGTTTATACATAGCATAAAGGCAAAAAAAACGTTGTATGCAGTGTTATTTCATTTTAAATGTCAAACGGGTTTTGCGGCTCCCAGTGTTTTCTTTTCTGTGGGAAACGGGTCCAAGTGGCTCTTTCAGTGGTAAAGGTTGCTGACCCCTGATCTAGACCCTATTTAATCTTAGACAACCTTCACTGACCACTATACCACCTATTTTGGTTTCATCTGCAAATCTAGAACCCATGCAAACAATACTGTCATCTAAATTGCAAATGTAGATAGGCCCAACACGGATCCCTGTGGCACACCACTGTTTATAGACCCCTTATCTGAATAACAACCATACACTATCACTCTTCAGACAAGCCAATTTTGGATACAGTTTTGTATTCTATGTGATCTAAACTTCCAGATCAGCCTGCCATGTAGAACTTTGTCAAAGGTCTTGCTAAACTCCATAGATAACAACTACCATCTTGTTATCATTGTCTTTGTCACCTCTTCAAAAACTCAAATTTGTTAAGGCACCATTTTCCACACTCAAAGCCATGCTGACTATCCCTTATTAGTCCTTGCTTTTCCAAATGCTAGCAAATCCTGTTCCTCAGAATTAGACAACATTAGCATCACCCATAGAACAATACAGCACAGTACAGGCCATTTGGTCCACAATACTGTACCGACCCTTAAACCCTGCCTTCCTTATAACCCTCCACCTTAAATTCCTCCATATACCTGTCTAGTAGTCTCTTAAATTTCACTAGTGTATCTGCCTCCACCACTGACTCAGGCAATGCATTCCACACACCAACCACTCTCTGAGTAAAAAACCTTCCTCTAATATCCCCCTTGAACTGTCCACCCGTTACCTTAAAGCCATGTCCTCTTGTATTGAGCAGTGGTGCCCTGCAGAAGAGGCACTGGCTGTCCATTCTATCTATTCCTCTTAATATCTTGTACACCTCTATCATGTGTCCTCTCATCCTCCTTCTCTCCAGAAAGTAAAGCCGTAGCTCCCTTAATCTCTAATCATAATGTACACTCTCTAAACCAGGCAGCATCCTGTTAAATCTCCTCTGTGCTCTTTCCAATGCTTCCACATCCTTCCTATAGTGAGGCAACCAGAACTGGACACAGTACTCCAAGTGTGGCCTAACCAGAGTTTTATAGAGCTGCATCATTACCCTGTGACTCTTAAACTCTATCCCTCGACTTATGAAAGCTAACACTCCATAAGCTTTCTTAACTACCCTGTCTACCTGTAAAGCAACTTTCAGGGATCTGTGGACACGTACCCCCAGATCCTTCTGCTCCTCCACACTACCAAGTATCCTGTCATTTACTTTGTACTCTGCCTTGGAGTTTGTCCTTCCAAAGTGTACCATCTCACGCTTCTCCGGGTTGAACTCCATCTGCCACTTCAGCATCCTATCAATGTCTCTCTGCAATCTTAAGACAATCCTCTACACTATCCACAACACCACCAACCTTTGTGTCATCTGCAAACTTGCCAACCCACCCTTCCACCCCCACATCCAAGTCATTAATAAAAATCACAAAAAGTAGAGGTCTCAGAACTAATCCTTGTGGGACACCACTAGTCATGACCCTCCAATCCGAATGTACCCTCTCCATCACCACCCTCTGCTTTCTGCAAGCAAGCCAATTCTAAATCCACCTGGCCAAACTTCCCTGGATCCCATGCCTTCTGACTTTCTGAATAAGCCTACTGCGTGGAACCTTGTCAAATGCCTTACTAAAATCCAAGTAGGTCACATCCACTGCACTACCCTCATCTATATGCCTGGTCACCTCCTCAAAGAACTCTATCAGGCTTGTTAGACACGATCTGCCCTTCACAAAGCCACGCTGACTGTCCCTGATCAGACCATGATTCTCTAAACGCCCATAGATTCTGTCTCTAAGAATCTTTTCCAACAGCTTTCCCACCACAGACGTAAGGCTCACTGGTCTATAATTACCCAGACTATCCCTACTAACTTTTTTTGGAACAAGGGGACAACATTCACCTCCCTCCAATCCTCTGGTACCATTCCCGAGGACAACGAGGACATATAAAGATCCTAGCCAGAGGCTCAGCAATCTCTTCCCTTGCCTCATGGAGCAGCCTGGGGAACATTCCATCAGGCACCGGGGACTTATCCGTCCTAATATATTTTAACAACTCCAACACCTCTTCTGTCTCAATGTCAACATGCTCCAGAACAACAACCTCACTCATATTGTCCTCACAGTCATCAAGTTCCCTCTCATTGAGGACCTCACTCACTTCCACAGCCTCCAGGCACATCTTCCCACCTTTATCTCTAATCGGTCCTTTCTTCACTCCTGTCAACCTTTTGTTCTTCACATAATTGAAGAATGCCTTGGGGTTTTCCTTTACCCTACTCGCCAAGGCCCTCTCATGCCCCCTTCTTGCTCTCCTCAGCCCCTTCTTAAGCTCCTTTCTTGCTACCCTATATTCCTCAATAGACTCATCTGATCCTTCCTTCCTAAACCTCACGTATGCTGCCTTCTTCCATCTGACTATTCTCCACCTCACTTGTCACCCATGGTTCCTTCACCCTACCATTCCTTATCTTCCTCACCGGGACAAATTTACCCCTAACATCCTGCAAGAGATCCCTAAACATCGACCACATGTCCATAGTACATTTCCCTGCAAAAACATCATTCCAATTCACACTGGCAAGTTCTAGCCTTATAGCCTCATAATTTGCCCTTCCCCAAGTAAAAATGTTCCTCTCTGATTCTATCCTTTTCCATGATAATGTTAAAGGCCAGGGAGCAGCGGTCACTGTCCCCACAGATGCTCACCCACTGAGAGATCTATGACCTGACCCGGTTCGTTAGCTAATACTAGATCTAGTATGGCATTCCCCCTAGTCAGCCTGTCAACATACTGTGCCAGGAATCCATCCTGGAAGCACTTAACAAACTCTGCCCCGTCTAAACCATTGGAACTAATCAGGTGCCAATCAATATTAGGGAAGTTAAAGTCACCCATGATAACAACCCTGTTATTTTTTGCACCTTTCCAAAATCTGCCTCCCAATCTGTTCCTCAGTACCCACTTCTCTCATACATCATTGGTGGCTAAAGTTGATACAAATATCTCTGCTAAGGTCCTTCCAATCTCGTCCCTAAATTTCTAATTTCCTAGGATACACTTTATCAGACCCCAGGGATCTATCCATCTTAGTATGCCTTAAGATTGTGACATTCCAAAAAAAAAGTGGGATCTCTCTTTTTGAATTATGCAGTAAAACTGCAGGCAATCTCCATGTTACAGCCTTTCAGATAATAAAATTCACCAATTTACATTCACAACTCACTCTCCAAAAACTTCAGAGAGAATAAAACTCAATCTTGAAGAATTTGTGAAGATATCTATATATTATATAGATATTATATGGTTCTTTTGGGTAGATGGAGCTCGTCAGTCCGGGAAGGCAGTCCATCTAAGAGAGGGAAAACTCTGATTTCAAACCTCCGCTGCCTTGTGGCCATACCCGCTTATGGGAGTAAACCCTGAAGACAAATCCGGAGCTGCAGTCCCAAAGACAGTCCGATGTTGCCTTCAACCTCGCTCTGTCAACTCTTATGACGTCACTGGTGCCAAGCTGTATTGGCCCTTGCCCTTCCTTTGGACAACATTGGTGGCATGGAGGGGGAGACCTGCTGCTTGGGCAACTGCCAGTCTTCCATACAACCTTGCCCATGCCTGCACCCTAGAGAGGACACCTGCAAGTCTTTCCAGGCGCAGATCCATGGTCTCGCGAGACTAACGGATGGCATCCATATGGTCCTGCATTGGGCTCACTGATTCCTGGACTCTACACTCACTTGAAACTCATAGGGTTCATTAGAAAACTTCTTACTCCTTAGTATCTTAAAAAAAAAGTGAATTAAAAGCATTTTGAAATGTTGAATGGAATAATGTACAACAGTCAGTAAAAAATTGTCTAGGAAATGGGCACAGCAAATTCAGAGAATATTAGGCTACAGAATCTGCATCCAATGTACAAGCCAGGACAGCCCTGATGATCTTTGAAAAGAACAATGCCAGGAGCATGGCCGAGCCATCTTTTAAAATCTTGCCTTTCCCTTCCTAAACTCCAGATCAGGAATCCCATTCAAATTAATGAGTATACAAAATGCTAAGGCAAGTTTATAAAGTACACTTGGGATGGTGTTCATAGCATCAAGCATGCTACTTTAGAACTGATAGTGTATAATAGAACTTAGCACAGTACAGACCCTTCAGCCCATGATGTTGTGCAATAACTTTTAACCTCCTCCAAGATCAATTAAACCCTTCACATTCCATAGATCCCCCCCCCCATTTTGCTTTCATCCATGTGCCCATTTAAGTTTCTTAAATATCCGTAATGTATATCATCCATGGCAGCATGTTCCAAGCACCCACTGCTCTCCATGTAAAAAACTTTCTGACATTCCCTAGACCAGGGGTCAGCAACCTTTACCACTGAAAGAGCCACTTGGACCCGTTTCCCACAGAAAAGAAAACACTGGGAGCCGCAAAACCCGTTTGACATTTAAAATGAAATAACACTGCATACAACGTTTTTTTTGCCTTTATGCTATGTATAAACAAACTATAATGTGTTGCATTTATGAAATTGATGAACTCCTGCAGAGAAAACGAAATTACATTTCTGCATGCAACAAAAACATTTTGAACTCCGAAAAAAAGACGTTGGGTTGAAAGTTACTTTTAAGTAAAATATTCAATGTCTATTTGAGTCCTTCTTGTATTTATGAAAAACGCCGAACTTAAATTTTCCGCCAGCAGCAAACCAAAAATAACGTCAGCCAGCTGTCATCCTGAAAAATGAAAAGACTATTTCACTGAACAATGAAAAAATATGAATATAAGTAAAATAATAGGCAATTAAAATATTTATCATACTTGGTTAATGGGATTTCTGCTCCTGGACCTCAGCGCACAGCGTCTGCACATCAGGGCTGTATGATGTCACCTTCATCTTTACACAGGATTGCAAGCTGTCATCTGTGAGGTTTTCAATATCACTCCATTTGTGTTTCTGAGCAAGAACGGCCTTCTGACGGGCAACATCTTCAAGGTCTGCTGTCAAGCGTCTAAACTTGGACACCCATATGTCTTTGTCGGCTATGTCGGCCAGTTCCATCTCAAGATCAGGTTGACTCACACCTGCCAATGCAGTCGTATTCAGTAGGGAAGGATCGATGCTTAAGGGAGTGACCGGGAAGGATAATGTGTTTTTTTCCTCTCTGAACTCACAGAAGCGTTTCCCAAACGATGTTTGCATTGCGATGATTGCAGAATGTAAATACTCCGAAATTATCATGTCGTGACCTTGTTTGAACTCTCTCAAATTGGGGAAGTGAGACAAAGTGCCTTTCTGTAAATCTCTGGCAAGCACTGTCAACTTGCGCTCGAATGCCAAAACATCCTCCAACATGTGCAGGGCTGTACGTCCTTTCCCCTGAAGAGCTGTGTTCAGCGTGTTCAGGTGCGCTGTCATGTCTACCATGAAGTGTAGCTTTTCCAGCCACTCTGGCTGTTCCAGCTCAGGAAAGGTGAGCCCTTTGCTGCCCAGGAAAGTTTTCACTTCTTCCAGACACGCGACAAAGCGTTTCAGCACCTTCCGTCTGGACAGCCAGCGATAAAAACACGTTGTAGCGGTGTCAGTAAACTGCAGTCAAAGATAGCTTTATTCGAACTAAACAGCCTTGCTTTTAAGCCTCCCTCAACCCAGCCCCCATGGACGCAGATGCTGCAAAAGACGCGTACTCACAAACCCCCGTAGGCTATCTCCCTTAGCCGGAATGCTGGCTAATTGTGAGCCGTTTCGGATGTGGCAGGAAATGTGTCGCTACACTTAGGTTGTACAAGATCACCATAATTACATTTCAAAAGCTAACAAACTAACATAAAATACATTTTAATTAAATACTGACCAATTATTTCCCAAAGCCACAGGGAGCCGCAGCACAGAGGTGAAAGAGCCACAAATGGCTCGGGAGCCGCAGGTTGCCGACCCCCGCCCTAGACCTTCTGCCAATCACCTTAAAACTATGGACTCCAGTATATTAAAGGGCTACTTTTACCCAGGTAAAAAGACTGGCTGTCCACTCTGTCTATGCCTCTTACCATCTTGTAAATCTGTATAAAGTCTCTTATCCAACATCATTCCAAATGAAAATCCCTATTTCTACACATCTTCAAAAGGCATGCTCTCTAATCTAGGCAGCATCCTGGTATATCTCCTCTGCACCCACTCTAAATGCTGAGGAATGGCAGTATAATCCAGCTTCATAAATATCTGTTAATCAGCTCACCCCAAACTTACACATATGGGCCTCATACATCTGGAATATAACTACTTACCAGTGACTGAACTCCAACCTTTGCCTTCAGAACCCTGACTTGCAACTGAGATAATCAGCCCTAATCTGTCATGGGAAACTCTGCCGGCTACTTGTCTGACCGAAAATTAAGGTTCATATTTCTTTCCGAAGCATTAAAGTACTGTGTGCCATTCTGGTCACCTCACTACAGGAAGGATGTGGATACCATAGAGAGAGCACAAAGGAGATTTACAAGGATGTTGCATGGATTGGAGGGTGTACCTTATGAGAATAGGTTGAGTGTTCTTGGCCTTTTCTCTTTGGAGTGACGGAGGATGAGAGGTGAACTGATAGAGGTGTATAAAATGATGAGAGGCATTGATTGTGTGGATATTCAGAGATTTTCCCCCCAGGGCTGCAATGGCTAACATGGGGTGGGGGGGGGGGCATAGCTTTAAAGTGCTTGGAAATAGGTACCAAGGGGCTGTCGGGGGTAAGTTTTTCACACAGAGAGTGGAGGGTGCATGGAACGCACTGTAGCCAACAGTGGTGGAAGCAGATACAATGGGGTCTTTTAAGAGCCTCTTAGATAGGTACATAAAGCTTAGAAAAATAGAGGGCTATGCACTAGGGAAATTCTAGGCAGTTTCTAGAGTAGGTTACATGGTTGGCACAACATTGTGGGCCAAAGGGCCTGTAATGTGCTGTAAATTTCTATGTAAAGCTTATGTTAGTTACTCCATTGTCATTCTACTTACATTTTCCAGTGTCTCATCTAGTATAATTGCACCATATGTTGGAACTCCCATCTTGTATTCCTTCCATTCATCTAAAATCTTTTCCACATCATCTCCTTTCCGAAGTAAAAATGAACAGTGGTTGAAGAGTGCAATAGGAGTTAAGGTACAAAACAACAATTTGGTTACATGGCCTTCCTCCTGGCAGATAGTTATGCCACCCCAGTTGAATTTGAATCCAGGCAGTGCAAAACTCCAGATACTAATTTGAAAGATTCCCAACTAGGATTCCAAGAGTCTGACTGAAAAAGAAATTAATATACAAGCATCACGTGAGGGGCAATTCCATAAGTTTGAAGCTCCAAAAACAAAAAAAGTGCAATGAAAATTAACTGGACTCTCAATTTTAATGAGATGCAGCAAAGAATAAAATACATTACTCAAAAAATTAGGAAGAATAGGATAGAAAAGTGCAAAAAATTAATGTTCAAATGACAAACTAGATGATTATCAAACATTCCAAAATCTTACTACACATCTGATACATCTTTCAGTTATTAACAAATATAGCTCATTTAAAGACAAAAGGATATCAGATTTGGCAAAATCTCTTATCCCACACTGAGGCAATCCTGGTGTGTTCTGCAAGTAGAAGTCCAAGTAAAACCAATGGGCCAGCTCAATCTGAAAGCAGACTCTGATTGCATTGTCCCTTTCTTCACTTGGAATATGCAGAATGAATCGGCTGTTCAACAGATCAGTGGCATGTTTATAATTGTCAACTGCTAACATCACTGTGCTTTACAAAATAACTCAAAAGTTTCCACTACAGTGGACATTGCGTTAAACTGCAACACCTTGAAAATGTTCAGGTTATATAAGCAAATTGGAACAGATCTTCACAGTCATATACTTATGTTTTTACATCTGATATTACTTGTATGGTTCAACGTAACAGCAATGGTAGTCATTCTGTATGTATGTAAACACACTCAGTGGCCACTTTATTAGGTACACTTGTATACAAATATAATACAAATATCTGATCAGTCAATCATCTGGCAGCAAATTAATGCATAAAAGCATGCAGACATGGTCAAGAGGTTCAGATGTTGTTAGGACCAAACACCAGATTGGAAAAGAAATGTGATCTAAGTATGACGTGGAATGATTGCTCGGGCCGGATGGGGTGTTTCGTGCATCTCAGAAACTGCTGTATGAAATCCCAGATCAGCAGTCTCTTGTTTACAAAGAATGGTGCGAAAAGCAAAAAAATATCCAGAGAGTGGCCGTTCTGTGGACGAAAATGCCTTGTTGATGAGAGAGGTCAGAGCAGAATGACCAGACTGGTTCAAGTTCATAGGTAGGTGACAGTAACCCTAATAAGTGAGGGAGGAGATTGTTGAGCCTCTGGGAATGATCTTTGCATCATCAATGAGGACAGGAGAGGTTCCAGAGGATTGGAGGGTTGCAAATGTTGTTCCCTTATTCAAGAAAGGGAGTAGGGATAGCCTATGAAATTATAGGCCAATGAGTCTTACTTCAGTGGTTGATGGAGAAGATTGATGGAGAAGATCTTGAAAGGCAGGTCATGCCTTACGAGCCTGACTGAATTTTTTGAGGATGTGACTAAACACGTTGATGAAGGTAGAGCCGTTGATGTAGCATATATAGATTTTAGCAAGGCTTATTGAGAAAGCAAGGAGGCATGGGATCAAAGGGGATATTGCTTTGTGGATCCAGAAAACGCTTGCCCACATAAGGCAAAGAGTGATTGTAGATGGGTCATATTCTGCATGGAGGCCAGTGACCAGTGGTGTGCCTCAGGGATCTGTTCTGGGACCCCTGCTCTTTGTGATTTTTATAAATGACCTGGATGAAGAAGTGGAGGGATGGGTTAGTAAATTTGCTGATGACACAAAGGTTGGGATGTTGTGGATAGTGTGGAGGGCTGTCAGAGATTACAGCGGGACATCGATAGGATGCAAAACTGGGCTGAGAAGTGGTAGATGGAAGTTCAACCCAGATAAATGTGAGGTGGTTCATTTTGGTAGGTCAAATAAGATGGCAGATTATAGTATTAATGGTAAGACTCTTGGCAGTATGGAAGATGAGAGAGATCTTGAAGTCCGAGTCCATAGGACACTCAAAGCTGCTGTGCAGGTTGACTCCGTTTAAGAAGGTATATGGTGCATTGGCCTTCATCAACCGTGGGATTGAGTTTAAGAGCCAAGAGGTAATGTTGCAGCTATATCGGACCCTGGTCAGACCCCACTTGGGAGTACTGCGCTCAGTTCTGGTCACCTCACTACAGGAAGGATGTGGAAACCATAGAAAGGGTGCAGAGGAGATTTACAAGGATATTGAACGGATTGGGGAACATGTCTTATGACAATATGTTGAGTGAACTCGGCCTTTTCTCCTTGGGACAACAGAGGATGAGAGGTGACCTGATAGAGGTGTATAAGATAATGAGAGGCTTTGATCATGTGGATAGTCTGAGGCTTTTTTCCGGGACTGAAATGGCTAGCATGAGAGGGCGCAGTTTTAAGGTGCTTGGAAGTAGGTACAGAGATGTCAGGGGCAAGTTTCTTTTACGCAGAGAGTGGTGAGTGCATGGAATGGGCTGGTGGCGGTGGAGGCTGGACAGGTACATGGAGCTCAGAAAAATAAGGGGCTATGGGTAAAACCTAGATAGTTCTAAGATACAGCTTTGTGGGCCGAAGGGCCTGTATTGTGCTGTAGGTTTTCTATGTTTCTATAACCAGACATTACAATAGTGGTGTGCAGAAGAGCATCTCTGAATGCATAACACATCAAACCCTGAAATGAATGGACTCTAGCAGCAGAAAGCCACACAGCATTCCACTCCTGTACCTAATAAAATGGTCACTGAGCACATATTAAAAATAAGTGAATTTTAGCAGATGTTGTTACCTTGAACCTGGGGTTTATATAGTTAGTACTGACTGCCTCTCAAAAGGCAAGGTATACAGTGAAAACTGCAATGCAGTAGACTCCCAGACCCTATTAATATCATTCCAAATTTGCTTATAGCATTGCAAATACAAAACAAGAAAAAGCACAAACATATCTACAATCATCACTTGAAAGAACTTTCAAGATTGCCTTTATGATGGAACAGATATTACAACATTGGAGCAAGTTCTTCAGCCCACAATGTCTGTCAAATATGATACATATCAAAACAAATCCAATACACCTACACATGGTCTATTAATCCTTCCCCTCCATGTACATGCACCTCTTAAACATTGCAATCATATCTGCTTACATCACCAGCATTCCAGGAACCTATCACTCTGTGTAAAAAAAACTATTTACCTCATTCATCTGCTCTAAAAGCTTGTCCCCTCTCACCTTAAAGCCATATCTTTTTGCAGTTGACATTTCTACCATGGGGAACAAAAAAGGCTCTCATCACCTACCCCTTACCATAAATCTGTATCTTCTAGTTTTATCTACCTCTAATTGGTAATAGTTTCTTGCACTCTGGCCTGTTTATACTCCTAGTTATATATACCTCAACGGGACTATTTTCAACCTCCACTTAGAATCAGATTTAATATTACCAGCATATGTTGTGAAATTTGTTAACTTTGCGGCAGCAGTACAATGCAATACGTGATGTAGGAAAAAAATGAATTACCGTATATTAAATAATTAATTTAAAATAAGTAGTACAAAAACAGAAATAAAATTTAAAAAGTAGCGAGGCAGTATTCATGGGTTCAGTGTCTATTTAGAAATTGGATGGCAAAGGGGAAGAAGCTGTTCCTGAATCGCTGAGTGCGTGCCTCCTTCCTGATGGTAACAATAAGAGAACGGGAACAATAGGAAACAGACCTAGCCTCTCAAGTCTCTCCTTATAACTAAAATGCCCCATCCCAGGCAACATCCTGGTGAATGCCCTCTGCTCTCCAGTTCAATTCCCAACACTGTCTGTAAGAAATTTGTATGTTCTCCCCATAACCATGTGGATTGTTAGGGTTAGTGTGTTGTGAGCATGCTATGTTGACACCGAAAGCCTTGCAACACTTGCAGACTGCCCAACAGAATCGCCACTGATCTGATTTAACGCAACAATGCATTTCACTGTATATTTCAATGTACGTGACAAAAAAGCTAATTTTTAAAAGATCAATCCAACCCTTCCCTCCAACAGAGCCTTCCATTTTCAATTCATCCATGTGCCTATCTAAGAGTCTCTTAAATGTCCATAATGGCAATGACAATCCCATGTGCCTTAATCATATATCTGCCTACATTGCTACCTTCAAGAATACTTGAAGCTGCATATCAAGGTCCTTTCATGCTATCAACAATCTCTCCAACCTTCAGCAAAAAACAAACTGCTGGAGGAACACTGCAGGTCAGGCAGCATCTCTGGAGATAAACGAATGGTTGATATTTCAGATTGAGACTAACACATCCATGCCAACCAGTGGAGAATCATCGAATCTGATCTCCCTGCATTTGGATATAGCCTCCCATGTCTAGTTTACACCTGGGTCCTGATGAAGGATCTCAATCCTCCAGAGATGCTACCTGACCTGCTGAGTTCTTCCGGCAGGGATTTTAAATCCAGATTAGAGCAACCACAGACTCCTGTGCTTTCACGAGTCTTCATATCATTTTGAAACTTGCCGATCATGCTTCCTACATCTACATCTAAATCATTCACATAATACAAATAGCACAAATCCCAGTACCGCTTCCAGTGGAACATTAGTTACAGGCATCCAATCAGAAAAACAACATTAAACCAAAGGAAAAAATCTGAGCTTTGCTGCACACTGCCTATCCCCACCAAATTCATGAACATCATCTTTTGTAATTGATCATCTGCAAACAATGTGATTTCTAAGTACTGGTGAGTTGTGATCTAAGAAATGGCAACAGTGACTCAGTGAATTGTCCAAACCTGTTTTAAGGATGGGTAAGTAGACACCATGATTATATGAAACCAGATTTTACACAAAACTCACTTCATTAGTATTGTATCTGTTAAGAAGGCACAGTCTACAAAATTAATTGCAGAATACCTACATCCTTATAAACAAAAAAAACAAAGGATTGCAAAAAGAATAGCCTGCATCTCAAGAGAATCTGTGACAGTATCGATAATGCAGCATCAAGTGGCACTGGACTGACTGGCAGGAGAATGTCCATCAATGAGCTGGGCAGTGGCCACACTTCCTTCTGGAAATGGCCAGCAGAGAACCACAAAAGAATCCATCCATATGGATTTGTCATCTCCTGAAACAATGCCTGATCTTGTGAGCCTAAAGGAACACTCATGAAAGGATAACATTTCAGTTCAAAGGCCCTTCATCAGAACTGGGAAAGAAGGATTAGTGTTGGACAAACTAATATCTCGATAGGAATAGGTGAGAGATGCCATGGGGATAAAATGTTGAAACAGTTATTTAATTAATAGGTTGGTGATAGTTTCCAGTTAGATGGTAGCACAGCAGCTTCTCTTAGTCCAAACAATGGTGTAAATGTTTGTCTTCTTATGATTGCAAGATACTGCTGGGTATTAAGAACACCAAGTACTGCAGATCTACCCCACTGGTGATGGTGAGTTGCTGGATAGCAGTGGAGCTGGACTTGTTGCATACTGTCATCACCTGCTACAGCCATCCAGGGAAGAAGGCAACAAACAGTGCAAATGATTGTCTTCGACATTTTTCTTGTGATCGCAAGACCCTGTTCAACATTGATAATGTAGAATACTAAAAGTCCAATTCATTAGTTCATTGGAAACACCAACAGCAGGGGAACTGTGTGGCCTCAGTTGTTGTGCAGTCTAGGCCTTCCACCACTCTCCAGCAACTCACTAGCAGGGTAGACAATCATCTGCTGCAGCTGCCCAGGGAAAGGGGTGCCGGAGGTGGTGAGGGTGACAGCAGAGGAGCACGGACATACTGGAGTCCATGCTGAGCTGGTGACCGGCCCCTCCTGTCAATGCTGCCCTTCAGTATTCGCTCAGTGGAAGACAAGTTGGATTGTGTTTGTCTGTAGCTACACTAGCCCATGATGAGGAACTGCTATATGCTTTTTCTTGCAGGAACATGGCTCCAGGACAACATCCTACCACCATCAATCTTCAGGTCATGCCACACAGGAGCTGAGGCTACAATTCTTTTTGTGACTGTATGATTTTCTGCTATTGCAACCATAAGTGCTATGTGCTGTATGTGACTGCATTTTGCATTTTGGCCCCACAGGAATGCTGTTTTGTTTGGCTGTATACACATGTATGGCTCTTGACAATTAAACATGAATCAGAATCAGGTTTATTATCACTGGCATGTGACATGAAATTTGTTAACTTAGCTGTAGCAGTTCAATGCAATACATAACCTAGCAGAGAAAAATAAATAAAATAAAAACTAATAATATATTAACAAGTGAATCAATTATGTATATTGAATAATTTTTTAAAACAGAAATACCGTATATTAAGAAAAAGTGAGGTGGAGTCCAAAGATTCAATGTCCATTTAGGAATCAGATGGCAGAGGGGAAGAAGCTGTTCCTGAATTGCTGAGTGTGTGCCTTCAGGCTTCTGTACCTCCTACCTGATTGTAACAGAGAGAAAAGGCCATGCCCTGGATGCTAGAGACAACGCTCCCTGAAGATGTCCTGGGTACTTTGTAGGCTAGTACCCATGATGGAGGTGACTTAATTTATGACCTTCTGCAGCTTCTTCCAGTCCTGTGCAGTAGCCCCCCGCCATACCAGACAGTGATGCAGCCTATCAGAACGCTCTCCACGGTACAACTATAGAAGTTTTAGAGTATATTTGTTGACATGCCAAATCTCTTCAAACTCCTGTCTTGCCTTCTTTATAACTGCATTGATATGTTGGGATCAGGTTAGATCCTCAGAGATCTTGACACCCAGGACCTCGAAGCTTCTCACCCTCTCCACTTCTGATCCCTCTATGAGGATTGGTATGTGTTCCTTCCCGAAGTCCTCTTTCATCTTATTGATGTTGAGTGCCAGGTTGTTGCTGCAGCACCACTCCACTAGTTGACATATCTCACTCCCGTATGCCCTCTTGTTGCCACCTGAGATTCTACCAACAATGGATGTATTGTCAGCAAATTTATAGATGGTATTTGAGCTATACCTAGCCACACAGTCATGTGTATATAGAGAGTAGAGCAGTGGGCTAAGCACACTCCTGAGATGCACCAGTGTTGATCATCAGCAAAGAGGATATGTTATCACCAATCCACACAGATTGTTGTCTTCCAGTTAGGAAGTTGAGGATCCAATTGCAGTGGGAGGTACAGAGGCCCAGGTTCTGCAACTTCTCAATCAGGATTGTGGGAATGATGGCATTAAATGCTGAGCTACAGTCGATGAACAGCATCCTGACGTAGGTGGTTGTATCGTCCAGGTAGTCTAAAGCCATGTGGAGAGCTATTGAAATTGTGTCTGCTGTTGACCAATGATGGCAATAGGCAAATTGCAATGGGTCCAGGTCCTTCCTGAGGCAGGAGTTCTATCTAATCATGAACAAGCTCTCAAAGCATTTCATCACTGTCGATGTGAATGCTACCGGGCGATAGTCATTAAGGCAGCCCACATTATTCTTCTTAGGCACTGGTATAATTGTTGCCTTTTTGAAGCAAGTGGGAACTTCTGCCCATAGCAGTGAGAGTTTGAAAATGTCCTTGAATACTCCCACTAGTTGGTTGGCACAGGTTTTCAGAGCCTTACCAGGGACTCCATCAGTACCTTCTGCCTTGCGAGGGTACATGCTCTTTAAAGACAGTCTAACATCGGCCTCTGATACATCTGATTATGAAATCTTGCTGAAGATGAAGGGAATTGCAAGAGAATCTATGTGGAGGTGGAAAATGAGGACCATGGAAACCTTCCTTTCTCTGGCTTGGAGTGGTCAAGATGACTGAGGGAATTAGATAAAGTACAAAAAAGGGCTGAATCAACTGTGGTAGCAGAGAAGCTGCATTTAATAGAATAATATCTCAGAGTAATCTGTATGGAAAATCTCGTCAGGGTAGAAATGATGGAGAAACTAGTGTAGAATATAACTTAAACACACTGACCGCATGTATCCTAAAATACTAGTACAACCCCTAACGTCAAAAATGGCCACAATAAATAGACTTAAGATCAAATAAATACACAAAAGATCATACAGTGACACATTCAAATAAGTTAGTTATTTCCTGCTTAAGGAGGTTTTCATTTCATTAACACTACACTTCACTGTGAAACAATACATTAAAGACTGCAGCTATACAAGAGGCAATAAAAGTGATCACCCAGTTGTACACCACTCTGTGAAGAATAAAACTTATTCGCTTAATTTCCTCTAAAATCATTTGCGGTGTTTTTTTTTAAAAAATGGATAAGGTTTCAGAATTAAAAGTATTTAAAAATTAAATCCCACACTTTCTTCAGTTTGCTTTTTAAAAATAAAAACGCCAACTACGGATACCGTGAATTTATACGAAAAGAATTACAAAATAGCTTCCCTTTTTACAATAACTGAGAGAATGCGTTCTCTCCCTTCCTATTTGTGTAAAATAAAATCCAAAAGATCCCAAAGTCTTATATCTTTAAATTGGATTCAATTCTAACTTTGGCCCTCATTAGGCGGGCTCTCAATCCGAGTGCATTTCCTCCTCCCAGGCCCTCACTTCCTTTTCCTCTCACATCTCAGGGCCAGGAAAATACCCCGGCTGGGAGATTGACACATCGCTTCTTGTATGCTGACCTGCACAAGTCGTCCAGTACTCCGGTTGGAATCTCCACTCTCTTACCCTCCATACCACACACATACCGCGACCACTACCCCGCTACACGAAGACCGCGTCTCCTCTTCCGGGAACCCAGAAAAAATCTTCAGCTCCATTCGACCCGGCCTTTGTGACGTCACTGTTGATTGACAGGGACTCAGAGCGGAGCTTGCCAGAACAAACCTATCGGCAAAGAGAAGCGGAATTGTCGGCAGTCAGGAAAGGCAACGGATGTCACGATTTGTTTTGGAACATCCACGTTGAACCAAAGTATTTGGGTTACTTTTACTTTAATCAATGATCCAACTCCACCCATCGTAGACAAAAGATTCTGCAGTTGCTGGAAAGCCAGAGCAACACACATGAAATATCTTCTTGGTTCCGAACGTCGACTGCCTATTCCTTTCCATAGATGCTGCCTGACGTGCAGAGTTCCTCCATCATTTTCTGTGTGTTGTTCAGGACATCTTAGATTGGAAATGATCTTGTCACTGTAAACAGGCAACTTGCCTAAGTGGTTGTTTTAAGTGTTGGAGTATTCTTCCCCAAACTACTCTACTTGGAATCCTTCACAGTGAACAGAGGGCATAAGTGATGAAAATTTCTGGAATTTGCACACTGATTTCACATAAGCTTACCTTTTTTTATAAAGCAGTAGATGACTCCTCTGCTTAAATACTATGTCCAGTTTTGTGTGCACTGATGCCTCGTGGTTGTTGACTGCTGAATGTGTTCCCATAGAGTAATCTTATGGCTGCAGAGAGTTGTGCAGCAAGAACAGAGGGGAAAACAACAACCTGATCACATTTAAGAGAGAGAACATAAGACAGCTATCCAGTGAAAGGAGCTTGGAAACCTTTGCTTCGCCCAACTCATACATACTGCTTACCATCTGTCCATATTTGGCCCATATCACTCTAAATCATTCCTATTCATCCACTTAGCTAAACATGTTTCAAAGTACCTGCCTTAACCACTTTCCCTGGCTATTCATTCTATGTACGTACCACCCTCTAATCTTAAAACTATGCCCTTTCGCTTTTAGTTCGCCTCCACTGGGGAGAAAGGGCAAATGCTTTCACCTTATTTGTACTCCTATTGATTATATTACACCTCAGTAAGGTCAGCTACAAAGAAAGTGCAATGCAGGCAAGCAATAGAGTGGAAAGTATCAATAGGTTTGTAAAATCAAGAGTCCATTGAATCATACCAGGGAACCATTCATTAGTCTTATAACAATGGGTTAGGAGTTTTCTCTGAGCCTGGTGGTAAAAACTTCCAGTCTTTTGTTTCTTCTGTCCAAAGGAGGAAGGGAGCAGAGAGAATATCTGGGGGTGGCTGGGGCCTTTGATTATGCTAGCTGATAGAATCCATGGAGGGAAGGTTGGTTTCTGTGTTGTGCTGAGTTGTGTCCACAAATCTCTGTAGTTTCCTTCAGTCATGTATAGAGCATACCAACTTGTGAAGCATCCAGATTGGATGCTTTAGACAGCGCATCAATAAAATTGGTAAGAGGCATGCCAAATTTCCTCAGCCTCCTGAGGAAGTAGAGGTGTTGGTGGGACCCCAGTGCAGCTTAGGGTTAAGCATTTTTTTATCATTCCAATGGTTTTCTCACTTTCCTCCCCCAATATTGTACCCCACATCCAACAAGCTTTTAGCTAATGTGGGCTAAATACAGTTCATTATAAAGCTACTGAGCACAGACAATCTGCGGGGGGGGGGGGGGGGTTAGGATTCACTGCATTGAACAACATCCGTGGGAAGAGGACGGGTGTGGGGGTGGTGGAGGAAGTGCAAATATTTTAGTTGAAATCTTGCATCAGAACTGTGTGGAAAATGGAAATAGTGTAAAGAGGAGAGGGGGACTGGTGAGTCCAGCCAGTGGGTGATTGGTAAACCAAGGAAATATGAATAACGCTGGCCAGATGGAGTCAGATGGGGAAGGAGGGACAGACAGAGTTGAGCGACAGAAGAATGTGTAAATATACGGAGGGAGATACAAGCAAAGCTAGATGAAGCCGGGTGGGCATGGGAGAGGAAAATGGGGATGGAGGGGTTGGGTGGGGGTAGCTGCTGGAGAATGATAGACAGGAATACAAAAGCTACCACAAGAAGCTGGAATGTGGGAAGTGAGGAAAGTGACCATTGGAAGAGATACAGGACAAATGGAACCAGAAGGCAGAGGGTGGATTTCTGGGAGGTAAAATAGGGAGGTGGTGTGTGAATGGAGACAGAAGGAGAAGGGGGATGATATTGGATGATGAAGAGCTAGAGGTGTTGATATGGGAAGAGGGATGCAGGTAAGACAAGATATGGATCAGAAAGCTGGGGGAAGGTGGGAGTAGGTAGAGTTTACTTGAAATTGTAAACTTCAATATTCATACTATTGGATTGATTGATTTATTTAGACATACAGCATGGTAACTGGCCCTTCTGACTTGTGGACTACCAGGATTGTGGACCAGCCAGTGGATTATGTAGTGTAGTTTTTGGCCTTCAGTGGGAAGGGGAAGGTAGGTTTAGCATACAACCCAAAGTTTGGGATGGCTGTTGCCAGTGGTATGTGGGCTCTCTGTAAACTGGTCACCCAGTCTGCACTCAGTCTCTCCAATGTAGTGGAGGCCATATTTAGAGCGCCGGATCCTGTAGAGGAAGTTCAAAGGGTTGTTAATGTATAGTAGTGAGGGAGGAGGTGCAGACACGTGTTGAAGCTGTTACCAGGGCACAGGGGTGGGGAAGATTGAGCTGACCAGAAACATGGAGGGTGTGCACCCTGAGGAAGGTGGAAAGAAATTGGGAGGAAGCAATATGGCTAGTGTTTGGATCTCCTTCCTGCTGGTGGAAATTGAACTTGCAGAACAGCCTCACAAATCACAACAATAGTGGTAACATTCATAGTGTCCACCTGGCCAATGGGGAAGCATTGAATTAAAAATAGAAAATGATGGAAACACCCAGCGGGTCTGTGAGCATCTGATTGAAGACTCTTCATTGGAATTTGCATCTTTCAGTAATAGGTGTGACTCCCTGACATCAGAAATCAGTACTAATTCTTTAATCTGTTAATAATCTGCATCATAATTTAGTATGGCAATTCTAATGCACTGGAATGTAATAAACTATATAGAGTAGTGGACTCAGCATAATATATCTCCAACACATCTTCCTCACCATTAGTAGTGTACACGTACATGAGCCACTGCCTCAAAGAGGCAATGTCTGTCATCAAAGATCCCCACCATCTGGCCCATCCCTTCTTCTCACAGCCACCACTGAGCAGGAGGGACAGAAACCTGATGCCCCACAGCACCGGGTTCAAGAACAGCTAACACACACAAAATGCTGGAGGAACTCAGCAGGTCAGGCAGCATTAATGGAGAGGAACGTTTCGGCATTTCTCTCAGTTGACATTTCGGGTCAAGACCCTTCACCAGGACTGGAAAGGAATGGGGAAGAGGCCAGAATAAAAAATGGTGGGGGGAGGGGAAGCTGGAAGGGAAGGGGAGCTAGGTGGGTGGTGGAGGGGGGTGAAATGAGAAGCTGGGAATTGATGGGTGGAAAAGGTATAGGGCTGAAAAAGAAGTAATCTGATTGGAGAAGAGGTTGGACCATGGTGGAAAGGGAAGGAGTATGGGCACCAGAGGAGGTAATAAGCAGGCAAGGAGAAGAGAAGGGGTAGGTAAGAGGGGTGCCAGAATGAGGAATGGAAAAGGAAAGAAGAGAGAGGGGGGAGAAATTACTGAAAGTTGGAGAAGTCAGTATTCATGCTGTCAGGTTGGAGGCTACCCAGACAGAATATGAGGTATTCCTCCTTCAATCTGAAAGTGGCCTCATTATGGCAGTAAGGAGACCCTGGACCAAAATGTCAGAATTGGAATAGGGAGCAGAACTAAAATGGTCGGCCACTGTGAAATCCTCCCTCCCCCCCATTGGAGATGGAACGAAGAACTGCTACTTCCCTTCAACCTTTCATTTCTTGAACCAACCTGCACAATGGTAATCGCAACATCAAGCGCAAGTTTAATTAGCATTTGAGAGAACACTGGAGGGCAGCACCAAGCAAACATTGGAAGACAGCAGTGAGTGAACACCAGCGGGCAGCACTGAGTGAACATTGGAGAGCAGCACCAATGGGGGGGGGGGGCAGGCCCAATCCAGAACAGATTCCAGTGCACCAATGGAGGCTCTCACACACCACCTTAATGTCTCCTCCCTAGAGTGGCTGCAACAGCTGAGCTCAGAGCTTGGGCCTACTCCTCGCCACAACTGAGGCAGTGCAGCTCCCTCACCGTTGAACCAGTGAACCAGACTCACAGTGTATATTGCACATTATTAATGCCCAACAGAGTATTGCAATCCCAATAAAAACATCCAGGACAATCACTCACTATCGTGGCACAACAGTAAGCAACAAGTCCAGGCAACATCACAACAGTGGTACGCGATAAGTCCAGCTCCATCGCTATCAAGCAACTCACTGATGTTAATAACTGTTCTAAGTATCCAGCAGTGACTTGTGACTGTTAAAAAAAAAAGGCATACGGGAGAAACAAATACATCTTTGATTGGACCCAGAGTGGCTGTTGTGTCCGAGCATGCCACCATCTTACTGGTAGTTTAGCAACACCATCACCACTTTGCACTACAATGAACTTTACATTTTTTTTGTTCTAAATGTGTTTTTTTCTTGATCAGCTATGTATAATGTATGCTTAATTTGGTTTTTTTTATAAATATGTGTATCCATGTGCCTGTGACACTACTGTGAGTAAGCTTTTCATTGCACTGATGCATACATGCATTTGTGAACATTAAACTTGACTTTGACTTCAGTTAGATTTCCAGCACTGTACATCCACAATTGTTAACACCATTTTGACTAAATCAAATATCTTTATCTCCTTTGACTTAGACTCAGATTCTGAAGCATCACAGCCTGGCGGCAACTGCTCTGCCTGCTTCTGCAAGAAAATGCCAAGTTGTGTACACAGCTCAGCTCATCATGGAAACCAACCTCCCCTCCATGGACTCTGCCTATATTTCGTGCTGCCAGCATAATCAAAAGTCCCATCTGGGCAGTGTCTCTTTTCTCCTCTTCCATTGGGCAGAAGGTACAAAAGCAGGTACCTCCAGGCTCAACAGCTTCTGTCCCTCTGTTATAAGACTATTGAATAGTTACCTAATACAATAAGTTGGAATCTTGACCTCACAATCTACCTTGTTATGACCTTGCACCTTATTGTTTCGTTGAACTGCACTTCCTCGGTTACTTTATTCTGCATTCTGTTATTGTTTTACCTTGTATTACCTCAATTTACTATATAATGAACTGATCTACATGAACAGCATACAAGGCAAGCTTCTCACCACACCTCAGTGCATGTGACAATGATAAATCATTTCCAATCCCAACACTGGGAGGAACTACAGCAACAGGCAGTAATCCAAAAGAATGGCTGATGAAGGCCAAACTGAATAAAATAAATTTAGCAAAGTGTGTATTAGGAAATGTGTGCAAGAAGGTGGAAAAGCAAGCCAGTGCAGTATCCACATTGGTAGTTAAGTCAGGGTGAAACTTGTAAGAAACTTACAAGACTCCTGAAAAGTAACACATTAATAGTACACACACAAAATGCTGGTGGAACGCAGCAGGCCAGGCAGCTTCTATAGGAAGAAGTACAGTCAATGTTTCGGGCTAAGACCCTTCGTCAGGACTAACTGAAAGAAGAGATAGTAAGAGATTTGAAAGTGGGAGGGGGAGGGGAAAATGCAAAATGATAGGAGAAGACAGGAGGGGGAGGGATGAAGCTAAGAGCTGGAAAGTTGATTGGCAAAAGGCATACACAGCTGGAGCAGGGAAAGGATCATGGGACTGGAGGCCAAGGGAGAAAGAAAGGGGGAGGGGAGCAGCAGAGGGAGATGGAGAGCGATTGTGAGAGGAGCAGAGAGAGAAAAAGAAAAAAGGGATGGATAAATAAATAAATAGATAGATAGATAAATAAGGGATGGGGTAAGAACGGGAGGAGGGGCATTAATGGAAGTCAGAGAAATCAATGTTCATGCCATCAGGTTGGAGTCTACCTCTTCTGTCTTCTCCTATCATTTCAGATCTCCTCCTCCCCCTCCCACTTTCAAATCTCTTACTATCTCTTCTTTCAGTTAGTCCTGATGAAGGGTCTCAGCCTGAAACATCAACTGTACTTCTTCCTAAGGATGCTGCCTGGCCTGCTGTGTTCCACCAGCATTTTCTGTGTGTTGCTTGAATTTCCAGCATCTGCAGATTTCCGCGTGTTTACATTAATAGTATTTTATGTTTATTACTATTATTATGCAGTAAAGAGGGAAGGATGAATAGTGAATAATACAGGCTATAACAGGAACATAAAAATAGGGATAAGACTGGACTTACAGTCCTTTGAGCTTTCTGCACTATTCAGTGAGATAAGTGAGGATCTGATCTTGGCCTCAGCTCCATTTTCCTATCTGTTTACCATTGTGGTGAACTATGTGCCTGTCGGGACACGCCCCTGCTGACTGCTCCTGTGGCTCCTCCCACAGACCCCTGTATAAAGGAGATCTGCGGCCTGACGCTCGGCCTCAGTCTCCAGGTCATTGTATGATAGACACTCACTCCTGGTTCCTTCTTCCAGTCAATAAAAGCCGATATCTCGCCTTACGTCTCAGTGTGAGTTATTGATGGTGCATCAACCATAACACTTGACTCCCCCATTGAGTAAAAATTAATCTATTTCAGCTTTGAATATATTTAAAGATGTCACTATAAATGGTTGGATTTTGTGTAATTAGCTGAAAAGATGCATATCATGGAATGCATATCCAGAAAAAGAGAGCTAAGAGCAGGTATGGGATACATTCCTTTATTAGTTAAAGCAGAGAAAGCTTGTACCAAAATGGTAAAAGAAACATGTCTTAATTATATTTCAGGTTTTGTATTCAGTTCTGATCATCACAGTGAAGAAAAAAGAATTAGTGGTAGTGAGGCTACAGAGATTTCTGAAAATGCGACAACACAGGAGAACTTCAGCAATGAAGAGAGATTCCATAGACTGTTGTTTTCTCTGGAGCAGAGGAGACTTAAGGGTTTTAACAGGGGATTAATACATCATACATACATCACCTTAAAATCCACCAGTCCATTTACCAGTAAGCCGATTCTTTCCCTGCAACATGACCTTCTAGCGTGACAAAAATTTATAACATTTGACCTGTGTTATAAATATGAAATTCATTGCCACATAGGAAACCATGCTGCATCTAAAATGTAATATAGCTTTCTTAGTTTAAGGAAACAATGATGGATTCAGTTTTGTATAATTCTCTGTAATTTTCTGTGCTGTAAAATTCTGTTCTTTGAGAATACTCGTAAAGGAAGTTTACCAATGAAAATTCTATTTCCCCATTAAAGATTGGCACCTACTTGTAACTTACATAAAATTGATTGGCACTTCTTTAGTACTTATCTAATACTGTATTGATTACACCTCACTGACAATCAATTCAGGTACACCTAAGGTATGCGTGCTTGGCTAGCTACAGGTCAAATGACACAAATATAGCCAGCAGCTATATTTCATTAGGAGTTTCAGGAGATTTCATAAGTCATCAAAAACTCTAGCAAATTTCTCCATGGAGAGAATTCTGATTGATTAGCATCACCGTCTGTCTGGTATGGAGGCACCAATACAAAGGATTGGAATAATTGTAAACACAGCCTGCTCCACTGTGGACACTAGCCACACCACTATCAAAGACATCTTTAATAGGTGACAACTTGAGTGCAACATCTATCTTTAAGGACCCTCACCTTCCAGGAATTGCGCTCTTCTCATTACTACCATCAGGGAGGAGACAGAGATACAGGAGCCTGAAGACACACACATAATTGTTCAGGAACATCTGCTTACTCTGCATCATCAGATTTCTGAATGGTCTATGAACCCATGAACACTAGCTTAACAATTTTACTCTTTAATATATACCTGTATACACAAATCCGAAGATATATCCAAGGCTCAGCAAATTGATGCAATTATGAAGAAGGCATGCTAGAAACTATGTAATATATATAGCATGTATGTATGTGTATATATAAACCGTAAATTCCGGACTACAGAGTGCACCTGATTAAAAGCCGCACGCTCTAATTTTAGAAAGAAAATCAATTTTGTACTTGTACAGGCCGCACCGGATTTTAAGCCGCAGGTGTCCCACGTTGTAATATGAGATATTTACACAGAAAAATATTACACGTGAGGATTTTTTAACTTTTAATTAAATCCGTATGGTAACATAAACAAATACATATTGCAAATGCTTTTTTTCGAACAGTGCCTGTAACACAGCTACTTTTAAATATACATACGTATCGGTAACACACAAATTACGTTGCGTATACTTTTTTACTGAACAGTGCACGAACAACATTCCAATATCTCCTAACGACTGGTAAAAAAAATATATATACTGCAGCCTACCAGGAAAAGTTATTGATCGCCTTCTTCATCTTCCTCCTGCGCACTAAAACCATCAAAGTCCTCTTCTTCAGTGTCCGAATTGAACAACCTCAGGATCTCGTCACTCACTTCAGTCTCTTCGTTGTCGCTCTCACTTCAGCGCACGCGGTCCTCTTCATCACGCAGCAGTCCAGCCTTTCGAAACCCGTTGGTGATGGTGGATGTTGTGACACGGCTCCACGCATTTAGGATCCACTGGCAGACTTGAGTTAAAGATGCTCTTCGCACGCGGCCTGTTTTGGTAAAGGATTTTTCGCCGCTCGTCATTCAAGCCTCCCACTCAACGCGCAGCACCACTTTAAATGCCCGGTTCACGCTGATGTCCAGTGGCTGCAAATACTTCGTGGTGCCCCCAGGAATCACAGCTGGAATTCAGTTTGTACTCTTGATGGCAGCTTTCACTGAATCTGTTACATGGGCCCTCATGCTGTCCATAACGAGCAATGCTTTTTTTCTGTGAAAAAATCCCCCTGGTCGTTTGGCGTAGCACTGTCTCAGCCAATCCTTCATTAGACTCTCCATCATCCAACCTTTCTTATTGACTTTCACCATGATTTCTTTTGGGAATTTTTCCTTTGGCATTGTCAGCCGCTTAAAAATCACCATCGGTGGAAGCTTTAGTCCGGATGCTGTGCAGCTCAGAACACAAGTAAAATGCGTTCTCTCATGGCCACTTGTTTTCAGTGTGATGGACGAGTCACCTTTTTTATTAACAGTCCGAGTGAGAGGCAGGTCAAACGTCAAAGGTACTTCATCCATATTTATGATATTATCTGGCCCGATGGAATTCTCTGCTATCTTTGTTTGAGTGAATGTGTGGAAGTTAGCAAGTTTTTCCTCGTGGTCGGGAGGGAGCTGCTGACACAGAGTCGTGCGTACCCTTACGGACAGGCCTTTTCGTCTCATAAATCTAAAACACCACGATGGCCCACCTCTAAAATCTTCGATTTTCATTTTGGTGGCGATTGCTTTAGGCTTCAGTCTGATCTGCACGGTGGAAACACCGCGGCCGCCTGCTCTCTGTGTGTTAACCCAGTCTTCAAGAAAGTTTTCAAGTTCGGGCCATCTGCTATGATTACCTCTGAAAGCTTTTGTCGTCTTTTTGCATTGACTCAGTTCTTCATGCTGGCGTCTCCACCGTCTCACCATCGATTCATTTATGCCAAGATTATGTGCAGCAGCTTGATTTCCTTCTTCAACCACCAGATTGATCGCCTTTAACTTAAAAGCTTTTCTGCTTTTCTTCGAGTGTTTTCCATGTTGATGAGGGTGAGTACAAATGACTGATTTACAATAATTTAATTGTGAAAGTGCACTTGATTTATCGTACAATTTCATTGGACCTCTGTGAACTACTCATCAATTTTATTGGTCTACTGTTACGAGGCAAAATGTTTTTGGCAGCATGAAAAAAAAACATGCATTAGCCGCACCATAGTATAGGCCGCAGTGTTGCCACAGTGTTCAAAGCGTGGGAAAAAAGTAGTGGCTTATAGTCCGGAATTTATGGTGTATATATATATCAATCACAATATATATTATTCTTATTTATACTAACTTTGTACGTATTACACTGTACCACTGCCACAAAACAACTAAGTTCATGATAAACCTGACTTTGATTCTGATTGTCATCTCCTTAGTACTTCCCTAAAATTGAATAACACCTTCTTAACGCAAAAGTTTTCGATGAGGTGGAATTTGTTAGCTGTGCCCAGGACAGATTCCTGACATACTATATGGACAAGCTGACTAGAGGAAAGGCCATAGTGGATCAAGCAATGAACTAGCTCAGGTGATAGATCTCTCAGTGGGTTACATTCCAGAAACGGTGACTACAACTTCCAGGCCTTTACCATAATGTTGGACAGGGATAGGAGAAGATGGTATGTAAAAGTATTTAATTGAGAGAGGGTGAATTATTATTTTATTAGTCAGAAATTTTGGAGCATAAATTGGGAACAGGTGTACTCAGGGAAATGCACAACAGCATTGTGGAAGTTGTTTAGGGAGCATTTACTGGGGGTTCTGGATAGGTTTGTCCTTTTGGGGCAGGGAAAGGATGGTAGGAACTGTGGTTGACAAGAAATGTGGAACAACTAAGCAAGAGGAAGAATTAAAGTAAACTTTAATGAGAGATATGAGATAGCCAGGAAGTAGCTTAAGGAGCGGTAGGAGATCTACTGTAAAAGGGGATATGAGAAGGCCTTGGCAAGTAGGATTAAGGAAACCACTAAGCTGAGAACACATATGTGAAAAACAGGAGGATGAACATAGGACTGATCAGTAATAAAAGAGAAAACACGTGCCTGGAGTAGAGGAGGTCCTAATGAATACTTTGCTTCAGTATTCACCAGGGAGAGGGACCTTGATGAATGCAAAGACAGTGGAAAAGAGGTTGATATGCTGAAACATGTCAATGTTAAGAAAGAGGATGTGTTGGAACTTTTGAGGAACATTAAGATAGATAAGGTCCCCAGGGCTATACAGAACATAGCATCCCAGCAAGCAAGGGAAAATATTGCTGTGCCTTTGGTGATGATCTTTATGTCCTCACTGGCCACATGAGGAGTACCAGAGGTTGGAGGATGGCAAATGTTACTCCTTTGTTCAAGAAAGGGAGTAGGGATAACCCTGGGAATTATAGACCAGTGAGTCTTACATAGTGATGGGCAAATTATTGGAGAAGATGCTTAGGGACATGATTTACGAGCATTTGCACAATCTGATTAGTAACAGTCAGCATAGCTTTGTGAGGGGCAGGTCATACTTCATGAGCCTAATTGAATTCTTCAAGTAAGAGCCAAAACAAATTAATGAAGGCAGAGCAGTGGGTGTGGTGTATTTGGATTTCAGTAACACGTTCGACAAGATTCCCCATGGCAGGCTCATTGAGAAAGTCAGGAAGCATGGGACTGAGGGAAAACTTGGCTGTGTTAATTCAGAATTGGCGTGCTCACTGAAGGAAGCAGGTAGTACTGTATCAGATGGCGCGTATTCTGCCTGGAGATCGGCGACCAGTGGTGTTCCGTGGGGATCTGTTCTGGGACCCCTGCTCTTTGTGATTTTTATAGAAGACTTGCATGAGGAAGTGGAAGGGTAGGTTATTAAGTCCGCTGATGCCATAACAGTTGATGGTGTTGTAGACAGTGGAGAAGGTTGGTGTCGGTTACAACTGGACATTAAGAGGATGCAGAGCTGGGTTGAGAGAGGCAGGTGGAGTTCAATCTGGAAAAGTACAAAGTGATACATTTTGGAAGGTTGAAGTTGAAGACAGAGTACAGGGTTCCTAGCAATGTGGAGGTACAGATGGAGCTTGGGGTCCACGTCCACAGATCCTTCAAAGTTAACGTGCAGGTGATTGGGTGGTTAAGCAGATGTATGATGCATTGGCCTTCATTAATCAAGGGATTGAGTTCAAAGTGATGTTACAGTTCTATAAAACTCCGGATAGACCACACTTGGAATATTACGTTCAGTTCTGATCACCTCATTATCAGAAGGATGAGGAAATTTTAGTGAGGGTGCACAGGAGATTTACCAGGACACTGCCTGGATTAGAGAGCATACCTTATCAGGATCAACTGAGTGACCCCCCCCCCCCCACCGGCTTTTCTTGTTGGAGCAAAGGAGGAAGAGACTTGAACAAGGTGTATAATATGAGGCATAGATAGAATGGACAGTCAGAGACTTTTCCTCAATGCAGAAATGGCTAGTACGAGAGGGCATAATTTTAATGTGATTGTTAGTAAGTATAAGGGAGATGTCAGAGGTCAGTCTTTTACACAAAGAGAGGTGGATGCATAGAATATGCTGCCAGTGGTGGTGGTGGAGGCAGATATGTTGGGAACATTTGTGAGACTCAGTAAGGCACATAGACACAAGAAAAATGGAGAAGGCAAAGATTAGAATGATCCCGGAGTATGTTAAAAGATCAGTGTGGCCAAAAAGCCACTATACTGTAATGAACAACCTTCTATAAGGACAGTTAATGACATATACAGTAAGAATATGTTCCCCTTATCCAAGATGACTATCAGTTTACAGCTTTTAATTTTCAAGGGTGAAGAATATCTTTTGAGCTCAGAAAGTCAAGTTGGAAAAGAAATTGATAGCTAAAATGCTGGAGAAATTTTGTCCTGATGAAAGGTCTCAGCTCAAAATATCCACTGTTTATTCCTCTCCAGAGATGCTGCCTGAACGTGTTGAGTTTCTTAAGCATTTTGTGTGTGTTACTCTGGATTTCCAGCATCAGCAGACTCTCCGATGGCTGCCTGCTCTGATTATTGTTTGAATGGATTATTATTATTTCTCTTAACTTGGTATAATAGAGAGAGAAATTTTGCAAGTTACCTCCCATCCGTCCTCAAGTCTGCATGGTTGAGGATCTGATAGTTCTTGAAACTGAAACTGTGAGTTTTTCTTACATTTTCCTTTAACGTTTTAAGTAGCATACAGCTGACATACTGTGGTACCACAGAATTAACAACAGTTCTTTCTTCCCTATTGGCCACATCCAAGCTGATGCACCTTTTCTCCCAAAGATAAAGAAGAAATCCGGGCAATTTTGAGAGTTGGTGGCCTTCTCCAGATTATGGTAAGAGTGGGAAAGTAACTTTATGTAGATTAATTGGTCTGAGTTTAAGCGTCACAGTTTCCCTACAAAATGATAGCCAAGCACAAATCCCATGCATTACTGTGCCAACGTCTTTTTCCTGCTTCAGTTAGATCCATTACTACCATTCTCTCTTCAAATCGTTGCTGCATTGTTGAATATTTTCAAAGTGAATCTTGTAAATTAAGACTTAACGACCAGAGAAACAAGATGCTGTGAGTCTTTTTTTCTACTATGGTAGTCAAGAACCAGGCCTGAAATCACAAGTGTGGCAACTTTGTTACATAAACATGGTCACGGAAAATTAAGAATGTATAAACATTTACGCAGAAGTTATGCTCAAAAAGATCACGGTAGGAAGCCGAGTATATAAACAAATATGGATGTTCATGTTTGAAAGAAGCTACTGGAAAGTATGCCTGCTGGTTTCCTTTGCCCCCGCTGTGGGAGAGAAAGCCGGGCCGGGGGTATTGTGACGTACAGGTTTTGACGTCCTCGGACAGACGGCGCGGAGGAAGAAATCGGCGACGCGTCCCCGCGCCCCGCCCTGACTGCTGCAGACATTCGCAGTCGCAGTGTTTGAGATCAGTGTTGCAACCTGCAAACACTGAGTGAACCAGCGAAAGTCATGGCAGCTTCCATTATGCAGCGCCTGGATAACTTCCTCAAGGAGAAAAATCTGTTGTCAGATATTTTGGGGAAAATCGAAAGCAAGACGGGAATTAAAAGAACTTACATCGCTTTGGGTGAGTCAGCGTAGGGTGGAGGCGACCCGTGCTGCGTTTATTTCCAACACCCTATTGC
Organism: Hypanus sabinus; assembly: GCF_030144855.1. Lineage (NCBI taxonomy): Eukaryota > Metazoa > Chordata > Chondrichthyes > Myliobatiformes > Dasyatidae > Hypanus > Hypanus sabinus. Next base: position 23,542,836 of record NC_082710.1, on the reverse strand, counting down.
TGGTAACTGCTAAATGGCAGATACTCTGCTTTGAAACAGCACATCAACTATATGCTATTTAAATATATAATTTGTAAAATCGGTGTCCGATTATAGTTCAGTTGATTTTGTACTTTATTGTACAACGTGTCCCGATCGGGAATGTGAATCACCATAGTTTGCATCGTGCGAATAGTGAATATTTCTATAAACGAAGTGACGTCTATTCATATTTTTTGCCGTAATTTAACACGGCGAAGTGGCCATTTCAGGTTAATGCAAAATATCCGGTCGCTGCCAGTGTTACTTTTATATGCCAACTCGCTGATGTCAAAAACTACAGTGGAAAGATTCGTCACGTAAAACTAGAATAATTGCTACTGTTACTTTGGGTCTGTTACCGACATCTGCTGGAAAAACGGGCTCAGACGGGTAAACAATACCCTGCCTCCGCCCTGTTGCTGAACTGGTTCCCTTTGATATAGGTAAGAAGCAGTTGATGTGCCCCGTGTTACAGTGTTTCCGTTTATTTTCACAGGCTTCATTGGATTGATTTCCATTTACCTTGTAGTCGGCTATGCAGCATCTTTACTTTGCAACTTGATCGGATTCGTTTACCCCGCTTATGTATCGTAAGTGACATCCGCTTTATTATAATCTGAATCTGTAAAGTTTTTAATCTCTATTAGCGATTCAGGGCTGGCTTGTTCACCTACGTGGAACTGACGCTATGTCGTTACTCTTTGCAGTTTGTATTAATAGTTTGTGAAAAGGGAATGGCCCGCATATTTAAATATCGAGACATCTTGTGAATTGTGGAATAATTTGGCAGGATGTTGTACTAAATTTGTATTTAATAGTTTTCTGTTTATGGGTAATCGTGCCCCCATTTCTTCTTAAAATGAACACATTATATTCTAAAATGTATGTTACATTCAGTACCCTTATTATACTTTATTCTTTAAAATTATTAAATCATGATTGTATACCATTCCACAAGTGTCAATTGTCCATCGATCTCTTACCTGTTTGTCTAGTTAACATATACAGGCAACCCCTGGGTTATAGAAATTTGCCGTTACGGAATTGTCATGTTTCTGTGGGAAGTAAGTAAATCCAAACGATATTTTTTCAGTTTGTATTTCTTGACACATGCGCAGATGGCGCTGCTTTGCGTTATGTGAAATACCGATATAGGCCGCTTTCTAGAAAAGCGAACCTTCTGTAATAGGGGGATCGCCTCTCCACTGTGCTAACCTTGATCTTGTTGCAGTCGCCGTAATCTAAATCAGTTCTGCACTTGATTGTTCACATCTTGCAGTTCTCAGTACTCAGAAGTGTTCTCACCTGGATTACTCAATGTAATCGTAGTCCCGTTGTCCACTATATCAAATTCATTCTCGGGGTAGAAATTGATCTTTCTAGCTTCAGTGTAATGTGAAAGATTTGCATTTAGTACTGAACTATTTGAAGAGCTTGATATACAGTGGATTCCAATTAATTGGGACACATAAGGACCAGTACATTTTGGCCCAATTAAAGCAGCTGCCCCAATTAGAAGTTTCATGGAAATAGTTAAAAGGTTATGAATAAGACAAACTACCAATTTAGCTAAATAACAAATTATGTATTTAAAATTAAAATTAGAACAGTTTTATATAGTACAGTAGTTAAACTATTACTGCAGTATTATATAAAACTGTGTATTTGTTCCTAATAGTTATCAGCAGAGGAATTCATTCAGTGTTCTTTTGATTGGCAGCAAATGAACAAAATCAATATTGAACACAAGTGCATGCAGCTGGCACTATTTTAAAAAACTGTTCACTCTAAGCATGGTGTGTCAAATGGCCATACAAGTGCATGTGACTGACGCTAGTTAGAAACTGTTTAGCAACAGTCTCCTGCCCAATTAAGCGGCTTAGTGTCCCAAATAAATAAAAGTAATCCTGGCTGTTTTCTTGATTGTTTTTTGTTCTTTAAAGGTTGTCCCAAATAAGTGGCTGCCCTGATTAATCAAGCCCAACTAACCAGAATCCATTGTAATTTCAAAATAAACTAGAGCACCCAAAACACTATATACAAAATGAAAATCAAAGACTCCCTGCAAATGCTGGAAATCTACATAAAGTTCAAAATATGTATACAGTATACCACATTTGAGATTCATCTCCTTTCAGCCAGCCACAAAACAAAAAAACCCAAAAGAGCCCATAAAAACAAAAGAAGACCTTTGAACGTCCAACGTGCAAAGAAAAAAAAAAGACCAAAATGCTAGAAACACTCGGGGCAGGTAACATTTCTCAAAACAGAAGCAGCATTATCATTCTGTGTCCAATACCTTTTGTCAGAACTGGGAAAGCGATGATTATTTCGTACAGCAGCCTGGCAAACATAGTGTGCAGATTGCTCAAAAGTAGGGAGTTGCAGACTGCAAGGAGGGTGGCAAGATTAGTGCTTTTGTTTTGGAATAAAATGAAAACTGTAAAGAGATTTGTGACCTTCAAACAGATGTTGAAATTCTAGAGGATTACAGGAGGTGGGAAAACCAATGTTTTAATCATGCAGATGATGACATAATGCATTTTAAAAATTTATGATGTAATGTCATGTGATGTACTTAAAGGTAGCTCTTTATCAAAAGGCATATTAAATAGGCCCTGATGAGAAGCAGACTGCTGTCAAATCTGTGGAACATCACACTATCTGTTTTTAACTAAAATTAATGTAGGTCATCTGAAAACCTTCCCCCAAGTATGTTTCTGAAATCTTATACCTTCTGAAATTAATTATTTTATAGAATTTATTTCTATGTCATTTATGTTCGTGTGGCAAATGGTCTGGATGACCTACTAATAGAGATAAATGCATTAAGATAATGCATACACGAGGAAATCTGCAGATGCTGGATATTCAAACAACTGTCCTGATGAAGGGTCGACAGTGCTTCTTCCTAATAGATGCTGCCTGGCCTGCTGTGTTCCACCAGCATTTTGTGTGTGTTGTTTTAAGATAGAGCATACAATGGCAATTTGAAGCATAAATCATGTATCTACAATTATGGGTGAGATTAATAAACTTAGTAAAATAGTTTGAAAATACTAAATATGTGATTCTTTGGGTGCATTAGTTTACCAAAAAGTGTAGTTTTTCAAATATATTTCAGTTGTTATGTATGTGAAATTAGATAGGAATAATAGTTGTCTTATTATTAAAATAACTGAAGCAAACTCACACAATGTTGTTTTGATCTTTCAGCTATTCAGTTATTCTGCTATTCACCTTTGCTATAGAAATTTTCCCTTTTGCTATTTTGCTCTCCATACTTTAGGCCATTTTCACAGCAGAACATGATTGATAGCATGGCTCTCACGTGATTTTGATCAAGGTCACTCATGGTCTAGCAGAGAAGTGGAAAGGTTTGCTTGTATATTTTTAGCTGTTTACTTGCAAAGTTATCTGAACATTCAACAACCATGAGACGTAGGAACAGAATTGGGCTATTCAGCCCATCAGGTTTGCTCCATCATTTAATCATGGATTATTTATTATCCCTCTCAATTTTATTCTCCTGGTTTTTCCATTATTAATCAAGAAATTATTGATTTCTGCTTTAAGTATACCTAATGACTTGGCTGCCACAGCCATCTATGACAAAGAGTTGCACAGATTCACCTCCCTCTAGCTAAAGAAATTCCTCCTCATCTTTGATCTGTAGGGGCATCCTTGTATTCTGAGTCAATACTTGATAGGTTTCAATGAGATCATAATGATGTATTCCATATTTCAAACAGAGACTAATGAAGAACTCAGAATGTATGTTTTCCATTCTAGATCACAGTGAAACATATTAGGATGTAGGTTTTCTGCGCAGTGGCTCTCAGACTGTGGGCCATATAGCCTATTCATTGCAGGCAGTGCGACTTCCTTTTAAGTTAGGTTTATTTTAGCAGTAAATATTATTATTCTTTGCTCCTTGTCGAATGTCTAGCACATATATTAAATGTAAAAATGATGTACTACAAGATATTTATTTGCATTGTGGTTAGATTCTTAAAAATCATTAATCATTAATCATTTGGGTGTAGCCCATATAATACGGGATGCAATTGTAGTCCAATGAGGCAAATAAGTTCAGAGTCACTAGTAAGGGAGTGGACATCCTTGCAGTATTTTACACTACTAGCTTTTTTGTGATTTTAAAAAAAAAAATCCTTAGCTGTGAGTATTGGCAAGCAATTAAATGTGGGCATATAAGCACCCCTATTTGATGCTAACCTGATACCCAGTTTTTTTCAACAAAAGCTGCTTATCAAGATTGGACACTTTCATTAAAATTAGTTTATTATTGTCATGTTCTGAGAAACTGTACAAACTGTTGCATTCTGTTCATACAGGTCAAATTACACAACGAATTGAATAGAACAAGTTAAAACAATAAAGCAGAATAAAGTGTTAACAGATACAGAGAAAGTACACTGGAGGTAAACAATGAAGGACAAGTTCATACAATGTAGATTATGAGGTTAAGAGTTAGTTTATCTTGTCGTACTAGGGAATCATTTAAAAGTCTTACAATACCACAGCAGAAGCTGTCCTTGAGGCTGGTGGTACATGCTTTCAGGCTTTTGTATCTTCTGCCCATTGGGAGGAAGGAGAAGGCAGAATGTCCGGGGTGGGTAGGGTCTTTGATTATGCTGGCTGCTTTACTGAGGCAGTGAGAAGTATGGAGTCTGTGGAGGGGAGGCGAGTTCCCATAATGTGTAGAGCTGTATCCACAACACTGCAATTTCTTGCTGTTGTGGGCACAGCAGTTGTCATACCAATCCTCTTTCCTATTTCCAGGATACCGAGTCTAATTTTAGCAGACTGTTGCCTTGGCTAACTCAGCACAATCCAAAGGAAAAGTTGGCTTCCCGCTGGTCTAATGGTGTCTTGGCTATTTATGTAGGTATATTTTATTCACTCAGTCATTAGGTCAATTTATATGTATATTATTTTACTATCATTTACATTTATTATCAGCAGTGAATATATAGTCTTGCCATGAGTGAAGAGCCTATTTGAAATAATATCTTTAGCACTAGTCCATATTCTAATGTGACTTGTTCATCCAATAAAGCAAAGTGACAAGAATTATAGTATCTAGAATCACAATTAAAATTGCCATGGTACAGAAAGGAACCTATTTCACCTATTGAGTGTATGTATTCTGGCTCACAACCGAGCAATTCAGTCAGTCCCAATACCTATCTCTCCACAACACTATAACTTGTTCTTCCTTGAGTGCCTATACAGTTCTTTTTTTTAAAGTCCTAATTTATTCTGTTTCCACCTCCCTTACTGAGAACAATGTTTAGATCATAGATTCTTGGGTTTCTTTAAGAAAAAGGATTTTCTTTGTGTCTTGTCTACAACTTTAAATTTGGGCCCTACAACCTTGAATCACCTATTAATAAGAATAGTTTCCTGTCACTTCCTCTATCTAAACCAACCATTACTTTCAACAACTCTATTAACATTTTTTTACACAAGGGGAATAAGCATCCCACTTTAATCTTGCAGTTGAAGTCTCTCAATCCTTGAAACCATTCTATGAAATTTTTTCCACACCCACTCCAAATCCTTCACATCTTCTCTAAATTTATGTGACCAGAATTGGATACGAGTAATTAAGAGTTGTAAGTTAATTGTTGCAGCAATTTTTATTCAGTCTTGCAGATTTTGGTAGAATCCAAAATTTCTGAGGTATAGAATATATGCCACTATAGGAAATAAGGACCTTCTGGTCTTACTGTATGTTGGTAACAGTAGCAGTACCTAAGTATTAACTTAGTTGTCAGGAGCATGAAAGTGTAAATATTACTTGTAGAGGTGAACTTATCCAACTGTTTTTGAAAAGGTATACGCCTCTTTATGGCAGAGTGATGAGAAATATTTATAGTGCAGCAGTTAAGCACCTGAAACGTGAGTGTACGTTGAAAAAGGAGCTTCATGTATGGTTTGTTCATTGGACATAAAATGGGTCTAATTCGAGTTTATGTCGGGTCGGAAGAGTAGCTAAAGTGATCTGTTATCAGTTTCCTCATGATTCACATCATTAGAGTACTTAACGCTGTCGAGTTGCAACCAAGATTAAAGAGTCATCTGATAGAGCTGATATTCCATAAACAGGATTATATTTAAAAATCCTATAAAACTGTAGATTTATTTATTGCCTACAATGTTACACATGAATAGATTTTGCAGTTTTAAAAATGACACTTCCCCTTCATCTGCATTTTTATATGAAAATGTTTTTAATATGCATTCAGATGACTGAATAGTGAATGTTTTGCTTACCAGAGTAAACGAGTGGGACAGTTGCACAGTGTAAAGATAAGCTCTTCAGCCCACACAGTTCATGCTAACTCTCTAGTACCTGTCTTTACCAATGCCATTTTCCAGCACTTGGCTCTAAGCCTTCCACGACTCGATGATTCAATTGCTTGTCTATATATTTCAACACAATGACTTCAAAGAAGGACAGTTTTACATTTTAAGCCTTCTTTGTGAGTACAAATATTAAAAATCCTACCTGCTTTTAGAGGACAAAACATTCCCCTTGCTCCCAGGCTGTACCACTTGATGAAACCATATACTCTTCACAATATTTCACACTTGGTTGTAGTTTTAGAATGCCCACATCTGTCTGTTTGAATTATATATGGGCAGTGTAATTGCTGCAGATGAATTATTTCAATGTGTTCAGTTTTGTTGAATTTTGTTTATTCAAATCAACATGAATCTTACTGACTTAAATCTCAATAATTCTTCAAGTCCTACATTTGTGCAGCTAAATGAGGGGGGAGGGGTGACATTCACCAGTATTTCTCTTCCTTAACTCCATCGTTGAATATCAGAAACATTAGACATAATGTGGAATACCTCCCAGATGAGCATAGAAACCAAGGCTCTATCTCCAGATGGTTAGGGAGTTATTCTGGGGTCAGTGCCTCAACAACATGCACCTGAGGCCGATGCCAATGCATCTGGTTACTACGGGTAGTGGGTCTGCGAGATCGTGGTCTGAGACCAGAGCAGGTAAGCACAGACAGGAGGAAGCTGTGTTAGGAGCCGGGCTAGGCCCACATGAATTACTTGACTGAAGCTCAAAGAGTGAGAACAAACTGAGTGTTTCAAAAATGTGGTCTGGCAATCTTGGATGGATCTTTGCTTAACGGTAGTAATTTGTGAGTTTCACTTTATATTATTATTTCACAAACATCCCAAAATACCAGGGTGAGAGAAGTCCTAGGATCATGTTCCCATAACCTGGAAGAACATGAAAGAGAAAATGTGGCTAGAGATTGAGAGGACTGGTATTGTGGGAGAATGAGGGAAGATGCTTGATCTGGGAATGGGACACTGGGTGACCTGTATTTAACTAACTAGGTGTGGCAGATTGAGGAAGTTTAAGGTAGCATGATGCAAGAGTTGGACTGTGGAAAGAGGGCCAGGCAGTGAAGTGTTAATGAATATCAAATTACACTTGGACTAATTTGGTACTACTGAAAACTACTCATCTACTCCTAACACAGCACTTCACCCGTTTTCTCCTGCCCAAGATTCTGCCTTGCCGTTTTCACTATCAACAATGCTTGACTTGTTCCTGTCCTTTAGATTTTAGTGCTATTAATGAGTGGTAAAAGATCTGTTCATATTCCAAAACAAAAACCTGTGAGGTTTATAAACAGATTGTTTTATGTAGAGCTGCTATGTTATTTTTCTGGGCCTGTTGGTGCTTGTCTATTTTTGGCTTGGATTGCTATTCTCCAAAAGCTGATTTTTGCCAAGCATAAACTTTCTCTTTCCCTCTCTCTCTCTCCTCTATCCCTTGCCAAATGAAATGGTGTTAGCACTAGCGACAGGAATAAATATCAGTAAACATGAAATTTTCAACTTCAACATTCGGAGTAAATTTATTATCAAAGTCAGCATATACAACCCTGAGATTCATTTTCTTGCAGCTAGCGAATAATAATTTTTGTATAATTATACTTGATAATTTTTATATTGTTGCATAGTAATCAGGCTTAATGCTAATGTTAAAATTGTGCTACTTTAAGAGTTAATGCTTAAGTTGTTCTTTGTCTTAAGTGTGGTCTATTTTGTGCAACTTTACATTACAATCTTGTGTGTCTGGAATCTTTTTGACATGGAGATTATTCACGGTCTCTCTCAACATCTAAGGCTTGGGCTCTTTCTGGGCAGTTCTGCTTATCTCTGCTACATGTCAGTTGGCTGTTCACTGCTTTATGAGAGCTTCCCTTGCACAAAGATGATTTTTTTTTGTGCTGCAATGATTTACGTCAGTCAGCTTGTTCAGGTCCCATTGACCCTCGCAAACTATTTTTATGCCAAGGGCCAATACCATTAAGCAAGGGATCCATGCACCCCAAGTTGGGAACCCTCTCCCTCCTATTATTCAGTCACTACACAGAGCTGCAAAAGTGTTACTTGAATTGTGGAATGTCCCTTTAAGAGCTGCTGGTAAAGATTTCTGAGAAATTGCAACATATTATTAGGAAACATTGTGCTAAAACTGGCAATCTGTTCAATATTACACAGTGACATGGGAACACCATGCTGTGAACCTGGAAAATTAAGGGGTTTTTTTGTGTTAAGACTTCAAAGACAACTTTAAGGTGCTCTTTTACTGCTGAAAAAAATGGGTGGAGCAATTGCTGCACTTTTGAATTTTATATTCAGTGCAATGAAACATGAGAGAGAAGCTCATCCTTTATAACATCATTAGTGACTTTGCCAATGGATGTAGACCATGCAGGCAGCCAGAATCCCCACATATATGCCCAGGAATTCAATTATTTCCAGAATTTTAGCATTTTAATTGTCTCTCTCAACTGATGGGTGGGTTGAAGGTAAATAATACTTATGAAGAGATCTTGCTCTATGTAGTTTTTTTTTGGAACAATCTTTGATGACAGGAATCTAATCTTAGATATGCTAATCATGGTCCTTATCTGATTAATCACCTAGTGGACTTGTGGTATATATTTTAAAAGCTGCAGATAGTGATACTGTATTTGTCAGCTTGAATAAAGGTGACTGGGTAATTTCCCTGTCAATCAAGTTTGGTGCAATACTGTTATAAAATGGCTAAGATTGCTATAATGCACGTAATTTACCTGCAACTCTCCTCCATTCATTGGGACTTTTTGAGAAATTGCTTTGCTTCTATTGGGAGTAGTTGATGTAGTTTCTGTTCCCACCACTGTTCAAAGAGACTCCATTTTCATAATAGATCGACTTTATTGTATTTTAGAGAGAGAGAGAGAGAGAGAGAGACACTCACTCACTGGATGTCAGTTTTGCCATCCAGTGTTGTTTGGAAAAGTGTAATCCACTCTCCAAACCACACCCTATGAATGTGAATTTCTCCACAATAGTTTATTCAGGTTTTGAATATTGTACACTCAAAATGTAAAATGCCTCAGAAATAACAAAGTTGAGATAGGTTGTAAAGTTTTTTGTTTACAGCCTATCTCAACTTTGTATTTCTGAGGCATTTTACATTTTGGGTGCATAATATTCAAAACCTGAATAAACTATTCAACCATAACTCTTGTGCTGTGGAAGTTCAATCAAAGGATCTTCATTAACTCTCAAAGCCATATTTTCTGTCTGACAGCCAGTTATTCCACATTGATATGTTGTTTTTATGTGTTAGATTCTTCAGTTTTTAATCATAACTTTTTGTGTGAATGCCATTAAAATTATGAGAATGTTCTATTTAGTCAGAAATAGGTGGAGAATATTTTTTAAGGTGGTAGTGAGAATGAATATATTTGTTAATAGAGAAAATTACATGTTGTCCTTGATGCAGAGAAGATTTGATAGTGATCGTGAAGATAAGGAGGAAACTGCTACTTACAGAAGAAATATGTATGAGACATAAGGTGATCACTAATGATTCACTTATCAACGTGAGAAGGGTTTTTTTACTTGTTCAGTTAGTCTGGAATTTGCTAAATTAGAGCTTGCAATTTAGAGTTACAATGCACAGGCATGGTGAGATTCAAATTTAATAACAAATTCAAGAAAGGGTTGGGTAAAAGTACATGAATGTGACAGGTAGGATAGGTTTGTAGCACATGTTTTGGGTGCTATCATTACAAATGTTATTTATTGTACATTCTCTCTGAGACAGTGTGGTTTTTCTGAGCGCTCTGGCTTCCTCCCACATTCCTAAGATGTACAAGTTAGTTGGTTAATTGGTCACACGCCTGTAGTTGTGCTGTTATCTCTAAACAAAAATTTAAATACTAAATCGTGTTGGCCCAATACTGGTGAAAATTCTGACAAATAATCTAGAAAATATTGCCCAATACTGGTGAAAATTCTGACAAATAATCTAGAAAATATTGCCGCTTTCTGAACTTGATAATGAATTCAACAATTTCAGTTAACTTTCCTCATTTGTATCCGAACCAGAAATACATTTAATTTTTTGGACAACAGATTGATTTTTGTGCACTGTGTAGATGAAGTAACATTTACCATTTTTCCTCTTGTTTGAAAAATTTGGAGAGACTCCATTTTAAAATATTAGGAGCACAACAAAAAGGTAGTGTAAAATGAAATCTGCTGCTAATCATCCTTTGCAGTTCATACCTCCTTTTCTGTGTCAGCTTTCATTGTTGCTTTAAAATTTTAAATTTTGATTTGGCTCCCAGGCCTTACACAGATGACACCTGCCCTGTATTTTCGGCATTAATAATTTTTGTTTTGATTCTGTTATTTGTAATTTAATTCTTCTACTCAGTGTATCCATGTTTTACTTCTTCAGGCTGACCCAATTTGAAAATGTGTCTTGATTGCCATGTTAGCTATTTTAAATGTGCTGTCTCTCAGGAGGCATCATCCCTTTGTCTCCTTGCTGCAGCTATACCTTTTTGTGGAAGATCAACTTAATAAATGCTCGGAGATAGTGTACCATTTTCCTTTCGCAACAATAGCTCCTTTTGAATCATGATAATCATACACGGCAGCCGTAGTACTTTATGGAAATTAAATAATTCAATTGGTCTTACAACCCTGCTTGTCTTTGGGGAATTTTCCATGCCTGATGTTTCCCATTCACTTTTGAGTATTTTGGTTGAATCTATGTTCAGTGCTTTTTGAGACACTGTTTTCCATCAGGAAAAGGCTTCCTTTGCTCCTTTCCTCTTGCTCCTAAGCTTCCTTGACTAACAAAGGTGGGTGGGCTCAACTATTGCTCAGGATGTATTTGAAAATTTCTTGCTTAATTTGCCTTAAAATGTCTATAAATTTAAAATGTAATTCAATTGTTTACGAACTCCTTGCCTACTTTTGTAAATTCTGTCAAATTTTCCATTTCTGGGTCTGCAATCTTTTTGTTTCAGATATTTGTTGCATTTTACTTATGTGTGCATGCATATGAGAGAGAATCCTTCCAGGTAATGTGATGAAGAGTTTGAGAGAGGAGGAAGAATAAAGGCAATTTCCATCATGACTGGGGATGGAAGACTGCTGAAGGCGGATTGATTCAAAATGAACCCTAACCAGTTTTCCTTGTTTATTCTTGTATTTTGGATTAATTAAAATTTCCAGTAATTATAGATGTTGTTTTATTAATACCACATGTACCAACAAGCAGCGAAAAGCTTGTCTTGCATGCTGTTTATACAGTTCAAATCAATTTGCATTGCATAGAGCTAGAATGAGGTAAGACAGTAACAATGCAGAATAATGTGCAAAGGCTACTGAAAATATGCAGTGCAGGTAAATGGAAAAAGTGCAAGATCACAGTGAGGGCAAGAGTCCATCTTATCATGCAAGAGGTCCTTTTAAGAATTGATAACAAATATATAAAGTTGACCTTGAGCCTAATAGTAGGTACTTTCAGCCTTTATATCTTCTGCCCAATGGCAGTGAGAAGAAAGGATGTCCACGGTGGGTGGGGTCTTTGATTATGCTGGCTGCTTCACTGAAGCAGTGAGAAGTATAGACAGAGCCCATCGAAGGGAGGCTGGTTTCTGTGATAAACTTCCTGCAGTTTATTGTGGTCATGTCCACAGCAGTAGTCACACAACAATTTCAGAATGAGTCATGGAGACTCTGACATAGAATCAATCCAGCCAAACTGATTTGGTAGGAGAATAGAAAGGCATTCTTACGAATGCCATGGCTTTCTGAGAGCCATAAGGTTATAGCGCAGGACAGGCCCCTTGGCTCAACTCGCCTATACTGACCAATGAGCCCATCATTTGCCTATCTTTGGCCCCTTTTCTTCTAAACCTTTCCTATTCATTTGCTTAACCAAATATCTTTTAAATGTTATTATACCTTCCCTCTGTGTGAAGAAGTTTCCCTTCAGGCCCCTTTTAAAGTTATCCCTTAAACCTATACCAGCTGGTTTTTGGTTCCCTATCTCTGGTGGAAAAACTGTGCACATTCATCCTATCAATACTTCTTGTAAGTTTATACCCTTTTGTCTCCTATTATTCAAGGAATAAAGTCCTAGCCTGCCCTACTCCTCTCTGTTATCAAGCCCTCAAGTCCTGGCAGCATTCTCAAAAAACTTATTTTAAGTAGTTCAAAATGTAATACATTAGTACAAAAGGACATATGATTTTTCACTTCCTCAAAACATAGCATTTTGATTTCGTCTCAGGATGTGGCTTTGTGGATATTCTAGAGAGGTTGCTGTTCTCGTAAGAGCAGAGGAGGTGATTGACAAAGGGAATGAAAGAAAATCACCTTGGACATTTATGGTAAGGGTTTGGAAAGCATTGCGGTGGTCGTAGAAGGAGATGAAAATTCACTTCTATCTAAAATGGGAGAATTTTCAGGAACATGGGGAGTAGGTGCAGCTGGTCTATTTGCATAGTAGGAGAACTGGACTTAACCCATCTGATCTATTGCTGATCCCAGCGGAGGAATCCCTATCAGTCCCATTCTCCAATTTCCTTGTCTTGGCAATTTATTCTCTCTCATCAACTTCCATTGAATTTGCTTTTACCAGTTGCCAGGTAAGAAGCTGGAGTACATAGAGGATGGTCACGGGGGAATGCAAGCTCCACACTAAAGGAAAGGAGGGAACTCTGGTTTCTGGAGCTAAAAGGCAGCAGGGCTAACTGTCCTATGTCAACTCCAGATTTCTCTTGGAATAAGGCTGGGAGAGACTCGACCGATCAAATGGCCTCCTTCCATTCTGATTACAATAACATAGAAGTTTATGGTCGTTGCTGATTATTCCAGATTTATTTAATTATTTGGAACCAAATTCAAATACAGCTCTCTGCAACAGCGGTTCAGGGATCATAATGCTGGGCCAGTAATTTAACCACAATCCACTGTGCACTTTATTGACCACACCAGCTGCTTTTTTAACTGTCATCCTCAAATATTTTTGCTGAAGCAACTGCAAAGATATTTTGTTCATTTTGGACTCTCATTCACACTCTGCACTAATTGAATAGTTGGAGTAGGGAAAAAGGGGTGCCATTTTGGGAGGCTGTAATCGATAGGGGTTTCATCGATTGGTGTTGGAACCCCCAGTTCAGTGATGTGGCTGAGGGAACAACGGTAATATGATTTAATTATGTGTGGTGATTGGCCATTGGTGTAGTGACATCCCCACCAGACTTTGAGGCGAGTGGTCCAAGTTCAAATCCGGCCGGCTCATTGCACGCTTTCCATCCATGCTGGATTGGAGCACCACAACATGCGGAGAGGAACAACAAGAAGATATGGTGATATTCAATGATTCCTTAGTATGATGAGATTGACTTAACCTCACAACCTACCTCATTATGATGTTGCATCTTATTTACCTGTACTGCACTTTCTCTGAAAGCAGTTCTGCTTTCTGCTATTATACCTTGTTTTCTCTCAATGTACAGTGTCATGATCTAGTCTGTTATCAACAGCAGCCAAGACTACATGTGACAGTAAACTAATTTCAATAATATATCCAGGGCTGCTGAATATGCAAAGCTCAGCAGGAATGTGGTCTGTGAGGGGCCCCAAGTGGTTCAAATAGGCTATGAGTGGGTGGACACAGGAAATGTATGGAAAACATGAGACTATTTTTGTTTTAAAACATTAGAATGGTGATGTCTTTTTTTAAATGGTGAGAGATGGTTTTTAGAAGGACACAATTTCCACTCAAATCACTGAAAGGTGACCTGCAAGAATACCAAGTAATTAGAAAGGCAAATGATTTGCTGACCTTTATTGCAAGAGGATTTGAATACAAGGATGTTTAATCCCCCGTTCTACACTCTATACATGTGACTGTGTTGCTAAGCACAGGTCCAGTGCTGTATACAAATTCCATGATAGCACTATTGTTGGATGAATTGCAGGTGGTGCTGAGTCAGCATGTTACTGCGCACATCGCCTTTGTGGCCACGCACCTGGAATTTTCTTTTATATAAACATTGCTTTAAAATGCCAATGTTCAGGCTACGTTTATTAAAAAAAAATAATTAATTAATTAACTGATTGCTGTTCAGAGCAAATAATTGGTCTGCGCAGCTGTTTTTAAAAAAAAAAGTTGGAGGGAACTTTGGTCAGTGTGCAGGAGTGAGCTAGGACACCTGGTTGAGTGATGCAGTACCAACAACCTCTTGCTCAATGTCAACAAAACTAAAGGATCTGACTGTTGACTTCTGGAAGGGGAAGGAGAGCAAGCACGTGCAAGGCCACGATGGTGGATTAGCAGTGGAGAGAGCCAGGAGCTTTAAATTCCTGTGCTTTAACATGTCTGATGTCCTGGGCCCAGCTCACGGTTGTAGTCACAACATAGGCATACGTTTGTCTTTAATAATTTAGAAGGTTAGGTGGTTTGACTTGTTATTGAATACTCTTACCAAACTTCTATTGTTAATTGTGTTCTGGCCAGGTGCATCATGGTCTGGTACGGAATTTCAAATGTGCAGGAACACAAGAATCTGCAGAAGGTAGTGGATTCGACATAATACATGACAGGCATATCGCTCTTCGCCTTTGTTAGTGTCCACAGGAGGTGCTGCCTTCAGAAGGCAACATCTGCTATCAAACATCCTCACCATTAGAAATGCCAGTTACCATCAAGCAGGAAATACAAAAGCCTGAAGCTTCTCACCACCACATTCAAGAACAGCTACGTCCTTTCAAACATTCTTGAACCAACCCTCACAACTTTAGTCACTACATGTCTCACAACACTATGAGCACTTTGCACTATAGAGGACATTGTTTTTCTTTGTTCTAGTTGTGTTGTATAATTTAAGTTTAATTTGTTTTTTTTGTGTGAATGTTGTATTTCTAATGCTATACGCTTGTGATGCTACTGCAAATAAGTTCTTCATTGTACCTGTGCATACATGTACTTATACATATGACAATAAACCTGACTTTAAATATAGTTGTCCTTTTTATGTTATATACCGCTCTGGGGAAATTACATTTAAAATGTTGTATACTTGTCTAGTTTCCCTACTTAAGGAAAGTTATACTCAGTGGCCACTTTATTAGGTACAGAAGTGGAACCCAGTGTGGCCTTCTGCTGCTGTAGTCCATCCATTTTAAGGTTTAATGTGTTCTGCATTCAGAGATGCTGTTCTACACACCACTGTTATGAGGTATAGTTAGTGGAATTATTGTCGACTTCCCGTCAGCTTGAGCCAGTCTGGCCAGTCTCCCGTGACCTCTCTCTTTAATGAGGCATTTACATCCACAGAACTGCCGCACACTGGACTTTCTTTTAGTTTCTCACATCTTTCCCTGTAAACTCTAGAAAATCCCAAAAGGTTATCAGTTTCTAAGATACTCAAACCACCCCATCGTGCACCAACTCTGGTCAAACTCACTCCATTCTGATAATTTAGTTTGAACAACAACTGAACCACTTGACCACGTCAGTGAAGCATACAAAATTCTGGTGGGGTTCAAGCGCAGATGCCTGCTTGATACTTCTCCTGATTGCAATATGTTGCCATTATGCCAACACTGTACTGAAATATAGGACTGGCCATCCAGGACATGACTATGAAGAAGTCCCTTTACATAAAGGCTAGCAAATCTTTTGATTTCCCCACCAGCTGGCTGTGGATGCTGGGTCATTGCATATGTTCAAGGCAGAGAAGTTAAGTTTTGGATGTTACTGGAATCGAGGAATATGGTGTTGAAGCAGGAATGTGAAGTTGAGGTGGACAACCATGAACTTGTTGAATGATGGACTGTCCATGTGGGGCCAAATGGACTACTCTCACTGTGGAAGTTAGTCTTGGCATTGACTGGGGTAAGAATATTGGCCTGATGTCAAGGGAACTCCCTGGTCTTCAAAGGAATAGTGAATGAAGGACTTTTTGTATTCATGTGAACAGATGCACTGAGTATTGGTTCAATCTCTCATTAAAAATGTGGCACCTCTGGCAATGCATTAGTGCCTTATTACTGCACTGGAATGTCAGTTTAAGTCCCGAAGATAGACTCTGTTGGAGAAAAGAATGTGAGGAATAATTTGCAGGAAGTTGTACCCTAACAATTTATCTTAAACTGATGTTGAGGATTTAATCAAACAGTACTAATTATGTTTAATTGCAAATGCAAGCACATTGAAACCCCAATTTACCCATGTTGTGTTTTATTACTTGTGCTACTGTCAAACTATTGACAGCTGGACTATTGCCATAACTCCTTACGTATTTGTTAATGAACTGTCAGTGTTTGCAGTATTGCCTACAATATTTAACCTTCAAAAAATCTGGGTGGCCACTGATCAAGTATATCAAAAAAGCTTTATTTCTTTTCCTTTTGTAGTTTAGTGAAATGTCTTGGTCAATTGTAAGTTCTTTTTCAAAGTCTTATATGTGAACAGTCATGTTTTTGGCATTATTTTATGGTTGTGTTTCTTGTGAAAATTGACTTTGTAAACTTGAGTTCTGGGGGTGGAAAAGAAAAGAAATTGTATTATTTGTTTAACAGGTTAATTAAACTAAATCTCATTAAGGCTGTTTAATTTTGTATTTCAAATCCAGCAATACAAGAAGAAAGTTTACAGTTCATTAAATGATCAGCTGGAAAGTTAGACAGAGTATTGGCAAATAGCTTCTCAAAGTCCGAGGTGAAGGAAGCATCTTGGGAATTCAAGTAGGGGTAGGACATGGGAAATTGTAGGGCACTAAATAATCTAGGTGAGCAGCGATACAGTATCTAGGATTCAAAGTCCTTAATTCCTTGAAAGTGACAATGCAGGTGAATATGGTCATAAAGAATGCAAGTGGCATGCTTGCCCTAATGGGTTGTGGCACAGAGGGTTGGGTTGTAGTGTTGCAACTTTACAAAGTACTGCTTAGGCCATACTTGAGTGTTGTGTGTTCTGGTTGCTAACCAAAGTTGGGCTGTGATTGATGAGGTTCACCAAATGTTGACTGGATTTTAGACGTTGGATAGGCTGGGCTTGTTTTCCTTGGAGAAAAGGTAACTAAAGAGTGAACTGGTGGAAGTAAACAAAATTAAGAGTGGTGTAAATAGGGCAGATAGTCAAAAATGCCTGCTAATGACAATAGTGAAAGGGCTTAGTTTTAAGATAAATAATAGAAAATTTAGAATAATCAAATCATACAGCACACCAGCAGACACTTCAGAACCAACTCGTCAATACTGTGATTCATGCCTGTGCTAATGCCATTTGCTTTCATCAGACCCATATAAGTACATGTTCAAATGAATTTTTGTATGTTGTAATTGTGTCTGCATCTACCAACCCAAAAGGAGAAATTAGGAGAAAGTTTTTTTTGTAAATTATATATGGAATGCATTGCCAATAGAATCATATACAATTACTGTTTAAGAGGCATCTTGACAGATATTTAAAGAGGTAATGGTCCTAATGTGAACTAATGACATTGACATAGATGGACAAAATTGTCAGCATATACCTAGAGGCCCAAGGGCCATTCCTATGCTGTACAATTGACTCCAACTCTATGGTTATATTATTCAGTTATAGTCCTAGAGCATAAACGGATCCTTTGGCCCATCCAGTCCATGCCAGCCTCGTCTTCTGCTTAGTCCCATGTTCTCGCACCTGGACCACAGCCCTCCATACCATTCTCATCCATGTACCTATACAGACTTCTCTAAAATGTTACAACTGTACTCATGTTCATCACTTCCACTGGCAGCTTGTTCCAGACTCACATCATCCTCTGAGTGAAGAAGTTCCCCCACAGATTTCCCCTTAAATGTTTCACCTTTCACACTAAACCTTTAGTTCGAGTCTCATCCAATCTGAGAGGAAAAAAGCCTTGAGCATTCACCCCATCTATACATGATTTTTCCCTTGTTTCTCGCACTCCAGTGAATAAAGTCATAACCATTTCATCCTTTCTCTGTAACTCAGGCCCTCAAGTCCCAGTAACATCCTTATAAATTTTCTCTGCTCTCTTTCAAGCCTATTGGTATCTTTCTTGTAGGAAGGTGTCCAGAACTGCACACAATACTCCAAACTCGGCCTTCAATGTAACATCCCAACTGCTGTACCCAGTACCCTCATTTACGAAGGCCAATATCAGAATCTGGTTTAATATCACTGTCATATGCTGCAGTATGTGTTTTGTAGCAGCAGCGCCATGCAATACATTTAAAAAATAACTATAACTTACAACAAGAAATAGATTATTAAATAAGAAAAGTAAATGATCAGTGAAAAAGGAGAGCAGAGATAGTGAGATGATGTTCATGAGTTGGTTCTAAAGCTCCTTTTGCAACCCTGTCTACCCATGTCGCTACTTCCAAAGAATTTTGGGTCTGTATTCCTGAGTTCCTTTGTCAGGCCACGTACCTTGTGCTCTATCATTCACTGTGTAAGTCTTATCCTGGTTTGACTCCCAGAGTCCAACCACCTCACACGTGCCTGCGTTAAATTACATCTCCAATTTTTTGAGTCTGTTTTCCCAGTTAGTTCAGATCACTTTGCAAGCTTTGATAGTCTTTCTTGTTGTCCACTGTGCACCCATTCTCGGTGTCATCCACTAATCCACTGATCTAGATTGCTACATAATCATCCAACTCATTGATGTAGATGATAAACAACAATGAATCCAGCACCGATCCCTATGATACACCACTTGTCACAGCCTCCAGTCATAGAGGCATTTTGACTGAAGACACTTAGAGTTCCTCCTTAAGTCCATCAGTCAGTAGTTTTTGAAAACCTCTTAAAGCACTTCTCTCAACCTTATTGGGGGAAAAAGAATCTTGTATGGCACTTGCATATTGGACACTAGAGTTGCAAGTAGTGGCTTCTTCTTGCATGTTCTGGGAAGTGAACCAAATCGCTTTTCTTCCCTGGGTGTGAACTCATTGAGGTTTCAAAGCAAGGTGCACCAGTAATTTGGAAACATGATTTCCTGCTGTACCAGAAAGTTGGGACATAATTGAAGTGAGCCTCTGAAATAAGTGAAATTCCTTTATCACTTGGCACGGCTATTACTACAGAATATTGAATTTGGGTGGCAAAGCTAAAAAGGTGAGCTTAAAGTTGTAAAATTACGTGAAACTGAATTATCCAACTTTTTGGCTGTTATTTCTTGAGGTATTCATAGTAGCAATGTGTACTATTCCATTGTTTGAGCTGTCCTGGCTAAACTTTATTTTGTTTGGAGATACAGCACAGTAACAGACCCTTCTGGCCCAGTGAGCCCGCACCACCCAGTTACACCCATGGGACCAGTTAACCTACTAACTCCCACAACTTTTGGAATGTGGGAGATCATAAGATAATAGAGCATTAGGCCATTTGGCTCTTCAACTCTGCCCTGCCATTTCATCATGGGAGGAAACTGGAGCACCCAGAGGAAACCAGTACAAACTCCCTACCAACAGTGGTGGAATTGAACCTGCATCGCTGGCAACTAACAGTGTTACGCTAATTACTGCGGTACCATGATGGATAGAGTTCACCCATCATTTGTGCAGCAACTGCAATGTAGACTTCATCAGCATGTACTGAAGATCACATGACCAGTTTTTGTGCTTCCTGATGTGTACATGCATGAGCTCATACATGTGCAAGGAACTGTTTATAGAACACTATTTTATAATGAACATGTACCATTTTTGAAATATGAAAACTATGAAAACTCCATTGCTCTTCCTGTACTGAGAATATTTGCTGTTTTGGTCCTCTTCCTCCTCCAGCATCTTCAGATTTTCTCCATGTTAACACCTGGCTTCTTTCACTATTGCTGACATCGATGCATGGAAATATTTTAAGAAATAAATCTAATTTCCTTATACAATAAATCAGTTTTAATATCTCCAAATGATGTGAAATTTGACTTTGCAGCAGTAGTACAATGCAATATACAATAATAAAGAAAAAAGCTGTGAATTACAGTAGTAAATAGAATTTTAAAAAGTAGTGAAGTAGTGTTCATGGGTTCAATGTCCATTCAGAAATCAGATGGTAGATGGGAGGAATCTTTTCCTAAATCATTGAGTAAATGCCTTCACATTTCTGTATCTCCTTCCTGATGGTAGCAGTGAGAACAGGGCATGACCTGGGTGATGGGGGTCCTTAATGATGGACACCACCTTTTTGAGGCATTGCTCTTTGAAGATGTCCTGGTTCCTATGGAGGCTAGTGCCCATGATGGAGCTGACTAAGTTTACAACTGTCTGCCTGCTTAATTTGATCCTGTACAGAATCCCACCTATACCAGATGGTGAGGCAGCCTGTTAGAATGCTCTCCACGGTACATCTGTAGAAATTCGAGTATTTTTGGAGACATGCGAAATCTCCTCAAATGCCTAATAAAGTACAGCTGCTGTTGTGCCTTCTTTGTAGCTGCATCAATATGTTTGGTCCAGGTTAGATCCTCAGAGATATTGACACCAAGGAATATGAAATTGCTCACTCTCTCTACTTCTGATTCAATAGACAATAGACAATAGGTGCAGAAGTAGACCATTCGGCCCCTCGAGTCTGCACCGCCATTCTGAGATCATGGCTGATCATTCACTATCAATACCCAGTCCCTGCCTTGTCCCCATATCCCTTGATTTCCCCTATCCATCAGATATCTATCCAGCTCCTTCTTGAAAGCATCCAGAGAATTGGCCTCCACCGTCTTCCGAGGCAGTGCATTCCACACCTCCACAACTCTCTGGGAGAAGAAGCTCTTCCTCAACTCTGTTTTAAATAACTGACCTCTTATTCTCAATCCATGCCCTCTGGTACTGGACTCTCCCAACATCTGGAACATATTTCCTGCCTCAATCCTATCAAATCCTTTAATTATCTTAAACGTTTCAATCAGATCCCCTCTCAATCTCCTCAATTCCAGCGTGTACAAGCCCAATCTCTCCAATCTCTCTGCGTAAGACAGCCCTGCCATCCCAGGAATCAACCTAGTGAATCTACGCTGCACTTCCTCAATTGCCAGAATGTCCTTCCTTAAACCTGGAGACCAAAACTGTACACAATATTCCAGGTGTGGTCTCACCAGGGCCCTGTACAAATGCTAAAGAACATCCTTGCTCTTGTATTCAATTCCCCTTGTAACAAAGGCCAACATTCCATTTGCCCTCTTCACTGCCTGTTGCACTTGCTCATTCACCTTCATTGACTGGTGAACTAGGACTTCTAGGTCTCTTTGCATTTCTCCCTTACCTAACTCGACACCGTTCAGACAATACTCTGCCCTCTTGTTCCTGCTTCCAAAGTGGATTCCTCTGAGGATTTCCTGTTAGCACAGTTTTATAACCGTTAAATAAAATGAATAGGAATTTTCTTTCTCATGATGCTGGTTTAAGCTGGGGGTGGGCGTCAGCCTGGTCGTGAGTAAAGGCAAAGCAGTTAGTTCTGTAGTTGTACATCTCCTGGATCTGGGTATGAACCTGATACAGGGTGATGTCACTGTCAGTTTTTGTGGTTCTCCCTGTGGGTTTTCCTCTGAGTGCTCCAGTTTCCAAAGATGTGCTTGTAAATTGCCCCCTACCTCAGGTAGATGGTTAAGGAATCAAGAAATAAGGGGAGGTTAGTGACTATGTGGGAGGTTAAGTTGCAGGGGAATTCGATTAGGGAGGATGGGGAGAATTGGGACTGATGTAGAGTGTATGTGTGTGTAAAGTGTGATATATGTAATAAGCCTATATCGTGTGTTTGCCACCCCCTCCAGCCAGTAATTGACCTGAAGCATTAATTGGTTTCCAAGCCACAGATGGTACCCAACCACTGTGCATTTCCAACACTCTTTAAATTTTCTCTTCCAAATTTTCCACCAGTACTATCATTGAACTTCATCGCCTAACCACTTAAAAATAGTCATAAACTCAGGTGGCTCTGGGATGCGGGGGTGGGGGGAGGTGAGGTTATAGAGCTTGAGATCCTCTTGCAGCACGAGAGGGTTCTGTAGCAAGTCACTGTGCCTCGTGCTTCATAATGTTGCAAAAGAAGCCTTGAGAAAGTCGCACACTACAGGCGATGCCGTTAAAGGACAATTGTCTATTCTATGGTATTGTATGTGGCATATAGGTCACTACAGGATGATTTAAAATAATGTATAAAATGGGATTAATAGAGCTGTAGTAACCTGACTGTAACCTCGGGCCCTCTCTTCTAAATTTGGTGCCAGGGTTGTGCAGTGGTTAGTGCAAAACTATCACAGCCCAGGGCATTCCAGAGTTTGGAGTTCAATTCCGGTGCCATTCTGTAAGGAGTCCCTGTACTACTTCCTTGTGGAATGTGGGTTTTTTTCCGGGTTCTCCAGTTTCTTCCCATAGTCCAAAGACGTACTGGGTGGGTAAATTGTTTTTTCTAAATTGTCCCATGATTAGGTCAGAGTAGGCTAAGATTAATCAAGTTTATTGGGGTTGTTGGGGCTGCGTGGCTCGGTGGGCCTACTCCACTAAATAAATAAGTAAATCTTGATAATCAAAAATCTTTTTTTTGTAATTTATTTTTTATTGAAGTTCATCATCAAACATTTCCATAAGATGTATTTCAGATATTGTACAGAAATATCACAGTCATATAATATTTATCTGAGATATACACTTGTAGAAAAGAGAGGAAAGAAAGAACAAACAAAAGGAGAAAACTGTACAAGTAGGGAGTGTATTTTTTTTACAATATATTCATTTGTGAGAATAAAATCAGGCCTGTGAGGTGTTATGTAGTTAAACCATTTTCCCAGTATGAATCAAATAGTTCCAACTTATGATTAACATGCTGTTATCTTCTCCATTTTGTAAATATCCATTGTAATTTCCATCCATGTATTTAAGGTTGGGCTCTCCTGTGATAACATTTCCTAGTAAGAGTCTTTTTACCAGCCACCAACGGTATATTCATTAAATATTTATCTCTTTCCAACCATTCTGGAGGTATATATCCAAAATATATGGTCTTACTTTGTAAGGGTATTTCACATTTAATGATGTCTTGTAGGGCATTGTGTATCCCACTCCAATAGTCTTTAATAACAAGGCATTTCCAGAAAATATGATAATGGTTTGCATTTTGATTTCCACAACTTCTCCAGCAAACAAGGAGGTTACTATCATAATGCAACTGCCGGTCTTACATTTAAAAAAAAACCCTGCCCAGGCTTGTGCCCTGGAAACTTTCCAAGGCGCAAATCCACGGACTATCGAGACTGACGGAGGCCTACACACACACAATCATTTCTGAGAGGGTGTAATAAAATATCTTATCAAGTTTTTCCATCCGAACTCCCTCCATTTCAGTGAACTGGTACACTTCCATTGATACCTCCGTATTGTTGTCCATTCTTCCTCCTTCCCTCCTTCCTTCTCCCATTTTGTTTGAATGTGTGAAGTCAAATGTGTTTTAAGATTTGACAAACCCTTATGCATGCTTGAAATGATTCTACTACCGTTATCTGAATTATTATCTGAATAATTTTCCACACATAGACTGGGAAGCCCATACTGTAAAAGGGATGGATGGTTTGAAGTTTGTAAAATGTATGCAGGATAGTTTTTTGCAGCAGTACAGAGAGGTACCTATTAGAGAAGGGGCAGTGTTGGATCTTCTGTTCGGCAATGAAATAGGTCAGGTGATGGAGGTTTGTGTTGGGGAGCACTTCGGGTCCAGTGATCACAGTGCCATTAGTTTCAATATAATTATGGAGAAGGATAGAACTGGACTCAGGGTTGAGCTTTTTGATTGGAGAAAGGCTAACTTTGAGGAGATGTGAAAGGATTTAGAAGGAGTGGATTGGGACAATTTGTTTTATGGGAAGGATGTAATAGAGAAATGGAGGTCATTTAAAAGTGAAAGTTTGAGGGTACAGAATCTTTATGTTCCTGTTAGGTTGAAAGGAAAGGTTAAAAGTTTGAGAGAGCCATGGTTTTCAAGGGATATTGGAAACTTGGTTAGGAAAAAGAGAGAGGTCTACAATAAATATAGGCAGCATGGAGTAAATGAGGTGCTCGAGGAATATAAAGAATGTAAGAAGAAGCTTAAGAAAGAAATTAGAAAAGCTAAAAGAAGATACGAGGTTGCTTTGGCAAGTAAGGTGAAAATAAATCCGAAGGGTTTCTACAGTTATATTAATAGCAAAAGGATAGTGAGGGATAAAATTGGTCCCTTAAGAGAATCCAAGTGGACAGCTATGTGTGGAGCCAAAAGTGATGGGGGAGATTTTGAACAATTTCTTTTCTTCGGTATTCACTAAGGAGAAAGATATTGAATTGTGTAAAGTAAGGGAAACAAGTAGGGAAGTTATGGAACCTATAATGATTAAAGAGGAGGAAGTACTGGTGCTTTTAAGGAATATAAAAGTGGATAAATCTCTTGAGTCCTGACAGGATTTTCCGTAGGACCTTAAGGGAAGTTAGTGTAGAAATAGCAGGGGCTCTGACAGAAATATTCCAGATGTCATTAGAAATGGGGATGGTGCCAGAGGATTGGCATACTGCTCATGTGGTTCCATTGTTTAAAAAGGGTTCTAAGAGTAAACCTAGCAATTAAAGGCCTGTCAGTTTGATGTCAGTAGTGGGTAAATTAATGGAAAGTATTCTTAGAGATGGTATATATAATTATCTGGATAGACAGGGTCTGATTAGGAAAAGTCAGCATAGATTTGTGCGTGGAAGGTCATGTTTGACAAATCTTATTGAATTTTTTGAAGAGGTTACTAGGAAAGTTGACGAGGGTAAAGCAGAGGATGTTGTCTATATGGACTTCAGTAAGGCCTTTGACAAGGTTCCGCATGGAATGCTAGTTAGGAAGGTTCAATCTTTAGGTATTAATAATGAAGTAGTAAAATGGAATCAACAGATGGGAGATGCCAGAGAGTAGTGGTGGATAACTGTTTGTCAGGCTGGAGGCCGGTGACTAGTGGTGTGCCTCAGGGATCTGTACTGGGTCCGATGTTGTTTGTCATATACATTAATGATCTGGATGATGGGGTGGTAAATTGGATTAGTAAGTATGCAGATGATACCAAGGTAGGTGGCGTTGTGGATAATGAAGTAGGTTTTCGAAGCTTGCAGAGAGATTTAGGCCAGTTAGAAGAGTGGGCTGAGAAGTGTGAGGTGCTACATTTTGATAGGAATAATCCAAATAGGACATACATGGTAAATGGTAGGGCATTGAAGAATGCAATAGAACAGAGTGATCTAGGAGTAATGGTGCACAGTTCCCTGAAGGTGGAATCTCATGTGGATAGGGTGGTGAAAAAAACTTTTGGTATGCTGGCCTTCATAAATCAGAGCACTGAGCATAGGAGTTGGGATGTAATGTTAAAATTGTACAAGGCATTGGTAAGGCCAAATTTGGAGTATTGTGTACAATTCTGGTCACCGAATTATAGGAAGGATATCAACAAAATAGAGAGAGCACAGAGAAGATTTACTAGAATGTTACCTGGGTTTCAGCACCTAAGTTACAGGGAAAGGCTGAACAAGTTAGGTCCTTATTCTTTGGAGCGTAGAAGGTTGAGGGGGGACTTGATAGAGATATTTAAAATCATGAGGGGGATAGATTGAGTTGACGTGGATAGGCTTTTTCCAGCTGAAACATAATCTTTGTCCTTTAATTCTCTTCACTATAATCCTTTAACATTCCATTGTTTTTCCTAATTACGTAATATACCTGCATACTCACCTTTTGTGCAGTGGTTCACCCGACCTCCATCCCTGCATCCTAGAACTCTCACCACTCGGGTAATATGCTGCTTTATTTTTCTTGCTAGGAAGGCCAACTTCACACTTCCAGCATTATTTCTGATGAGAAAATTATCTTTTATTTTATTATTTATTTTATTTAGCGATCCAGCTTGTATTGGGCTCTTCAAGCCACACCAGCCAGCAACCTCTGATTTAACCCTAGCTGGCAATGATATGCTTATTCTCCCTTTGCTGGATGTTTGCCCATTACTTTCCCACTCACCCTTTGAATCACCGGCAAACTTAACATTCACCAGAGGTGCCTGCAAGGCAGACTTAATGGGAAAGCTTTAGGGAATATGCTTCTGTTAACTGGGGTGCCTTACATCTGAGGTCACCGACTCAAAATAAGGATTTGGCCATTCAAGACAGAGATGAGACGGAGGTTAGTGAACCTTTGGAATTCGTTACCCAAATAGCTGTGGAGACCCAGTCACCAAATACATTCTAGACGGTGACAAATTTTCAGAGATTAAAGGAATGGGGGGTGGTAGATAGGGCTTTTGCAGAAAAGTGGCACTCTGCCAAAAGATCAGCTGTGACCTCAGTGAATGACAGAACAGATGTGAGGAACTAAATGACCATCTGCTTCTGTTTCTTGTGTTTCACATAGGACCAGAATATGGTGCCAGCTATAACACTTCTTTCGTCTACCAAATGGATGGTATCCATTTTCAGAAAAAATCTCCTGTTCCAAAAGTGCAGTGATCTGTAACTTAGCCTCATTGAAATCTATCTTTCAATAATTTCTTTCATAATTTTCTAAAAGCACCATAATTGAAAACAAATATGCATTTTTCAACAGAAATTCTACATATACAAGTAAATTCTTTTTAAACATTTCATTAAATATAGTTGCGCTGTGTATATCTGCCCTTGGGTTTTCTCGTGTAGATATTTTACTTTTCTGAAGCAGTTCTAAGCAGTAGTCACAATGCTTATACAGGAAAATGCAAGTAGGTCATAAAATTGCTCTCAGTCATATGTTTGCCAACTGAAGCAATACAAAGCATATCTGTTCAACAGCTTTGGGGAAACTAGTTTTTTTTTGTTTGCATTCAGTATGAGGAAAAATATTGTACTTGTGTCACATGGTGAACATTTATCAGCAGCATTTTCAGATTGTGACCTACAGAATACTTTATTTGAGTTGATTATAAATAGGCCTGGAGTTTAACTGTAGGGTAGAAGCACGCAGAGGCTCCTTAAATCATTCATTGTGACCAGTGTTGATTAATTGAGGAACATTATTTAATAATTCATCTTTACAACTAGATCTTTTGAAGCGTTACCCAAGCAATCTCATTGGACAGCTCTTTTCTGTGGGCTTGTGATCTACACAGTTATGCTCTCTGTCTGTCACTGTCCTCTGCCTTTACTCAACCTACCCTTCTTTAACCACCTCCATTTTGCAATATTTTTGTTTCACGGACTTGTTTCCCTTTTAGCCATTATTCTATTCTCATGAACACAAAGGACATGGAAACAGAAGCAGGATAAGGCCAGTCAGTGAGCTCACGGCTGATTGTTATTTTACCTTAGTACCACTTCACTGCACTGACTCCGCTGGCCTTGCATTCAATCTTTTCATCTCCCCGTCCAGAACAAAAACAAACATATTGTATTCACTGTTCATGTGTTTATTGTTAAACCTAGTACTGACAGAGGTTAAGTCCTAAATTAGAGCAATACAGCACAGATACAGGTCCTTTGGCCCATTGAGCTCATGCCAACCACAGTGCAGTCCCGGCTACACCCAGTTTCCTGGGTTAGACCCATATCCCTCTATGTCTGCCAAGGATCATATGCTCACTGTTTGACGTTTGCAAATTTGAGTTGGTCTTAGTTCTGTCTGAAAGCACAGTGGCATGGTATGGCAATGGCTCTGTACGTGACTGCAGGAAACTGCAGGGAGTTGTAGATGCAACTCAGGAACCAGCCCTCCCCCACCCCCCATAGTCTACATTTCTCACTGCCTCAGTAAAAGCAGCCAGCATAATCAAAGACCAAACCACGTTCTCTCTCCCCTCTGTCATTGGGCAGAACATACAGAAGCCTGAAAGCACGAATCACCGGGCTGGAGGATAGCTTCGATCCCACTGTTATCAGTCTCTTGAACAAATCTCTTGTACGATAAGATGGATGCTTGACCTCACAACCTAACTTGTTATGATCTTGCACTTTGTTGTTTACCTGCACTCTGCATTTTTGGTAGCTTTTACAGTACATACTATTCTGAAATGTTACTGTTTGACTTTATTCTAGCTCAGTGTATTGGGTAATGATTTTATCTGCATAAACAGAATGCAAGAGAATCTTTTGACTGTATCAGTACATGTGACAATAATAAACCAAAACCAAATTCTCTGTGGGTTTCCTCTAGGTTCTCTGGTTTCTGCTGAAATCCCAAAGATGTACCAGTATGTCAGTTAACTGCTGTAAACTGGTGGGTGGCGGAGAGGTTAGGCTACGGAGGAATATGGGGGAGTAGAACTGATGGAATTTGTAGTACAAATTCACATTAATTAGTTAAATCTAACAAAGACCTAAAAGTAACTATACTAATATGGAGCAAATTGATCTGCCAGTTTGACTTTTGAGATCTCAGTCCACAGAATTTCTGACATTTTGGGTTCCGAGCCATTCTCAGACACCCTCCGTAATCCGGGGTGGGGAGGGGGCGCGAACTGTGTCTGTAGTTCTATAGTTAGAATGGTTCTCCCACTCGGAGGGAAATGATCAGGTCCTCGTCTGTGGTCTGACACTGGCTAAGTCCCCAGGGTGCTGCACTAGAGAGTTTCAACCTGTATCCCAGTATATCTACAGCTGGCCTTCCAATATGACCACCTATTTTTAAAAACAGATTTTCTGTGCTCTTGAAATATTTGCCTGCAAGAATTAATTTTTGTTTGTTTTGCTTTTCATTCCTGCAGAATCAAGGCCATTGAAAGCCCTGATAAAGATGATGACACGATATGGCTGATGTACTGGGTAGTTTACGGTGTCTTCAGTGTCGCTGAGTTCTTTTCTGACATACTTTTTTCCTGGTTTCCCTTCTATTATATATTGAAGGTGGGTAAAAGTGGATCGGTGTTGCAATCAAATTAGAGTGTACATTGGGAGTAACTGAAGCACAACTGATATTTCTTAGTATCCACTACTCAAGTAGTATAAGTAAAAAAAAATAGTAAGGTAATGTTTTCTACTTTTCATATGAATACTTGTACATTTAGATGCTTTACTGATCCTAAAGGAAATTAGTGTCACAGTAATATTACAAATGTACAAATATACAAATACTAGAAGAGAAGAAAGAAAGAATAAAATAAGGAAGTTAAAAATAAGATGTACAAGATTTACAAATCAAAGATTACAAGATCACTTTCCCGACTATAGGCTGACTCATTATGGAGCCTGATGGCCGAGGGTAAGAATGACCTCATATAGCACTCTTTGGAGCAGCCCAGTTGTCTTAAGTCTTACTGAAAGTGTTCCTCGGTTAAGCCAAGGTGGCATGCAGAGGGTGAGAAACATTGTCTAGCAATGCCAGGATTTTCCACAGTTGTTTGTTCTACCACAGCCTCCAGTATATCTAGTTTGACTCTTGTAACAGAGCTAGTTTTTCTAATCAGTTTATTCAGCCTGTTGGCGTCACCGGTGTTGATGCCATTTCCTCAGCACACCACTGATAGAAGATTGTACTGGTGACAACAGACTGGTAGAACATGTGAAGGGGAGGCCTGAATACTCTGAAGGACCTCATTCTCCTCAGGAAGTCGAGGCGACTCTGGCCCTTCTTGTACACAGGCTGTGTTGGTGCTCCACTCAAATCTGTCGTCCAGGTGCACTCCCAGGTACTTGTAGGTCCTCACTAAATCCATGTCCTCACCATCAATAGTAACAGGGAACAGTGCAGGCCTAGTCTTCCTAAAGTCCATCACCATCTCCTTTGTCTTACTGACGTTGAGCTGCAGGTGATTCAGCTTGCACCATTTGACAAAGTCCACCATCAGGGCCCTGTACTCATCCTCCCATTATACACCCAACAATTGCTGAGGCATCAGAGAATTTCTGCATTTGATATGACTCAGTGTTGTATCTAAAGTCTGAGGTACACAGGGTAAACAGGAGTCCAAGCCAGCCAAACTGTGGTCTGCCAGTCAGGTAATCCATTATGCAGGATACAACAGAAGTGCCAGCCTGGATTGAATGGAGCTTTCCCCTCACCACCACCGCCCCCAACAATTAGGATGTATAGAAGGCACCAGAAAAATCAAACAACGTGATCCTCACAGTGCGGCCCTGCTTATCCAAATGGGAGTAGCTGGATGACAGCATCATCGACTCCAATGTGCTCCTGGTAGGCGAACTGCAGGGATCCAGGGCTGATCAGACCAGTTGGAGGTGAGCCAGGACCAGGCTTTCTAGGGTCTTCATGATGTGTGAGTAAACAATATAGGACTAAAATAGCAAATATTTAAGTTGGTTTACCAGCATTAAGCATTAATTATTCTGCTCACAAAATTAAAATATATTCTGGTTTAATGATAATGTGAAATGGTGTAGTTTTTTTTGCAGTTGCATATTGTTACGTATCCCGTAACTCCAGCAAAGATAGAGAGGTCTGTTGAAGTCTGTTGTCACTATTTTCAAACATTTTATTCGTAAAGGGACACAAAAGTAGGGTTAATACATACATTCAGATAGTGCACATTGTCAACACTCAATCTAAAGCGGGGGTATATTAATCATCATCATTAAGAAGTGAGCTCTGCTGATGTCTAGGGGTTAATAGATTGTCCGTTGGAAATATAAAAGTCACTCAGAAGGCTGCCAGACTCAGCCCTTTGAAAATCGCTGGGTTTCACGTGGGGCGACCAAGAGAGAGAGATTGGGGGGAGAAGAGAAAGAACTTGCCGAGTCTCGATGAATCTTCCGTGAAATCGGGAGAGCGTTGGTTTCCTCTCCCCAATGTTAGTTAAAGCGGTTTTCTGTGATTCCAGCCACAAATTCCAATCCCGGAATCTAACGCACATGGCTTCCTTCAGAATGGCATTCCGCTGCTGCGGGATCGCTCTCTCGTGTCTTCTGGGTGCGTCTGAGGGGCTGTCCCCCTGAGACTCTCCTTTATACTTCCTCATGGGGTCGCAGGTGTCAATCAGGTTGGGATGATGCAATCTCCCTCTCAACCAGCCCACCTTGCCCGAGGGCTTTTCACGTGGTCTCCATGAGACAATAGTCGCTGTTGTCTTTATTCTGTATCCCTGGTGGTACCTGCAATTTGGTACGTCTCTCTCTCTCTCTCTCTCTCTCTCTCTCTCCGACTGGGTCTACTGACCCCCCCCCCCCCCCCACCGGGTGCTCTTGCGATTCTCACAGAGGGGGCTGGGATCATAACAATATAAACTCCTTTCCAAAGTCAAAATCTCATTTCCATTTCCTTTCCAGCTGAGGCATTACATCATCATCCAACTTCCTATCTTACTTTGCCTTCCTCATTTTTTGCAAAGTATGAGGAAGACAAGCAAGTACACATACTGGTGTACTTCAGCTGGTAAAACTAGACCATCATTCAAAGATTACTGATTGACCTTAGTTCATACTGTTCTGTTGTCACACACTGAGGTTGGTCAGCGCATCATCAACATCCCATCGTTGAACGCTTAGTACCTTCATTTGGGACTTGGGGATCAATTGTACCATGGGCAATGAATACCTTTCATCATTGGAAATAACTGCAAATTCTGTTGATCGTGTTCTTGGGATACATGAAAAGAGTTTGGTATCAGTAATGTATCATTCAAAACTCAAAGCTCCTTTGTTATGTTCTAGCTGGGTTCCAACTGTTGTGACAGTAATTTGAGTTCAGTTCAGAATAGGGATAATTTGAAGGAATGCAAATAAGGTGCACAGATGTTTGTAAAAGTTAATTACTGAATACTTGGTATTATTCAGATTAAAAAGTCACATGCTTTTGCCGAGAAGGACAGTGACTTCCCAGAGTTCATGTTCTGTATATTCAGTCATTTTATACAATATTTTATTTGCTGCAGAGCCAGACTGTGGAGCTGAATAGATGGATAAATGTGGTCAGAACCTACACTGTTCATAGAACATAAAACATAGAATAGTACAGCACAGTACAGGCCCTTCAGCCCACAATGTTGTGCCGACCCTCAAACCCTGCCTCCCATATATTCCTCCACCTTACATTCCTCCATATACCTGTCTAGTCATCTCTTAAATTTCACTACTGTAACTGCCGCCACCACTGACTCGGGCAGTGCATTCCACGCACCAACCACTCTCTGAGTGAAAAACCTTCCTCTAATATCCCCCTTGAACTTCCCTCCCCTTACCTTAAAGCCATGTCCTCTTGTATTGAGCGGTGGTACCCTGGGGAAGAGATGCTGGCTGTCCACTCTATCTATTCCTCTTTATATCTTGTATACCTCTATCATGTCATTTCATAGTACATATTGAAATGTTGATCCCACAGTGTTAGGTGGGAATGTACAAAGGTACACAACAGTTGGATTTCTCATTTCATGTGACACTGCTTTACCACATTGGATTATGCATATATCACAAAAAAACATTATATCATGTATGGGAGAGGTCCCAGTGGAAAAGCTATGTTTAGAACTTTCTATTTTTAAAGGGATACATCTTCAATGAGCTATTCATTGAATTGTCAAGTAGAGCAGAGATCAGTGATGACCAGAATTCTGTTCGCTATTCAGGAGAGGGCTTTATTTTTTTTGGATGGTCCTTGAGCACTCTAATCCCCTTCTCAATAGGAATAGATAATGGACTCAGGAACAGGACATCTGGCCTACTAGTGTGTTCTGCCATTCAACATGGTGAAGCAGTCTGGTCAATATTCACTGCACTGTCTCTGTAACAGGGAGATTGATCCTGAACGGTTCAGAACTCTGCATGGCGCTGCACAGTCTGCCCCCCATAGGAGTGTTTTCCCCAAGCTGCACCGAAAGAATCCGATATGAGCTGCCACTTTACTGCAGGTTCTCAGTGAGAATTAATTTCTCAGTTAGATTGTTCCTTGACCTCATCATGGCCCCATTTCAAATGTGAACCAAAGAGTTGCACAAGAGTGGCTGGTCTGAATGACTGGCGTCCTGTTGCACTCACCACAATAATAAGTGTAACTCTCAGGCTTGGCCAGCATGCATTTGTCTAGGGGAAGACGACTTCTGGCCCCGCCAAACTGAGAAATCTTGTTTGTGTGGATGCTACTTGATGTGTTGCCCAGTTACAAATCCACACCGCAAGATATCAGACAGTACCTCATATGCAATTAAATAATTGAACTTGCTAAATCTTAATCTGAATATAGGGTTAGTAAAGAAAATTAAAAGGGCCCATTTTAAGGAAAAAGTCAAAAGTGCACGTTGGAGCTTGCTAATACGGCCGTTCACCAGCCATCAACCTCCTCCGAGCGTCACCAACCTTCGGACCCTCCTCACTCCCAGTCCACTCCATCTGGTTTTCTCCCAGCTCTCTCCACACTCGTCTTCCTCCTCCCACTGACAAAAGTCCATGAAAATCTCTCTTCCAGACTCACAAGAACAACATTTCTCTCATTGGATTGCCCCCCAGATTCCAAAGCCCTGTTATCTCTAGTTATAACCCAAACATTGCTGCTACAGAGAAACCATTACATTAGCAGTGAAACAGCACGGAGAGGCCATTACATTGGCAGTGAAACCTTACAGCATGTTACATAAGCAAATGCTTTAAAAGGCTGGTCAAGAACTGCATCTGCAGCTTGCTACCACCCACACTGGGCTCCCTGTAATTCACCTACCTATACAACTGATCGACAGATGACGCAATAGCAACAGCTCTACACACCATCCTTACACATCTGGAGAAGGAGGATGCTTAAGTGAGAATGCTGTTCTTGGACCACAGTTCAGCATTCAACATCATAATTCCCTCCAGGCTTGACAAGAAACTCAAAGAGCTCGGCCCTCACCCTGTCTTGTGCCCCTTCCTTTACTCTCTGTATACCCATAACTGCGTCAGTATCCACAGCTCCAATCTATTAATTATATTTGCTGACGACACTACACTGATTGCTTTAATCTCAAATAATAACGAGACTGCCTACAGAGAAGTCATCACCCTGACACAGTGGTGTCAAGAAAACAACCTCTCCCTCAATGTCGCAAAAAACAAAGGAGCTGGTTGTGGATTACAGGAGGAATGGAGAGGGGCTAACCCCTATTGACATCAATGAAGCTGGAGTTGAGGGGATGAACAGCTTCTAAGTTCCTCAGCATACACATCACCGAAAATCTCACGTGGTCTGTACGTACTGGCTATTTGGTGAAGAAGGTACAACAGCGCCTCTTTCACCTCAACAGTTGAAGAAGCTTCATAAATCCTAAATCCTAGGCCCCCAAATCCTAAGAGCTTTCTGCAGGGTATGATTGAGAACATCCTGACTGGCTGCATCACAGCCTGGTATGGGAACTGTACTTTTCTCAAACACAGGATTCTGTGGAGAGTGGTGCAGACAGCCCAGCACATCTGTAGATGTGAACTTCCCACTATTTAGGATACTTACAAAGACAGGTGTGTAAAAAGGGCCTGAAGGATCGCTGGGGCCCCAAGTCACTCCAACCACAAACTGTTCCAGCTCCACCGGGCCATCAGAGTGATGAATTCATGCTGATACAATTGTATTTCTATGTTATATTGAATGTCCTATTGTACATGCTATTTATTATAAATTACTATAAATGGCACAGTGCACATTTAGACAGATGTAATGTAAAGATTTTTACGCCTCATGTATATGAAGGATGTAGGTAATAAAGTTAGTTCAAGCCAGTGGACTGAGTGTGGTTTTGAGGCACTCAAATCATTATGCTGTAAAAGGAAGCACTACAGTGATTAGAGTCGTACCTTGCACAGTGTGTCTAGTGTGGTGGGGGTGGGCTGCAGTGTTGTTGGGGGCCTTCGATTCATTGCTGATTTGACCTACTGTATATGGAGGAGATAAAGGACACTGAGCAATGTTTCAGTAATTTTATGTGTAGAGGGGAAGGGGTTGCTGGCTCCATTTCCTTTTAGTTGCATTTAGAGTTGTGCTCCTTAGGGAGACCAGATACAGCAAAGGAACCTAAAGACTAATATTGATCTGGCTTAGCTTAAGAACAAGCAAAAAGGGAGGAATTCTGAAAAGGATTATCTAGATCCTTTATGGGTTTATAAAAGAAAGAATATAAAAGGCCATTTTCAGAAGTGGAATAAAGCAGCATTTGCTGTTTAAAGACCAGAATTGGTTACGCAGTATAGAACTAGGGTAGATGTCAGATTTTAATTTGAGTTAGTCAAAACTTATGATCATCAGCTTTTGAGTCATTCCAAATTCTAGTGAGAACCGGAAGAACTGTTGCTGTAAAAAAAGGCAAGCATTGCAACATTACATTTCAAAATGTATTGAATATTTTGGATGTGAAGTTCTGCAATAGAATAAATATTATGAAAATAAGAATCTATCTCTCGTGCTGATTGCATTTATCTGGTGGGGAGGAGGAGGTGGGATAAATGTATCTCCATGTAGTAAGGTATTCTAGAACACCACGCAGGCTTTGTAACAGGACCTCCACTCAATACTTCAGTAACAGATGGTGCTGTGAATTGGTGAATTCCTGAGTGAATCACACATTAGATGGGACAGGAATTCATTCAGTAAGCAATAGATCCTGAAGATGCTTCATAGGGCATCTGGGCTCTGTGACCACCTGTCAACATAAGGCAAAGTATTAGCTTTCCACAGTGCTAATCTCAGCAGAAAACTTTTCAATCAATTATTAAGGATTTGCTTTAGACTGGTGCTTTTGTCTAAATGGATCTGTGCCTCCACAGACTTAATATACAAAAGGAATTGAATAATGCAGTAATGAAAACCAGTCACTTAGTGGTGAGTTGTCCCACAGTGAGTAGCAGTTTGTGTTCCACTGGGGAGAGAATTACCTTTCCTGATCTTATATGTCCAAGAATTAATAAGGTGAAGTCTCTATCTCTGCTGACCAAATGCAAGTTCTAGCTCCGTGTTCAAGTATTCCAGCCCTATTTCACTTCTCCCCACTCCTTGTTGCTAATATTACCCCCCCTTTGCTCAGATGCTCCTGTGTCTTATCAGCCTTCCAGCATCAATGAAAGGATGGATGTCTTACCTTCCTTATTTATAGTGCCATTTAGGTCAAAGATAGACTGAATATTTTTCTGACAGTTAAAATCACGTGCCAAGAGGATATAATTGTAGAAGTTTGTTAACTTAATCCAACTAATAACTCATAAATCAAGATATCATGCAAATTATTTTGTGACAGTTGATATAACCAGTAATTTAATGCAAAAGCACTATAGGCTGTTATCCCCAGTTATTAAATGTGTTTTTCTCTGACATTTAGTGCGCATTCCTGGTTTGGTGTATGGCCCCCGTCTCAAACAACGGCTCTCAGATGATCTACAAGCGCTTTATCCGCACTTTCTTTCTGAAGCACGAGGCTCGACTGGATAAGGTCGTGAAGGATCTAGGTGACAGGGCTTCGGAAGCTGCAGATAGCATTAGAGAAAATGGTAAGATAAATAAAAGGCGTATTTCACTATGGTGCTTTTGTGAGTAGAGTGGTTGAACTGCCTCTATAAACAAGTGCTTGATGAGCCTGCAATGTGGCTCTCTCAAAGCAAACATCCAAAAGGAGGATAATTATGAGAACCCTTCAGTATGCTCGGTCCTTTGAGTGGGATAGATGAGGAGTAGCCATAAGCAAACAGCATTCATCACTCTAGAGTCTTTATCCTGGAGTTACAAACACTGTCTGATTGTATTGAGCTGTTTACTCCCCTCCATAGACGCTGCCTGCCGTGCTGAGTGACTGGTGGGGAAACTGTCCGCACTGGGTCTCAACACCTCCCTCTATAACTGGATCCTGGCTTTAACAGAAATGCCACAGTCAGTCCACTTGGCAGCAACGTCCCATCGTGTTGAACACCAACCCTCCCCAGGGCTGTGTGCTCAGCCCACTGCTGTTCACACTGCTGACACACAACTTTCACAGGATTCAGCTCAAACTGTCGCCGAGCTCGCACATGACAAAGTAGTGGTTGACCTCATTGGTAATGATGGTGAGTCACAGTACAGAGAGCAAGTGCAGTGGCTGGTAGACTAGTGAGAAAACAACACCCAAGTCCAAACGTAGAAAAGACCAAGGAAATTATTGTGGACCATAGGAAGGTGCAGACGAACCAGCCCCCTCTGCAAATACATGGCTCCTCTGTAGAGAGAGTTAAGTGTACCAAGTTCCTGGGTTCCCTCAATATCACCTCCCTGAATAAGAAGGCACAGCTGAGGCTCCACTTCCTGAGGAGATTGAGGCAAATGAGGTTCACCTCACTCCCCCATCTTAACTGAACTTTATAGGAGCACCATTGAGACCGTCCTGACAAGCTGCATCTCCACACACAGAAAGCTGGAGCAACTCAGCAGGTCAGGCAGCGTCTATGGAAAAGAGTAAACAGTCGACATTTTGGGCTGAGACCCTTCATCAGGAATGGAGACTCCTCATCATTATTGATGAGACCAGCCACTGTTGTGTCACCTGCAAAATAGGTGACAGTATGAGCTGAATCCTGCGGCCCAGCCACGTGCCAGCAGTGTGCTGAGCACACAGCCCTCTGCAGTCCTGATGAAGGGTCTGGGCCCAAAACATCGACTGTTTACTCTTTCCCACAGATGCTGCCTGACCTGCTGAGTTCCTCCAGCATTTTCTATGTATTGGTCAGATTTCCAGCATCCACATACTTTTTCATCTTCATCAAGCTGCATCTCCGTCTGGTATGGGAGGAGCAGAGCATCGGACCGGAAGTCCCTACAAAGATTTGAAGTACATTTTCTATCAATGAGTGGACAAATTATACAACATATCTATACGAACACTTAATGCCAACAGATAGAAGGCTATGAACCAAAGACATGCAAGTGGGATTAGTACTAGAATAGTGTTACCTGGCAACGTGATTGCAGAATGTTTTCAGAAATGCGTTTGAAAAAATTAATTTGGTAATGTGGTGGTGGGGTGGTTCCTGTGTGACTTCTTTAGCAACATTAGGATTAAGTAAAATAAGTATTTCAAAATTGTTAATTTCTGTGTCTTTGCCAGCCAAGAAAGCAACAGCAAACCTGATCTTTGAAGAGAAGAAGAGCACTTAAGCAATACCTTTGGAAAGCTTGCCTTTATTCTTTGCTCCCTGGGATCCAGAGTATTAAGATATTGCCTTTGGAAAGTTTTTTTAAAAATGCACACTTTAAATGTGTTTCTTATCTATGTACTCAATTTTACCAAAAGCAAGTGGAAAATGTAATACTCAAATTTAATGTAATACTACATTCAATATTTAATTGCTTGTGAGAAGTTCTTGAACTATGTCAATGATAGAGGTTTAATTCTGAGTGAAGTTTTGCTGGTTTGTCTTGTCCTTTCATTGTATGGTGAATGTCCAATAAACCTATCAAGTGATTGTTTTTTCCTTTGAACAACTTATTCAAATGGCCAAATATGCTAAAATTGCAAGTATGGTTTCTGCAGCATTTTGCCATGTTACCAGTAGCTAGTACTGTGAATTAAACTAGAATATCACACAATAGAGGCAAGACATAGAGGGTATTTTTCATGCATCAGGGTACTAGAAATTTTTAATGAAATTTTAGTATTTTACAGTATATACTTACAATGAAAAACATTTCATAATGAGACTCAGCTGTGTTTTAAACAGTTTATTCAGAAATATAGGTATTTAAGTCCATATTAAGATGCATACCACAATTTCTTGGGAAAGGCTACAGGGTCCAGAGGTCTTCACAGCAGGTGACTGAAAACCAGTTCAATTTAACTGTATTTAGCAAGAGAAGTAAAATTCCTTCGAAGGTGAATCTGGCAAGCCTCATACATCACAAACATTTATAGATCTGAATGGGTACAGGGAGGAAGAAACTTTGTAACACTTTGCAAATCTTAAGGTAGAAGGTTTAGGATGCAGTCTAGAAGGAACTGAAACTTCCTACCACAGCTGGCAATGTTGGGAGAAAAATGGCTACGAGCTGGAGCAAGACAGATCTGTGCCTCAGGTCACAAAGAGCTTAAATTTAACATTATCAGTGTATATGAATGGTTTGGATACGGAGCCTAATAAAGACAATTTGGTGAATTAAATACAGTACCTTTTATAAACTACTGATGGGGATTGTGAACAGCTTGTTAATTTGAAAGAATCCTGGTTGAAAAGTTAGATTTTAAAAGCAGTGTACAGTGAAGAGGTGTAGACGTTTAAGGAGGGAAGTGCAGATCCTTGGTTGCAAAGCATAAACACCATTGCGGAACTCTACACTTGATGAACTATACTACAATATTAATGTCAAAAGAATGGTAGAATTCCAAGGCCTGTGTTGTCAGAATACATATTTGTTCATTAGCATTACAAATGAGAGTAAAGGGTGATTGATTGTAATTCGGGACAAAGTGGAATCCAAACAGCAGTATTTTGATCTGGCATTGAAGTTTGGAGAAAGGCTTATAAAACAGAGCCGCTTTCATCTGGAGCTGAATGGACTGAAATTGAGCTTCATGACCATCGGCATCACTTGCTGCTACAGGGACAATGCTGATACGGAATTAGGGTACATTAAAACTTGCCTCACCTCACAAGCAGTATGCCAAGGTCAGGGGAGAGCTTGAGATAGCAAAGGAGGAAGAATATAGTTTTCAGGTAAGTGGAACAAGAATTTCTATGAGGGGGAATGAAAGTATATCAGCTTTAGTATTTGTTACATCCAGTAATTTATATAACATGCAACATCACATTTTGACATAGTCATACTTGAA
Organism: Hypanus sabinus; assembly: GCF_030144855.1. Classification (NCBI taxonomy): domain Eukaryota; kingdom Metazoa; phylum Chordata; class Chondrichthyes; order Myliobatiformes; family Dasyatidae; genus Hypanus; species Hypanus sabinus. The sequence continues at coordinate 23,502,721 of NC_082710.1, read as the reverse complement.
ATGTTAATGTTCTGTTTTTCAAAGATGGGCTATGAAAGTTAAACTACAAATACTCAGTTACTATGAGTTAAAGTTCTGTTCTGTTAAGCATTGTGAAAATGAAAATTACTTGGATGTTTAGTAGTAGTTAGCAATTTCCAAAAAGTAAAGTGTGACTAAAGGTTCAAAGTAACTTAATTTTGTTCAAGAAATACAAAATGAGCTACATTCATACTACCAAAAGACATCAACTCCAGAGCAGACCTGTAGTACCAGGAAGGTTAACTACTGAAAGGGTATCATAAAGAAAATGTTCCTAACATCATATATAGTATTTTGAATGTCTTCCCAATATATAAATTATATTTAAAAGATGCTGCCAGGCTTGCTGTGTGACACTGAGCAAAAGAAAACCATGCTTAATGATCTGAAAATACAGGAACTATTTCACAATAAATTACCCAAGACAGCACCATCAATGAAATGATCACTTCTTCTTCTTCTTCTTGCTCTTTTTGCCCCCTTCCCCTGGCTGTGCATTCTGGTCACCTCCTCCCGTCTTCTGTGTCCTGGTTTTCAGTTTTGGAATCATTTCTGCTACATGTAACATTACCGATTTACCTAATGAGGTGAGGGAGAAGAAAAAACTTCACAAATCTATTGTAATTTAAAATGCTACCAACTTGGTTCTACTTCTGCAGTCTATAATTTCAGAGTTTTGGTAAATATCACATGGCTTTAGTAGTGAAAAGCTATTTCTGAAGCTACATAAAAAGGCACCTCATCCTCTACCAACAATTTCACCACCAAAAATCTCCTAGTTAAAAATACAACTTCCTTCCTTAAATAGACCAAACACTAAGAACCAACACAATTTTCTGATACTTACAATTTTACCCTTAAAAATTTTTATTATGGACTGTACTACTGAAATTTGGGTCTGATCTATACTAGTATAATGTAGAAGTGATTCTAGAAATTACACCATATGTCATCTTTCTCAGTTCATTGTCACTCTCCCACACCCAATTGCTTCACTTCCTGGATTCTATGCCGGAGGTCAAATAATTTCCAGACCAACAGGAGCTGAAGACTTCATATGACTGTTTGTGGGAATAGAGCAGTCTGACAAAGAACAAAGTGCTTACTAAACCAGTTCAGGAACAGAAACAGATCCCGAACCATCAGAGGTCATGTTTCAATCCTGGGCTAGCAATGGTAGGAATGCCCCTGGAGATCCACTAGTTTACAATGAAGTGTGATTTGCCAAGCTGGTAGTGCACAGATGAGCTTGAACGTTTATTTAAAACGCTGTTGTTAATAATCCAGCAGAATTAAGGCCACCTTATTTAAAGCCAGAAAACTTTGTTGAGAGTGAAACTAGTTTAAATTCAGAAACTAATTTTAAGAACATTTCAATAATGTTCCAATTTCCTGTCTTAACTTGATATATCTTTGGCTATTTCCTTCCATCAATATTCTTGTGCGCTTCCTACGTCATCAACGACATACATTTTCTTTGGGAAACACAGTCTACCAAGAAGCTCCTATAATGTCACCAATCTAACTTTGTTTATGATTGCATATTGGTTGCCCCTGACTTACCATCACTGCTACAGCTTCAATTCAAACCCCATACTGGAGATCATCTTCCAAGGGAGAATTACACCAGAAACTTAACCAGTTGGCTGTGCTCAGTATAGTTTCAGAACATGGCCTGGTTTAAAAGTTAACACCTACAGAATATTTTGGTCCTTGATATTTCTCACTCTCCTCACTTACAGAAATGCAAACACTGCTTGGGGTTTTCCAGGTCTGAACTTTTAAAATGAAATCAGTCATGATAAAAAAAATCAAACATCAACTTTCAAACAGTCTGATTGAAATCAAACCCAAATTGACATTTAATATCGTAGAGAAAATTCTGAAGAAAATGGGAATAGAGAGACCATTGGTAAAAACAATAAGACCACTACTCAATCAAACATAAAGAGATGTGTTTGGTTGCAGGTTTAACCTGTGCTTGGTGAGCTATTGCCCCACTTTTTCTCATAGCCCAGTACAGACTTAGCCTTCAACTATGTGTCTAATTCTTTTTTCTAAAAAGTTATAATACCATAATTTCAGATATAGCTATTACATTTGCTGTGCAAGGTTAGGTGAGCCAGAATTTGTTAGCAGTATCCAGGAAGGATTCTTAACAAATTACGTGGACAGGCTGACTAGAGAAGAGGCCATACTGGATCTTGTACAAGGCAATGAACCTGGTCAGGTGACAGATCTCTTGGCGAGTGAGCGTTCAGGGACAGTGACCACAATTCCATGACTTTTAGCATATCCTTGGTCAAGGTTAGGAGCAGATGGTATGGAAGAGTATTTCATTGAGAGGAGCCTAATTACGATACAATTAGGCAGAAACTTGGGAGCATAAATTGGGAACAAATATTC